>NC_042514.1:3735000-4064500 GCF_900963305.1 Echeneis naucrates
TCTCCACTGTGTCGACATCGTGATGGTTCTTCTGTGTGCCGCTGGCATCTCTGCATCTCTGTGGCTTTAAAAACACAACAAAGCTGCTTTTACCTGCCAAAGAAAACATATAGAAAATGTAATGACTCCATTGTAAATAATTGTAATCATGGTTGACTTATTAAAAGGCTGAAAACATTTGTGCTTCTGCAGCCGTTATTATTTAAGCTGAAGTCGTCCTGCAGTAAATCCTCCAGGTTTCTCTGATCGTTTTCAGAGCTGCAGCCTGCGTCCGTAGAATTCTGTTGCATTATTCAGATCAGTCTTTTTGATTTTTCAGCCAAACCATGTTAATGTATTTGGGGTTGACCTGGCAAACTGGTGCTGCTTAGTTGGTTATCAATCCCACAGGTTTTACTCTGCACACACACACTGTCCACCAAAACGTCTTCACAAGCGAAAATCGCACAAACTAAAATTGCAATTATCTGAAAGCAAAAGAAACCCCAAATAAATAATAAATGTAACAGGTAGAAAATTTCAAGGATGGCCTTGCATTAAGTCGTTCACTGTATGTTTAAAAAAAAAAAAGAGTTGAATGTAATTGAGTAAATGTTAATGCTTTAAAGCATGAATTACTAAATAATGAATAGAGCAGATCTCGATGTATAATTCACGAGAAATGCCTGTTGATACGGACGTATAAAACACCCGTAAAAAGTAACTTTCTTTGCGCTGCGACGAATATTTGAGGCATTTATTTTTACCACATGATAAATGAACATTTACATAATCCTTAGATACAAAAAAAAATTTTAGCTAATAGCGATTTAACCCAACTATGTGACATATCAGGGAGCCAAAACAGATTCATTTGAGCGATGCCTTGCAGTTATCAGCCTTCATTGTTAGCCGTGAACACAGTGTGGGGCATGCAGAGGGGGTGGCAGGCAGACTTTTGCCAACACCTCCAGCACACGGGATCAAAGACGCAGCAGCTGGCGTGCAGACAGAGCTGGAGCTTCACTTCCCCTGAGTAACGTCAACCAGGAGTCCGTATAACGGATTGGAAGGTGCGGTTGGAGGGCCCGACGTGCATCTACGACATCTTAGCAACTGCACGTGATGAAACAAGAGATGCTGCTCTCTGTGTTTGATCCGTCAAAGTCGCTCGCATCTGTTTGGTTTTCATTCTGGCATGTTAGAGATGCTGCAGGAACCTCGCTGTGTTGCCAACAATTCATTCATCTTTCGGCTGTCAAATTCCTAATGGAGGCTGTGCTCGCTCAATGTATATTGCTGTTGACTCATAGAGGGATTTATTTTAAAAAAGACACCGGAGGATCCATGAATTAATCATCAGACATGGAGTGAATCAATGAACCTTCTGCAACAATTTTACAGCCATCAAGGCTACTGCGAACACTATAAATAAGGTGGCTCGCTTTAAAGAGGCCTTGGGGTCCAAGAAATCGGATTAAAGTGTTTTCTTTTGCCACAAAATTCTTCCGTGGATGGAGGGAACTCGATAAACGTCACAAGGAACCATGTTTAGGTTTTAGGTTATATGCTAGTCACAATTCACCCTGAATAGTTAGTGCATGAAATATTTTAATATGTTCCGAGAAGCTAACGAAATTGCTCAGTCATAAGAGGTGTTTGCTCACAAAGACTGGCCGTTCTTACTCACAGCTTCCTCGTGGGGAATAAAGGATAGATAAAGAAGGAAATTTGTGTCTGTCCCTGACTCCGTCTGTTTTTAAAGAGCTTTGATGAGCTTGTGGTTGAGACTTTAAGGGGTTTCCTCTCACTGTGGGTGAGGTTTAGTGCAGCAGGGTGCAGTCTGACAGGAAGGAAATGGCACGGCTTTGGTCTCTATTTACTATTTAATGCAGCAGCATCTCTCAGAGGTATCAGAGGAGGGATTTGGTGCTTGTGTGTAATTGTGTTAGAGCCCTCCCACACGCCGTCCCCAGTGCATCTTCTGTCTCCTCTCCTAATCTGTGCTGTTTGTCTCCAGATAAGTGATATCCTCTTCAGATTAGGATCTAGTGTCCCTGCCCTGCCCAGCCGAAGGGGAAAGGGATCCCCGGTACGTCCCCATGAGGTGTCAGCCGTATTTTTAGCCGCCTAATCCTTTTATAGCTCGAGCAGAAAACATCAGCCCTTTGCATTAATCGCCGCATGTAATCGTGATCGCAGTTGGCGTCTTCAGCTGCTGTTGTTTTCACGTTGGCATGTTTGACGTTTTTCAGGGTTCGGACGGAGTGTAAATTTCTAACAAGCGCTCTGTTTACAGGCTCCAGATGAAGGGGGGATTTGTGGGGCAGAGGAAATCGAACATTTTATGGCCCACATCTGAGACGAGACAAAACACACACCTTTGATCCAATTTCAGTTCAGGGCCTGCTGAACCGGCGGGCCCCCGCTAATGATGACACTGCAACAAGCCAAACTTTCTTGAAAAATGCACAATCCAGTGTAACAAAATGTTCCTGCTGAATCCGCAGAGACATGCTGGTGTGAGAACTGAGCTGTTGTAATCTTTGGCTTAGCGTGTACTTTCTTCAGAACCTAGTCTCTCAGTGACCCTTGGCGTGCCTGGCTCAATATTTCTTTCACTACCCAAATAAAAACAGCAAGACGAGCATTCCTCAGGGACATATCTTCATATGAGATGATACAACGAGAGGAATGTTAGATCCCGTTTATTTTGTCAGGAGTTTAGGCTGTGATGTTTGTGTAACGGTATTTAATTTAGAGCCTTTACAGAAACACACAACACTGACCCATGCCATTATTTGCCGTTAGAAATCAACGCCGAGGAAACGACAGCTCTGCCTGTTTTGATCCCTTCAAATTCTCACACGCAGTGTCTGCTCTGCTCCATTTACAAAGACCAAACGGAGAACATGTAAAATCTTTGGAGAGAAAGCAAAAACCTTTCTTGTCTGCTGTGGATACATGACAGGCTGCGTATCAGATTTCAGCCAGTTGACTCAGACTTGTAGCACGTGGGATGAAGCTCAAGATGTGTTGCACCAAGCACATTTCAGATGTTGGATTGTTGTGTAAAAGTTATTCTTCCTTGACTAAATTTGTTAGTCCTTTAAGAAACATCCTTCCAAAACAATTTTACTGAGCCTCTCCAAAGGCAGAAAGATGCTTTCACGAGGGAAATAAAACTGGGATTACTGCTTAGATTAAGGCAATTAGGAAGGAACAAAGAACTACAAACATTTCAGAACCTTAACCCATGTGTTATTACTTCAGGATTCCACTAAGTGCTTACAGGTCTTATCCAAAGTAGACTATATTCAATTCTGCTGAGCTTCAATTGCTCAACCATCTAAAAAGTCCAAGAGTCGAAGGAATCTGACAGCTGTGACTCAGTGTGCGACTGCCAGAGACAAACATCCACAAACTCGGCCAGAAATTTTGCAACAAACCGGAATCATAAATGTTACCACTTGCAGGGAGAAGGGAGAGAAGCCATTATATCTGTAAGGTGCTGAAAAACTTTGATGCGTGTGCCCAGAAAGGCAAGAAAAATGTATTCCTTCTGAGGGAAGTCGACTAAAAGCCACCGAACATCCAAATGCATGTTGCACCCAACAAAAGGGAATTTTGAGGTAGCAGTCCGTTACCCAGAATGCATCTGTTGTCACGCCCATTTTGGCTTTATATCCCTTTATATTCCCTTATATCCCCCCCCCCCCCCCCCCCGCCTTGTTTCAAATAAGACTAAAATACGCTCTGCTTCAATAATCTTTATTGTTCAATAATGCCAGTGTGTCATCACCACTGTTACCATTCCATATGTCTCATTGTCAACAATCACTCAAGTGCCAAATTAACTGTAATGAATACATTTATGGAGTGTGGGGGAAAAAAAAAAATCTTTCAGACCAGCTTCACAATTTAATATTGGCATCATATGACGTCATATGTGAGGAGAGAGGAGAAAAAAAAAACCTTCCCCTCTTTCAAATATAACTTTTCTAACCAAAACAATCAGATTTTTTTTGATGATTGCGTAGTTATATACATACCCTTTCAATAAATAGGTGTATTTAATATTAAATTAATGTGTCCTTACAAATATAAGGTAAATACAGATACATTGAAATAAAAAGGAAAATCCATTCAAAAACAACCAGCAACGTCCATCATCATTTTCAGTAATGACAACAAGTACAACAAAAATAGAAACACTATAAACACATCAATGTTCATATGGACTGTTGTGGATTTGAAGGCACTTCCTTGGCAACACATTGATCTCTCTTCCATTGTATCGGAACCTGGAAGGAAGAAAAACGAGTTAAATGAGAACAATTTGGATATTTTAGAGAATTCTTTTTCCATCTTCTAAAGATGGCCGTTAATTCCACGATGTCAGAGTGACTAAGTTATGAATCTGAATCTCTTTGATATACATCCATCGTAATTCTCAGAACAGCGCGAACAAGGATCTTATTATGTGATTCACTTGAGGAATGGACTACCTGAGAATGTGTCAGCCCCCTCAATTTTCTAATCACCATCAGTCTTCCTGCACAGAATAGCCACTTGTGTGGACACGCTCTTTTCACAGCCATCATTTACCTAATTGCTTGGATTGAGAGCGCGTGCTTTTACGCTTGTTGGATTTCGGATCAGACGGCAGTGAACACTTCAGGCCTGCTGTCATCTGAGATAATCTGAACAAAGGAATGACTATGTCCAAAATCACTCTACTGACGATAGTCCACATTTCTCCTTTGTCTTCAGAGCGATTATATGTAGCTGTGCGTACAGTAAAGTGTCTCAGCTCCGTTAACACAACACCACGATCTGTTACTGACAAATTTGTGTTCCTTTTCCTACTTTATGGCTGAATGTGCATCGTTTGATACGCAATGCTTTGCCTTAAAGAGGCCATTCATTTAGTCTTTCTCCAAAACTCCCTGGGAAATAGTTGTGGTTGTGTCTCGCTTGCCAAGACCTTCAGCCAACACTGTGCTCAAAATACAACTTCAATCTGACGTCTTTTTACAACCTGATGGTCATCAGATAAAATGCTTTCATGGCTGGTTGAAATTTCCAGCCGTGGTGTTAATGCCCATTTTATTAAACAGTCTATGTGACTAACTCTGTGCTAAGTGCTCTGCAGGATAACAAAGAAAACTGACAGTGAGAAGTTCTGATGGCGGGGTGAAATGACCAATGTTAAACACAGTCAGTGTGCTGCTGACAGCTGAATGTTGTGCTGTGTAGTTTCCTGAGGTCGTGTAATGTATGTTTCATTTTGAGTACTTACGTTATTTTGTGTGTGGATATATTTGATTTTAAATTTGAGTTTTTGTCTTATTTTTCTTGAAGGGTGAAGCCGTGTCTCATCTTATCTTAGATTATATAGATCTTCCTTTTATCGTGATTGAAGCAAAGACACGTTTCTGTGCAACCACTCTAGATTAACAACTGTTCCTGATTATACAAGTCTCATTCTTTATCTGTACTTCAGAGACGGATAAATCCAACCAAGCGTATGAAACAAATTCCTTTTTTCCCCCCAATAAATGTGTCTGCACAAAACTAGTCCCACACCGACATCGAGACATTGGAGGAGGCTGAGGACACAGTCTCTGTTTGTGTATGAACAGCAAATTCAGAAAAAAAAAAACCAAACAAAAAAAACCAAAACACTTTTACTCACATACAATATCTACGATTGCATGCACAGTGGACTCATTGCTAATCGTGTTAGCAATCTTGCACATCTTTTGTAATCTGGAAAAAAAAAAAGAAGACAGAAATAAGCCATTAACATCATGACAGTGAAAAATGAACTTTTGAAGTAACACATCTGGTTCAATGTCAGGTTGACTGGTACTCCAACACGCACTGAACGCTGAATGGTATTTCACACGGATCGAGCTCCCTCCCTCCTATTTCTCTGCATTTCTCTGTGTTTCCCTGAATTTCCTCTGCGCCTCCTCCTCTTGTTCGCCTTTGTGTGTGGGTGTGAGTGTGTCTGGGAGCACTCATTCGCTCTCCCCTGCACCTCTTGCTAGTCATCTCATCACCTCACAGTCCTCCTTCGACTCGTTGCCAGATTGCTGTCACGGATATATTCTTGGCTGCTTAATTCTTGTAGTGCTTCGGTTGATTTAGTTTGAGTTAAAGTCTGAATGTGGCAGGGATTCCTGTGAGCCACCTGCACTCAGGTTTCACAACCTCCAGCAGCCGCGGCCGCCTTCTCTTTTAATGCCAAAGCAACAAAACGTCAACACAAAACAATCGGGCCACGTTCATTCTACCGAGACCTTATCGTTCAAGTGGACCAGCTCCTCTTTTTCAAATGCTCGAGTTCATTCTTGTGTTTTCATCTTTTATTTGTCTTTTTTTTTTTTTTTAATTTGGATTTGTCAAGTTTAACAGACAGACAGACTGGCAATACAAAACAAAAAATAGATAAAAAGATGAACATGACATTACAAAATACAGTTACAATAACATGATTTCTGATCGTGGTAATGAGGTATTTTACAATATATAACCAAAAACCGTGAAGAGTGGTTTGAATCTTCATTCAATCATGTGTAATTGACAGAAGGTTGACATATATTGTGGAAGACTTTTCCAATTGCATTTGCAGTTGTTCACTTCTGACAGCCACAGTTTAAGTGGCAGACGCTGGTCAGATTTCCACTTTGTCATTCTACATTTTTCAGCTATGGCCTTATATGTCTAATGTTGCTGGAACATGCAAATTTCTCTGTTGTGGGACAAATAAAAAGAGTACTATCTTATTTATCTCCTGACTTCCTGACCCCTGGTGGACCCTGATGTCAATCACAGGGCAGAGTTCAGCAGCAGCCAACAACCAACTCCGTTTAATCACGCATAGCTTTTCTTGCTGATCGAATGGCAGGCATGGGAAAGGGATTCCCCACCTTTTATTTCTCATGTCCAGGTTGTTGGGATGAGAAGAAAATGTGATGATCGTGTTCAGAGAAAAGAGGCAGCTGAGAGATTACTTGGCCGCTTAATCAGTTTGACAAAGCGCTGTTGAGTTCATGATTTTGGCACCAGAGAGCATTTGTGAGATTACAGCTATATCTTTTCCTGTGGGAATGGCAGATAAGTTTTAAATGATGACTTTGTTGGTTGAGATGAGACAGAACTTCTCATTTCCTTTCCAGTCAGTGAGACAAATATGATCTCTGACTGCCTCCGAGTCCTCCACTCCCATTTCCAATCCAGGCCAGCCCCAGTTCTAAAAGTCTACTAAAAATCCTTCCATTAGCACATTTATGGTCAACTTATTGCTGCTTGTCAACCCTAACCCTTCTTCCAAAATGTCAGGCTCATCTGCTCCATCATGATGAGGGGAGGTCATCACAAGCTGCACCTCCAAATCCTCTGCTCCTAAAGTGTCCCCTCTTACTTTACCCTTCAAGCTCTGATGGATGCAGGAACAGACAACAACTGAAAGAGTGGCCATGGAAAAATATATACTATTATTAATCTCTCCTCCTGTTACCATCATCTCAGCCAAAAGACTCCATTCTCTCTACGCTCTCTACACTCAGCGGACTTTGTTCTTGGATAAATTTAATTTTGCTTTTACACTGTCGAGGTCAGAGGTCTCTGGCTCCAGTCTGGAGTCCGGCATGTTTTAGATGTTTCCTGCTCCAACACACCTGATTCAAATGATCAGCTGAAGTCTGATCAGGAGCCACTCATTTGAATCAGGTGTGTTGGAGCAGGAAACCTCGAAAACATGCAGGACGGTAGCTGTCCAGGACTCTGGAGACCTCTGGTCTAGGTACATTTAACCAAATGCCCTGTCCGTCCACCGAGAAACCGAGCACTCTGCCTGAAGTACCTCTCCCATCTATCTGCAGCCTGGGAAGTGAAGTCCCATGTGAAGGAGGCGTAGCCAAAAAAGTCTGAAGTGGGGGGGGGGTTCCTCCAAACATACCAACCACTACTTTTCTGACACACCTTGACCTTCAATGAAGAACATTTCTGGTGGCCTTCCTCTTTACCTTCTCCAGCCACAGCTAGTCTCTTGCCTTTGTCTGCCACCTTCTCCCTCGTACCATCCCATCCCATACAATCAATCATGCTCTCTGATATCATCAAGTTAAAAAATTAGAACGAGAAACGAGCAATAAATATTCCAGTCAACAATTATTGCATCATCTCAAACAGATGTTTGAAGTCTGCTCTGACCCAGCTGTTATCTGTATCTGTCCATCATGTCTCCTGGTTTAAATCAACCTGCCTATTAATATCACAGCCAGACAGCAATAAAACTGCTTTAGCTCAGTGCTGGGGTTGTGATGCCTCATTAACAGCATCAAAGATACAGCAGGCAGAACCAAAAGCGTGGAGGCTCTGCATCGTATTCACTCTTTCCATGGTAAAGGCAACTCTTCTAAGACAGATATTCATCTGAAACAAGTTAAACTTGTCTGCAACCATTCTTCAATGTCTGTTTCCCGTTGTGCTTTTAATTCCCAAACGTAAACATTCAAAAGACTTGGGCGGACTGTGTGTTTCTCTGTCAGCAGTTCCCACCCTGAAGTTCAGGACCTCTCAATCAGTGCTCACAAATATGGGAGAGCAAATTAACAAGAATGGAGAAAATAAATAAATACATCCCACTGCACACATTTTTCATAATATTAGCTGGTATATCAAACTATTTGGAAACCACTGCTCTTTTTTTTTTTTTATCAGCTACAAAAGGGAGTTATCATTAGTTCTTATCTCTGTCAAATCCTGAATATACACTCGTTGAACCCTACATGTCCTTATATAACATGAAATTGCAATAAAAAAAATGTTTAACTGGTTAAATACGCGTCATCAGGAGTTCAAATGTGGGAGGAACATTATGGCATAGTTATGTTTTATCACTTAAGTTAAGCACTGGGCATGTGACCACACTGATCGACCGGGTCGAACGGCCGATGAAGCGTCGCTGGAAATGCATTCACACAAGCCCAAATCTTGGGGTGACAGATAAGACAGTGAGCATTTCAAAATAGGAGCATCATGGGATGAAGCAGTCATACGTACATGCTGGTGTTGAGCAATCCCTCGTGTTGTGATAAAGTCTATGAAAGTGTGTTCTGCACTCCGACGAGAACTTGACTGGTCCCGCTAAATAGGAAAGATCAGAAGTCAAAATTAGGAAAGATTTTAATTGATTCTTTATTTTGTCTTAGTCTGTTGACAAGCACAGCAAGTGTGTAACATCAGTAACCAACTGATGGAAATGGACAAAGTGTGACAGACATGATCAGAGAGTCGGGGTTCAGCTGGCCTCTGTGAACGGAAGAGAGTTTTCACTCATAATCACCAAAGTTTAAGCTTCCAGATTTTCACACCCATAATGAAGTCTACTCGTTGGTCCTGAGACAAATAATAAGCTTAACCCTGCACTGGCAGCCCTACAGCTAAGCTTCTGGCCCACAGCAGCACCAGTGTTTAGAGAGCTTTTTATGCCTTAATCATACCGTATCCTGGCTTACAGGAATGAAAATGATTTTCGCCTTGGGTCAACTGGAGACTTCCAGCCAAAACGTGGGGAAAGTGCCGAATATGCTCTAAAAGATGTCTGGATAAAACAGCAGCAGAAGAAAGTTGGGGGGGGGGGCTTACCTGTGAAATGCTGAATGAATTTGCCTTTCAGGTTTACATCTCTAGGAACAATTTCTGGAAGAGAGAGTGAAAAAAAAAAAAAAAAAAAATCACTGTTAGCTTGTGAATCAACAATCATTTCACGACAACAGAAGTTACAAAGAAACCGTAATGGGTGTGATTGCCAATGATAAAGTCTCTCCTGCAGCTTTCATTATGGTGCAGGAAAATGTTCTGTATAACCACATTATAGTAAAATATACAGCTTTAATGTCCTCGAAGGCTTGAACATCAAAGAAAATAACATGCACTCACGGCATCTTACATGTTCATTATCAGAAGCAGCCAAAGGTAATGAGCAAAAAACGACTTCACAGCATGTGAGGCTGTTATTATAAAAATAATCTTTACATAGAGCACGCTTAAGGAAACATCATACAGTCAGTATTTCTGCTGTGTTTTACATCCATCCTTTATGGAGATGTGATGACACTGGAGGCATTTTGTAAGGTCTAGACAGACGTCAGGTAACTCTTCAGTATCCACACAAGCAACACATGCAGCTGTCTGATAGAACACTGAGCATGCTAACAGGCTAAAGAGATTATTGTATGGGGGTTTAATGCTCATCAGAATAAATCCATGCAAGTCGTTACAGGGCTAACATTACGTTACACCCCAACCCTGCAGCAACATGTAACGCCACAGTGCCTCATTAACGCAGGAAGACGAAAGACAACAACTTAATTCACAAGTCATCACAGGAAGTTATTTTAAATACTGTTAGGGTCCAGATTTAAATTGAAAACACACCAACCGCAAGGATAAACACAAGAATTTATCATTTGTATTGTTAAAAGAGTTATGGGCATGCAGATGTGCCATCTGACCAAAACCTGGATGTGGAAAGTTACTTCTTGTGGCTTTCATATAAACAGAAAAAGCCTGGTACAGATACATCTCACTTCACTTCTGTGTTACCGTCGCTGTGTCTTTTGGAAGAAAAACACAGTGCCAACTTTAGGTTGAATGCATCAGCGAGCTTACGGCTGTATCTTCCTTCTACCTTCCTGCTCACTGCATCTGAAGCATCTATCCTTGCATGACCATGGATCTCTGGTAGTGTCACACGCACCAGTTGCTAACATGCTGCTTTTAATATCCTCAAAAAGATAAATTCCATCCAGGCAGTGGTCCGGGAAAGGTACTTTTCCAATTGCATAAACTTAGGCTGAGACTTTGAGCTGCATGATGCCCGGACAACAACTTTAAAGCACGATATATTAATCGTGATAGGGGAGAGGACCTGACATCACAGCATCCAACACATCATCTTCATAAACTCCTATGCATGTACCAATCCTGTACTGCACTCTAAGGAAAATCTATTGGATGCTGCGATAAAAAACAGCCACAATACATGAAAGGGATTTCTGGATACCTTTTCGTTAATCAAGTCTGACCTGGAAAATTTTTCTGTCCCAGATCACTGATAATTGAAAAGATGTGGCGTTAACTGGCTTAAATCTGGACATAATGTTTTATTTAAGTAAATTAATCTAGAGCTACAGCAACCATATCCTACATCTCAGCACAATTTAGTTTGAGGAATTAAATAATGGAAGATGAGTTTCAGTGAGACTGACGCTCGGCTCATTGTTTCATAATTATGGTGAGAGATGCTTTCTGGGGATCCCACAATATGTTCACTGTGTGTGTGTGTGTGTGTGTGTGTGGAGGGGGAGGGGGCCGCCGTTCATGTTGAAGATTTCCCAATGAATCACACTGAATGAATCATTCACAAGTCTGATGTGACGTTGCCCCTCCTACAAGAATTCATAGCACCTATTGACGTCTCAACGCATCAGTCAATCACAGGTTGAGCGATTTAGTGAAGACACGTGGGGAAAAGGTACCGCTATGAAAGAGGAACACCAAACACAATACATGTGACATTAACCTCTTCGTCCTCATGCAAAGCAGACATCTCAAATAACCACTTGGACTTTTGAGGACAGAAATAAAACTTTGATTTTCTTTTCCATATTTCATTGATTATCATGCGTACACCAGCTTCTATTCTTCTATTCAGCCAACTAAATAAACATTGACAGCTGTCCCCAACAGTAAAAGGGGGATTATGCCTTCATCATCAAGGCCTAAAAATAAATCTTATCAGCTTACCTTTGAGTCTACTGTTATCCAGCCTCGGAACATAGAAAGGCTTTTCATGGGAGGAGAACTTCATGTCTTGGGCTGAAGTGAAGAATCCACTGCTACACCGCCTGGGAACGGGTTTGTCCCGTTGCTGGCTGTCTCTGATAACCTGTAAGATTAGATCCAAAAGGGTCCTTCTCTCTTTCTGCTTGACCTCTTTGCTGTCCATACACTGGCCCGAGGTGATGAGCAGAAAGAAGATAGTCAAAAGTATGTGCCATTTCCTCTCCACCTGCATAACTTCTGTCTGAAAACGTGCAAATAAGTTTTGTCACACGGGAGTTGCATGCTGTCTGTTAAGTCAGACAATCACAAGAAAAAACACTTTTATTCTCGCCTACAACACAACTAAACACTTTGCATCATGCTGAACCTAAACTGATATCTCAGCTTTGTCATTTATATCTAAGGTCCTCCAGATTAGACAAAATAAAAAAAAATAAATAAATAATAAAATAAAAAATAAAATAAAATTAAATAATAATAATTCTGTCAGAGATAACCTCCATGCATGGCTTCTAAAAGTGTAATCAGTTATCAGAAAACAGTCTAAGAAGGAGTCGAATTTCATGCAGATTAATATCTGAGGGGAGAAAAAAAAAAGCCAAAACAAACAAATGCAGTTAATCTAACTTTACACTTACTAGTTTGGGCGTTAAAGATGCTTATGTCCCGCAGAGTGGACACAGTTGTCTTGAGCAAAAGCTTCCAGGCGTTGTCTGTAGTTCCGATGGGAGAGAGAGAGAGAGAGAGAGAGAGAGAACAGCCAACAGATTGTGCTCACCGCTGTCTTTCTTGAAATAATGCGTCCCTATTTATACGAGGAGCCACCTTCTTGGAGGTAATACAATCGATTTCGAGTGGGTGGCAAAGCAATGTTGACATCTTCAGGGCAAATGTCTTCAGTGGCATTCGCTCACTTTTGGCATGCGCCCCTCCTTTACGCACAAAAATCACCACCAGTGATAGTTTTAAACGGGCTATAAAACTTCAGATATAAAAACATCCCCCTTTTTACAGAGAGAGAAAATATTTAACGCCTAAGATGTACTGAAATTTCCCATTGGAAGGGAAAGGGGGAGTGTGATATAAAAAAAATAAATAAAAATAAAGGCAAAGACGGTGGCGCGGCGGTGCGCATGGAAGTAGTTTTCCCAAACGGAGCAACTTGTTGGATGTTGAACGTAAAGAAGAGGAGAAAGTGTGGGCCTGTAAGCTTTAGTTGACCTGTCAGCGGGAGGATATTTTGGTTCACCAGTGTCCAAGTTTTGTGACCGCGTAAGCGCTGCGGAGAATGCGCCTCCAGCAGCAGCAGCAGCAGCAGCCATCCTGCTGTTTTCCACCCTTGAACACAAACCTATAATTGTAATAGAGCTTTGAAGAAAAGAAAAAAAAAAAAAGACAACACACTTCGGGGCAGTCTATATTTAAAAGTTGCATTAGAAGAAGTTCTTAAAAATAAATAAATAAATAAATAAAAAGTTGGTGGCTTGTTGACTGAGATGATAAATGACTCCTTTAAAAGATGAACCACCATTATGAAAATAACACTTAGTAACGAAAGACTGGCTCATATTTTTTTAGACATGGATTCAGATATATGTGCCTTTTCATTCAGCTTTTGCGGAAATGTGCACTTTTCTCCCATCCTGTTATTATTATTATTACTATTTTGTGAAGGGCGTCACCTGCTGGTGTCTCACTTGTTGTGCCTTGATGAGGTTCAAAAAGCCACCTTTTTTTAAACTGAATTTACTAATTTCGTAATGTTCTTAACTCAGTAACCAACTATTTAAATTAGAAAGGCAGAGGAAATGTGTGTATTATTATTATTATTTTAGGTAGGAGAAGCTTTAGGCTGGCAGTATTAACTATAATAATTGCAGTAGTAATAGAAGTCGTTGTTTTAGTATGCATTATTTTATTGTAGTGAGTTTAAACACAGTTAAAGCTAGGTATTGTTTTCCACGTGTTTAAAATAAATAAATAATAAATACAACAACAACAGCGGAGTAACTTCCGGAAACACCGTTGCCATGGAGACCGGCGTCAACTGAGCCGGACCGGAGACTCTGCGGCTCATTTCGGACCAATTTAACCGTAAAACTCCACTTCAACGAGCTTTTAATTTGACAAAACACACCGGGAATCTATTTCTCACTCTCCTCGGAGGCCGAAACATGTCACAGAGGTAAACTTCCAGGCGGCCGGACGGTTAAAACGCCCTCAGCGGCCACCGTACTTTAACTTCGTGAGCTCGACTGTGCGTAGTTTTAGCTAGTTAGCCGCTTTTCACGCAAAAACAAATTCAGAAGAAAAAGTTGTGAAGTCGCGCTGTGTGTTAAAACACAGAAATTTTATGACAATTATGTTTATCTTTATTTTAAATAATCAGAGTAATGACCCGTAAAATGAAGTTTATTTTCCTTACCTCATTTTCGGCAGCGTGTTGTTAGCAGTGTCTAACTTCAACCAGAGGAGGAGCACACGTGACTCTGAGAGGACTCGTCTTCTTCCCCCTTTAAATCCATTCATACAAACTTTGGACCAAACTCTTTGTTGAGACCCAACAAATCCCCTCAAGGTGAAACCACTTGGTGACACTTCCTTTAAGGGGGCAGAAACCTCAGGCTGAACCAGGCTCAGCAGGAGGGAATAAAAATAATGATAATAATAATAAAAATGCAAGCCAAACATACAGATGTAAGGAGTGATTGAAGCCCGCATTAGTGAATATTAAAATTAAGGTTTCTATCAGAAGAAATAATTAATAGTGTCTGATGATAATTAATGGCAGCTGTTGTAGGAGAAGGAACGTGGAGCAGAGATGATTCAGCACCTATTAGGATGGGGACAGGGAGAGAGAGAGAGCAAAAAGGGAGAAACATAAAACTACAGGAAGAAAAAGTTAGTGACATGTGATGTTGTCATGTCACTGATACTGAAACAGGGTTACTTTGCTCTAACACTCCTCCTGGTCATACTTGACCACCGATACAGTGTTTCCTAATGTGCTCTCAGTGTAAATGGAAGGCAGACAAGCTCTGACACAGTGTAAAAATGCCCTGCAAAGTTTATCTGAAGTTTATATGAGACTAACAGTTTGAAGTAATCAAATCCACTGGAAAGCTTCAGAAAACCAGATTCCCAGGTTTTGATATTGTCTGTAAAGGGAACAGTGTGGATACATGAACAGATAATATTACACAAAAATGACTGTAGCTTTGGAAGGCAGACAGCCAAAGCCGCCTGAGAATTTGGATATGCTTGTGAACATGAGATTGTATGTGGAATTTAGAAATATTACAATGACCACAATCAGCAAGAAGAGTGCATACAATACAATCGTTCAGTAATGTTTTCTCAAGATAGGCTTGGAATATTGTGTATGAACCACAAATAAAAAGCTTGTTTTTACTTTTCCAGGACATATAATGAACTGTGGGCAGAGGCCCAGGTAGAGTTGAGCCGTCTGCTAATTGAGGACCTGCCCGCTGAGCCCCCTCGTCCAGAGAAAGACAGGGTTGTGTTCTTCCAACGTCTCACCATGCTTTATGTGCGCTACATCCAAATCTTCAGACAGCTGGAGAGGGTCTACGACCAGTTGGTCCACCCTCAGAAGAGACAAGTGATTCGGGTAATTCTCGATGGAGTGATAGGCAGGGTGCTGGAGCTGAAGAATGAAATGGTGGAAAAAGAGTTTTCAGAGTACCACTACATGGATGATGTCCTTCATGACTTGAAACTCAGACCTGTGAGTCATATTTTACTGTATTGGATTTTTCAGATCTGAATGACGTTACATTAAATTGTCTACACCAGACTTTGGCTTTACACCTATTTTTATTAGTATTATTGATTTATTTTTTTTTTTTGTCACTTTAGGCAGACCTTGAAATTCCTATACCTCGGTATTTTCTAACTGAATGCAACAAAGAACTCCAAGAACAAAAGGTTATGCTCACAAATATCCTTAAGATGGTGGAATTTACTGAAAGCCCAGAGGTGAGTTAAAAACCAGCACCATTTTAAATAAAGTCTGTATGTGTTATATATTAGAACAAGCTAAAAATAACTTTGTTACATTTCATAGATGATTACTTAGCGATCTGAAAATGATTGAAATGTTAATATTATTGTTAATAGTTCTTTTGCCTCCTGATTTTCATTGTCCTTACAGCCTGTAATGATCAAAGACATGAGTCAGGATGAGGCCATTAAGATCATCCAAGTGGTGGAGAGGGCCCGCCAAGGACGTCTGAGGGCAAAATTGAATAAAGAGAGTAGAAATATGAACAGGATGTTCAGCACAAAGGACACTGAAACACTTAGCGCTGACGTGGCTGCAGTCTGCATTCAGAAGGTCATCTATTATCATCGTGGCGTACGCTTTTTTCACTTTGTTGCTGATATGAGTTGGATTTCACACTCAAAGATTTGGCTGAATGTGATTTTCAGGTTTGGAAGGGCTACATAGCGAGGAAGAAGACAAAAATTGCTCGGGATGAAGAAATGATTTTTCTAGGAATGGTTTGTATCATCAGTTTTTCTAATTGTCTTAGACTGGATATTCTTTTTTCCAACAAAAACCACCAAAGCATTATGTAAATGTTGAATGTACAACATATACGTATCTGTGCTGTGTCATTCTTTGTTAGGCTTAAACTGGATTAGTTTAAAAATTGTTTAAAATAAAAAACAAACACTAGTTTGTCTAGTTTTATTATTAAAAAAGAGAAACATCGCACTATATAACCATATTTCATTAGTTTAGTTTTTTGACATGTACAATATGTTTTGGTCACTTTCATCGAAGATCATGGATCCAAAATACCGGGTCCCCTGCCCTGCAGAAATCACTGCCCAGGCCAATGAAGTTCACACAAGGACGAAACAGACGGAATATGAGGAAGACTATCAAAAGTCAATGGAAGCTATCACAAGACAACTCCGGGATGTGGAAGGTCATGACATCAGCAAGACAATGAAAGACCAAATCCGGCAGTGGTTCATTGAATGCCGGTAAGATGCAACAGAGGTGGTTGTATGATTTTTACTATAATCATGTAATAGTCTGTGTGTGTGTGTGTTTTGAAACAGCGATGCTACTGGATCATTTCCAGACTACCCTGATGAAGAGGACGGTGGCTCAGCGCTCATATTTGCAGAAAAGAACCCTCAGCAGGTAAACTTTGCCCTCTGTCAAAGATACTAAACAATATTTTTTTCCAGTATCATGCTGAGGAAGAATGTTATTTGTACGCTGATTTTTTTTTTTCAGTTAGTGGAAGAAATTGCTGCAAAGGAAGAGGAGGATACAAACAATAAACCAAAAGGGAAGGAGGAAAAGAAAGAGAAGGGGAAAAAGGACAAGGGGAAAAAGGAAGACGAAACTGTAAGAACGCAATATCACTGAATAAATTTTGAATGATCCAGTTCAACACTGTGGAAATTCTGGTGCCATCAGATTTTTCCTAAATGCATAAAAGTATATAGTAAGTAAGATAATAAGCACGATAAGTAGAATAAATTAACCAATAAAACTTATTAACTTAAATATTGAACTGCAGGAAGAGGAAGCAGGATTGAAGATGCTACCTTCTGCTTTTCTATCAGACTTGGAACTGGGAAACAAAATCTATATAGGTATGTTTAAATTAAAGAAGGTGAAACTTTCCTGTGATTGCCAGTTTAATGATAATAGGTTGTTTAGACAGATTGGTTAAGATGGTAGCCAGTTGTCCCTGCTCAGTGTATACTAACTAATAATCAGCTAATCCATGATGAAGCCTGAAGTGAATGTCGCCCTTAGATGTTTGGAAAAACCGCAATGAATCGAAAAACTTCAGCCAGAGGCACGAGGTGGAGCTGATCAAGGAAGAAAAGAGGAAAGTCATTGAGGCAGACATCCGAGCACAGGTGATGATGGGAGAGTCCAAAAAACCTCAAATTTACAGGCTGATAAAACTGCAGGGGGGTGTGTGCAAGTTGCGTGGCAAAGTCATAATTAAACAGCACCACATCTCGTTACACTCAGTGGTCTGTTTTGCTTGTGCCAGGTAGATGAGCAGATGAGACAAGAGTTGGCTGACTGGAAGCTAGCTGTGGACAAAGAAAAGGGAGGTAAAGGCAAAGGAAATGCAAAGGTACTGAAATTGAGAGACATTGCTCATAGTCTGCATTTATTTCCTACAGCTGTTTCCTAATAATACTGTTTTTCCACAGAAAAAGAAAGGATCTAAAAGTGGAAAGAAGAAGAAAAAGGAGAAAGATCTAACAGCTGATAGGTGAGATCTCACAGAGCCAATAGCTCGTGAATTGAATGAGTTATATGATTTTTGATACAGAGTCTAATTGTGTGATGTGGATAAATTAAGGATAAAGTACAAATGCTGAAAAAACTGTGCACTTTTTTCACATATTCTAGGACTCTTGAGTCTCTCTGTCAGGAGCTGGTTGAACAGGGCTTGTTGAAAAAAGCAAATGATGTCAGGCTGCAGGATTACTTGGGTAAGACATTATTTACTTTATTATTTTTGTTGAATGGTGTGTCATCTCATTCTCATATTTTTTTCTTTATGATAAAAATGATATCTGAGCTTGTAATGCGATAACAATGGCTTTGCTGTCACCATACAATAGGACTCACTTTATAGCATGACCAGTATCTGAAAATTATGTAGTGTAGTGCTGCCCTCTTCTGGTTTGTGATTGGCAAAACACTATGATCACAGTGAATGTGAATCTCAAAGCACAATAATCTTTGTGGTAAAAATGTATTTAGGTTTTTCTTCACTGGGATCAGTTGTGCAGATGAGTAATTATGTGTGACAGTCGTCACTTTTGGTTCTAGGCGACTACAGCTACCTTGGGACAACACTGAGGCAAAATGACATCGAGCCCATGCCATCACTGTCAGATGTGCGTCAAGTCTTAACTCTATATGCAATTTTACCATTAGGTATGTAAGTTATTCTTCACATTTAAAATAAATACGTCTGAAATCATTTGCTGTTTGAAAATGAGGTGTGTGTTGTTGGCAGGCTCTCAGGTGGTACATGAGAAGGCTCCTCTGATAAAGGCCATCCTACTGACAGGCCCAGGAGGTGTAGGTAAGAAGATGCTGGTCCATGCGATCTGCCGTGAGACGAGGGCCAACCTGTTCGATCTGTCACCTCTGAACACAGCGGGAAAGTACCCGGGCAAGAGCGGCCTCGCCATGATGCTTCACATCGTCTTCAAGGCGAGACACTTTTCAAAAGAACCCAGTGCTATTGTATCTGAGCACGTTTTTAATGATAGAAAGCAGAAAGTTTCTAAAATAACCACTGTCAAACCATAAAAAGCATTTTTGTTCTCAGAAGTTCAAGTGTAAGCTTTACCCCATCTTTACATGTAATACCTACTAAGTTTAATATTCAACAGTGATCTTAACACAACATTAGGAATTCCTCACAGGTATTTACATTTTGATTCATTGGGAAAGGAAAAATTCTGCTCTTCATAATCATCTCCATGCAGGTTGCAAGACTTTTGCAGCCTTCAGTGATATGGATTGGAGATGCAGAGAAAATGTTCTATAAGAAAGTTCCCAAGGAAGAAAAAGATGTAGGTACCCCTGAGCAATACGAACACGCTGAGGCGTCATTATGTTGTAGCAGTGTTTCATGCTAATTTGAACTGTTTTGTGTGTGTAAACAGTTAGACCCCAAGCGGTTGAAGAAAGATTTGCCCAAGTGCCTCAAGCTGATCAAAGGGGAAGATCGTGTTTTGATAATAGGAACAACTAGTGACCCTCTGAGTGCTGAAATTAAATCACTGTGTAAAATGTACAGCAAAATCATTCTTATCCCAAGGCCTGACTACGGCTCACGATACAGTAAGACAACGCATAACACAAGAGAAATTCTGATTTTGAAATGAATGATGTTGGTATGTTTTAAAAAATGACTTACCTGACTGTGTGGCTTCAGTCTTGTGGATGCAGCTGATCCAAAAGCAGGGAGGGGAGATAACCGAGTCCCTGGACATCAGCTCTCTTGCCAAGATTTCTGATGGCTACACTCCAGGTCACATGGTCCAGGTGATCCAGGCCGTTGTCACGAAGCGTCGCATCCTGCAACAGGCAAAC
Organism: Echeneis naucrates; assembly: GCF_900963305.1. NCBI lineage: Eukaryota > Metazoa > Chordata > Actinopteri > Carangiformes > Echeneidae > Echeneis > Echeneis naucrates. The sequence goes on from NC_042514.1 coordinate 3,754,967, forward strand.
AGACCCCTGACTGCCGCCGAGTTTGTTGCCCCTTTAGCCAAGTTTGACCCTGTGTTTCAAGAAGAGGAAGAGGCCCTTAAAGTACAGCAGCTCATGTTTGATTTATTCATCATTACATTTTCTTATTGTTGCTGTTTTGTAATGTTGGCATGTTTATTTAAATTTCAGAACTGGTATGCAAAGACCCCACTGGGGAAAAAGAGGACCAAGGCCGCCACAGGAAAGGAGGAAGAAGCCCCAGTTAAAGGCAAAGATGCAAAGAAAAAAGGGAAAAAATAAGTTTGTCACACTCCTTTATGTGAAGCTGAGTGTAGTTTAAATTTTTAGAAGCTTGTATGTGAAACAACTTCTGATGAGATCAACACTACCCCAAAAATCACATCAAAATGTAATAAAAAAGTCAATTGGCCGGCAGGCAATTTATTTATTTCATGATGCAGGGAAATGTCTGCTTCTCCTGCGATGGTAGATAAGATGGAGTTCACATAATAAAATCTCTTCTGTTGTTGAACAGAACATCACAGCTCAGAGCATTCTGAACAGTTCATTCAGAAAGGTGCTAACACGCTGCGTGAGGAAAGTTAAACTTTCTTCCAATGAGAACAACACTTCTATTTCTGCTGTTAATTAATTGAATCTCAGCATGCTGTTCTCCATCATTACTAATATATCTTAGTTTGAGTGATACTTCGAACTTTCCTGGACCTACTTCCTGCACATGGTTTTGTGTATTTTGATGACTGATTGTTAGTCCATCAATGACAAAACGGATCGAAGCTGTTCAGATGTCACCGACCACACTGCATACTTAATGTGATTGTGATCTAAAATAATTCAGGGGTGCAGCTCTGGAGGACAGACTCCTATAGCTTTAGTTCTCAGACTCAAGGCCACGCTGTAATTAGACGTCGTCGTATCGGCTTCATTCAAGGGCAGCCTGAGTTTTTACTGTATGGATATAGCTGTCACTGACAGAAGTAGCGCTAACATATTTCATACGTGACCCCTGGATGAAATGTTTTTGTGGGTCAGGCAGTCTGGGTCTACGGTCGAATGACGACTGTTTGAGTGTGTGTTGAATCTCACTGTGTTCCTTCATTGTGACCGCTGTCAGGTGGAGAGACTGTGGACCAGAGGAAATGTGAGAGGGGTCCCATACATGGATTCAGAGGATTAAGTGGAGTGTTCAGCTGTTTTGTCAAGTTCTAAATTCACTCGACACATCCTCACATTGCCTTGGTTCTTTTAACATGACTATTTTTAGTCTGTGTGCACCATCAGTAGGATGCTGCACACGTGAAGGCCCACATTTCAAGACGACATGTTGAGCTGCTGCACATCTCCAATGCCACAGGTCGTGATTCGAGGACCTTTCTTAGACATCCTTTAAAGAATGTAACATCCTATTCAGAAATAAGCATCAAAAAATGTAATCCCATAATGTTGTACCAAAGCTGTTTAAGTCTTGCTGGTGTTTGGGCTGCTGAGGACTTGAAAAGGGGGACTTGTTTTCTTCTGGTGGCCTCCAATTCCCCCCTCGATGACGACAGGTTGTTTTGTGTGGGCCGTCGATAGAGTTTCACTGGACGTGGGAGTGCTCAGCGACACATGGAGCTGCCTGTCAAACGGAGAGGAACACAATGCCACCTTTGTTCTGTCTGAACGGCCGGATGAGGGAACATCCCACAAACTGAACACCTCAGCCCCACAGATCTTAGGCAGGGGAAGACGACTGTTGGTGTTCTGAATGGCTTTCAGTCTGATAACCTTTGAACCCCGTTACACAGGGCTTGGCCACACAGAGGATCAACCAGTTTGCCAATTTCTCTAATTTATTTGTATATGTCTAAGGACAGGTCTGTGTTAAAGGACCTCCATGTGTGCACAGACCAGTGATGGCCGGCTGAAATTGGAGCTTAATCTTTTGTGACCTTTCCTCTGTGGTGGAAACTCCCCGTGGAGATCTGCAGACTTTTATCAGTCTGACATGAGGTTTAGGATACTGACGGATGTGGGTCAGCATTGTAAAGCACGTCATTAAGCTGCATCAGTCATACAGTGTGGAGCTGTGCGGTACTTTTGGAGGAAAAGACTTTAGATCTCAGTGACTGTGTGGAAAATAACATTCATATACAGACCGCTGACCAACATCTTCTTCCTACATGAAGGCTACTTAAACATCGCTCTTGTAATTTTCACTTGTGACCCCGTGACTCTGACTCATAAACACAACAAAACCATCATACACACTAATCCTCTCATATATATTTTGATTGTTTTTCATGGTTCCATTGATGTCCGACATGAGTGGCTTCACATCATTAAAGCCAAAGCTATCTTTACCCTCATACTGACAGACGGCTATTTTGGAAGTTAGTATGTGGGGAGAGATATGTCAGCTGTTCAACACTACGCTCCATCATAGCGGAAAAAAAAAAAAAAAAGGGGGAAGAGAAAGGGAAAACGCTATAGGCTGTCTGCTTTGGGGACTTGGACACCGTTTGTAAACCTGGCTGTGTTCTCCTTTGGCTGAGCGGTTTGTTGTTAATCTTAAAGGCTTTGTGACGAACTACACAAGACCTGGACATGGTGGATATTTTAATCAGCTGTTTTTTTTAAAGAGGACGTTATTATTGGCTCAACAGGAGAGAGTATGCAAGGATAATTTCTCTGTAGAAAAGGTGAGTGCATCCCTTCGAGTCATCCGATATCTTCTGGTTTAGTTTTTAGGCTTGTTTGCACACTTTGATACTGAACGTGGTTTTAATGGTTGAGCCATATACTGCACAGTTATATTAGGAAAAGTCTTAATAGGTGAATACTGAATTTTGTAGATATCAAGCTGTCTTCCACTTTGTTTACAACGCATCTGCAATGAAAATCTCATACTAAGCCCCAAGAGATTATGAGGTGATGGTCACTGTGACGTACTATGAAAAGTCATTTTAACTGGTAGGTGAGATGGAATGATGCTGCACTTCAGGCCCTGCAAAGTGCTCTATCATCTCAAATATATCAGCCAGTTTGGTAATCGGCACCTGTCGTGTTCCTTTACTGAAATTTACCTTTTCTCTGAGTGCATGCATGTGATAGAAAAGGCATCACAGCTGAGTCTATATTGGTGCTGCTGAGCTCAGCCGAGTGAGGTGACAGAGATTCCTCTGCTCTTCGTTACTGAGAGGGGCTGGAACGCCATCACAGGGATCAACCGTACGACAGCATTGTATCCATTTTGATAGGCCAAATTCAAAGAGATTGAATTTGAAACGTTCTGTTAAAAACGTAAGTTATTTATATTTACCTGAAAGAAGTGAATCTGTTGGTTGAAGCTTCATGAATATTCTTTATCATAGCAGTAAAACAGACTATTACTGTAGTTAGTGACATTACCTGACATGTGAAATCACACTATATTTCTAGACCTTCTGTGGTAAAAGCAGGAAACATGGGAGACAGCAAACCAGGAGGAATAATAGCAGCAGCAAGTAAGTTGGCTTGTCATGTACAGCTGTACTTTTCAGTTAGCTTATTTTACAGCAAATGAGCTTTGAGGTCGCTATGTTCTCTGTGTGTGCGTGTGTGTGCTTGTTTGCCAGAGAACCGGCTGCAGGTGGTGAAAGGTTTGGAAGATGTGGAGGTGTCTGAGTGTGAGAGCTGCAGCTTTGAGGTGACCCTCAACCTGGCCTACATCGAGGGTATTTGGACCAGGGACGGGCTGCAACTCAAGTCTAAGCCCAACTGTCGCATCAGCATGCACGGAAAGAAACACTCCCTCACGCTGAGACGGGTGGCTCTGGGAGACGCCGGCCTTTTCTCCTTTCAGGCTGATGGCATCCAGACCTCAGGCCAACTCAGCGTCAGAGGTAAGGCAACACAGCAGACTGAGCAGACTGAAATAAAAGTTCAGGCCCAGTGTATGCCTCAGCCAAAGGAAGGCCCTGTATATTTCCACATGTAGGCAGCCTGGCTGGGTCATGTACGGACTCACAGGTGGATTTAGTCCATATGTGACAGTAGCATCTTACAATCCGGCTCCATCTGGGCCATAGAATGGAGACCAATCATGGGCTGGACTTATTTTACTATTTAGGGTCAAGTCGAGGCCAGGTCAAAGGTAAAACCTGACCAAAGGCCTAATGATTTAAATCACATCAAAATAAAAACAAGCTTTTTCCAAGCTTGGTTGAATCCTAATTACACGGTCTCCTTCCCCGTTATGAACACGCCACCTTTTCTCTGCCTACAAACAACAAAAGAAACTAATCTGATTTGATAACTCCATTTCTGAAGTTGGTATATCAGGCAGCCACATCTCTTCACAAATAAACTGTCAGCACTCAAACTTGCAGAAAAAGCTACAATTTCTTTCAAAGTGTATAGCTGTGAATTGGATATCGTCTGCCAGCTAAAGACATCCACATACTGAAAGAGCTCGAGGACGTAGACACGATGGAGCGCCAAACCGTGGCCTTCCTGTGTGAGGTCAACCACGTGGACGTGGACGGTCGGTGGTACAGAGACGACAGCAGGATCCGAGGAGGAGACAACATCAAGATCAGACACCAGGGCAAGTGGCCAAACACACAGGCTGCACAGAAATGCTGAATGTTGGCCTCATATAAATTCAACCTTACAAAGAAACAGATTGAGTAGTAATGTCATGGGCAGCTTGTAGGTGTAAATGTACAAGAGAGAAATTACATTTAACGGTAGAAACAATTAGCTTTGGTCTGATTACAGGTAAAACTCACACCCTGATCTTCAAGTCAGTCAGGCCGATGCATGCTGGTGAGATCAGGTTCACCGCAGAGCGCGTGTCATCTTACGCAACTCTCACAGTACAAGGTGAGCCAAGCTGGCTGTGGAAAACACAAAAGAAGAAGAATTAGTGGAGGAAATGAAGTCTGACCTGAATGTCTTCCCTCCTTTAGAACTCCCCGTCCAAATAGTGCGTCCTCTAAGAGTCAAGATAGCTATGTATCACCACCGGGGTCTGCTGGAGTGCCAGGTGTCACGGCCTAATGCTCAGGTCAGGTGGTACAAGAACGGGAAGGAGCTCCTGCCCGGTACCAAGTACCAGCTAATCAGCCAGGATGTCTACAGGCAGCTGACCATCGATAACGTTTGCTCCTCAGACGAGGACACCTATACTTGCGATGCAGGAGATGACGAAACCTCATGCCAGCTCCTGGTAGAGGGTGAGCCGCTTGCTGCCTCAGTGACAAGTTAACATTGTGCTGAGTTAAAGTTTCACGTTTCAATGCATCAACAACATTTTGTGGCTGCACTTGCAGAGCAGGCCATCAGCATAGTGCGGGGGATGAGCTCAGTGGAGGTGATGGAGCCGGAGCTGGCACTTTTCCAGGTGGAGACCAGCCTGAAGTCCGGGAGGCCTCCTAAGTGGACCTTAAACGGCGAGGTCCTGGAGCAGTGTGCCACGGTGAACATCGACAGGGAGGGAACCCTCCATAGTCTCTGCCTCACCTCCACAGACAGCTCCATGTCCGGCCCCGTGCTGTTTGTAGCCGGCAAGAGTCGCTCCACCGCTCAGCTTACTGTCAAAGGTGAGTCTGCTCATGTTCTTATCGCACATTTTAACAATTTAAAAGTTGGGTATGGTTTGTTTTTCGCTATATTTATTTATTTTTCATCAATCTGTTTTATTTATTGTTTGGCAGATATTTACTCCACCGACCATCTTATTTTGGTTAAACTTTTACTGATGTAATGTTGTGTTCCGTGGTGTTCCAGTGTGATTGTTGTGGACAAGTATTAAAAGAAAAATCACCCCCCCCGGCCTACAAACACATCCATCACATATCTTTTTATATACATGCTTATCTTATATTATTGCAGCGGGACAGAAATTAAATTTAGTATGACATTAATAGTTTGGACTTAATTGGAAAAAAGCCCAGTGAAATTTAATTATCGTCTATCACCTCTTTCTCTCTGTGTTATCCTACAAATTACTGGAAAGATTTCCTGCATGTCTCATCAGTGCTGAGGAGGATTGTATCCTTTGACTAATCCTGAACAGGATTAGATGGATGAGGTGACTGAGGGTGGGTTTTTTTAGAGATGCCTCTTTAAGATCTCTTTCTATTTTTCCCCCGTAGAGCGACCTCTTCAGGTTGTTCGTCACTTGGACGACGTGGAGGCGAAGGAGAGCAGCTCGGTGACTCTGAGCTGTCAGTTTTCCCCTTCTCCCCGGCTGGTGCGCTGGTTCAAAGGTCGCACAGCTTTAAAGACTTCACACAAGTACAGCATGAGAAGAGAGGGGAAACGAGCCGAGCTGACCATTCACGGCCTGGCGGGGATGGATTCGGGGCAGTACCACTGCATGGCTGGAGGTTCACAGAGCACAGCACATGTTAGAGTACAAGGTGGGACAAATCTTGTTATGTTTTGGCTATTCAGTGTTTTCACACTTCACCTGTTTCCTTTATATAATCACTTGCGCCTTTGTGTTCTAGCACGAGCCCTTAAGTTGGTCAAACACCTCGAGCCAGTGGAAATCGAGGAGGACGGCGTTGCCACTTTTTCATGTGAGCTCAACTATGTGGTCGCCAACGTGGAGTGGCTCCTCAACAATGTCCGCCTCTATTCCAACGCCATCAACAGGATCCAGCACATGGGCACGATGCACAGCCTCGTAATCAAAAAGCTGCGGCCTCAGCACAGCAGGCTCACCTTCAAAGCCGGTCTCCTGTCTGAGAGCACAACCTTGAAGGTCAAAGGTCAGCCATGGGAATAAGTTAAGTGGTTCATTTCTGAAAAACATCCAAACACCATGAATGAGGTGACACTGCCTTCCATCCACAGAGCGTCCGGCAGTGTTCCTGAGGTCTCTGGAGGACGTTGTGGGAGAAGAGGAGGGGGAGGTCTGTCTGCAGTGCGAAATTTCCAAAGAGGCGGCGACCCCCGTTTGGAGGAAGGACGGTACGATCCTGACGGCCGATGACAAATACGAAATACTCCAGTTTGGGAAGTCCATGGCACTGATCATCCATTCACTGAGCAATGAGGACTCTGGACAGTACACCTGTGATCTGGGCACCAGCCAGACCAAGGCCAAAGTTACAGTACACGGTGAGGAAAATGGGAAGAGCTGTGCATCCGATATTTTCTGTTAAGTGACTGTGGTGCTTCTCTTCCTGCAACTTTGAAATCTGGTTTTGAGTCCAATATAAGCTGCACTGTAAACATTTTTAACCGTAACGGAGGATCCTTTGTTGTTGTTTATCTCCAGATTTACACATCACGATTCTCCAGCGTATGAAGACAACCTCTGTGCTGGAGGGCGACAATTGCAGCTTCGAGTGTCTCCTCTCTCACGATCTCGATGATGAGCCATCCTGGACAATCAACGGTCAGATGGTGGTCACCAACAGCCGTACCCAAGTTTTCAAAAATGGCCGCAAGTATAGGATGGCCATCAAAGATGCCATCCTGGCTGACTCTGGAGACGTGGTCTTCACTATCAAAGACCTCAGCTGTAGGACCATGCTTTTTGTTAAAGGTGATTAGCCAGCCGTCAGAGGTTAAATCTGCTTGTGGGCATGAAGATAGCTGTTTTTTTGTTTTATTTTGAAAAGAACCACTTGGTGTGTGCATTTATACAGCTTGTGTAATGTCGCCGAATGCATTTCCTCTTCTTTTAGAGAAGCCGGTTCACATTTTTAGGGACCTGCTGAATGTCAAGGCGGTGCCAGGTGAGGATGCTGAGCTGAGCTGTGAAATCACCAAACCAGAGGTCACCATCCGTTGGCTGAAAAACGGCCACCTAATCAGAGAGAGCCCTAAGTATGAGATGAGCGTGGAGAAGAAACTGGCTCGGCTGATCATCAGGAATACCACCACCAGAGACTCCGGGGAGTACTGCTGTGAGGCTGAAGGTGTTGCCTCTCGTGCCAAACTGAACATCAGAGGTAGGTGAGAGTTTCATATAAATGTTATCTGATAACAAAACAAAGAATTGTTTATCATGCAAACTGGTGCTGCTACATCTTGTTCCATTTTGCAATATAGGCCGGTGAGGACTATACTTAGTGTCCAGGTTGACTCAACTTTCTGACTTTCCCTCTCAGAGCTCCAGCACACGTTTGCAAGGGAGCTGAAGGACACGAAGGCGGAGGAGAAGGGCAAAGTGACTCTGGAGTGCGAGACCAGGCGCCCAGCCAAGCGTGTCAAATGGCTGAAGGGAATGATGGAGCTGAGGTCCGGCAGGAAGTACCTCATCAGGCAGAAGGGCGTGGTGCTGTCGCTGACAATCTCCTCTCTAGAGAAATCGGACACCGACGTTTACACTTGTGATGTCGGCACCATGCAGAGCCGGGCACAACTGACAGTGCAGGGTGAGACCAACGGGCAACACCAGGCCCTGCAGCTCAGTGCTTAAAAAGAATCTGGGATAGGTTACTCCCTTCAACTGAATTATAGATTAGAGGAATAAAAGAGATATTTCCTTACTATTGATATATATCAAATCTTTCTTTTATGATCCGTCAGTGGGGGAATTTGCTTTATCATTGCAGCAAATTGATGAAAACAAGACAAATAAATGGTAAAATGTTTGTACGAAACAAATTGGAAAAGTAAATTAAAAGTAATAATCTCATAATATAACACAGAAAAAGTGTGTTTTAGGTTACTGCACATGAATCGTAAAATCGTAAAATCTGTGATGTGTGTCATCTACCCAGACCAGCAGTCAATTTAAATTATTTAGTTTTATTCTTACTGAGTAACATACTGAGGATGTCGATCAAACCGTCTGTATGATTGGTGTTATTTTCCGTATGGCCCTTCATTCAGGCCAGAAGGTGATGATTCTGGATGAACTGGAGGATGTTGAGTGTCTGGAAGGAGACACGGTCATATTCAGGTGTCGAATCTGTCCCAGCGACTACATCGGAGTCCGATGGTACCTGGATGAGACTCTGCTCTACACCAATGAGCTCAATGAGATCCAGATGGTTCCCGGAGGCTACCACACCCTCACGTTTAAGCAGCTCGCCCGCAAAGACACTGGCACCATTTCATTCTCAGCAGGAGACAAAAGGTCGTACGCTTCGCTGCTGGTTCGAGGTGAGACTGAGAGCGGAGCGCTGAACATGATGTTTTATATCACGTTGCTTTTTGCCCTGATTTGGTCTCCTCTCTTTGTGCCCCCAGAGAGGCGTCCCACTATCATTAAGGCGCTGGAGGACTGTGAGGCGATTGAAAGAGGCGGTTTGGTTTTATCCTGTGTGACCTCCAAGCCGTGCCACATCCTCTGGTACAAAGATGGCTGTCTGATGTGGAGCTCCTCCAGATATTTCACCAGCCGCTCCGGCTGCGAGGCTCGACTGACAATCCGGGAGGTCTGCAGCACTGATGCTGGGATCTACGAGTGCAGCGCCGGATCTGTATCAACGAGGGCTGTTGTAACAGTCAAAGGTCTGAACAGAGATCCAAAAGTCTTTCATTGCTTACTCTTACTCAGCACCGGATGACCCCACTCTGTTAAAATTAGTAAAATGTGTAATACACAGCATAAGGTTGTTCCCATCTTTTTCAGCAATCCCAGCTGAGTTCACTCAGCCTCTGAAAACTGTGGAGGCCAAAGAAGGAGAGACTGTGACCCTGACCTGTGAGTACTCGTTGCCTGGGGTCCAATACCATTGGAGGAAAGGCTTTGAGAGTCTCAGACCTGGAGACAAGTACGTGATAAAACAGAGGAAGACAATCAACTCTCTAATCATCAAAGGCCTGAAGCCCGAGGACTCAGGAGAATATACCTGCCAGTGTCGAGATCACCGCACAACAGCAAATCTCAAAGTGCACGGTGAGACCCTTATCATTCATTTATCATCACATTGAGTACATTACCTGCAATAAAGTTTTTTCTCTGTGACTGATAACTTTCACAATTACAAGCTTTGTAGTAACAATAATAATAAATGATGATTCATTCAAACAGTGAATATAGCCAGTTTAAGTTGCACTGAAATCACAGTAGCATCATCGGACTTGCCTCTTTTTACCGGTGCTTTTAAATATTTCACTAAATACTGTTTAAAAGAACCAGACTTTCCATCACGGACCACGTCAGCTTCTGAACTGGATTTGCCTGTTAATTATACACCAAATGTTTGTTATCTCACCTCTTCCTTTTCTATAGCTATTCCTATTTCCTTCATACAACAACTGAAGAACACCCAAGCAGAAGAAGGCACCAGTGTCATGTTGCGCTGTGAACTCTCCAAACCTGGAATACCAGTGGAATGGAGGAAGGACGACGAGCTGCTGAAGAACGGAGTCAAGTACCAGATAAGGAAACGGGAAACCACGTTGGAGCTTCTGATATGGAAGCCTGCGCCTAAGGACAGCGGGGTCTACAGCTGTTTGTGTGCCGATCAGGTGACGTCCGCCGCGGTCAAAATCACAGGTAGGAAGTCACTCATCAACAGACAGAAATAAAGTTTCCAATCATAGATAATTATACATCTAACTCTGGACTCCCCAGCTCTTCCAGTCACCTTCAAGCAGAAGCTGAGGAATGTGCAGATCGAGGAGGGAAACACAGCGACGTTACGCTGCGAGCTGTCCAAGCCTGGGTACACAGTGGAGTGGATGAAGGGGGGGGACACGCTCATCAGAAACGGAGAGAAATATCACATGCGGCAGAGAGACATGCTGATTGAATTGCGGCTCTCTGATGTGACTCCAGAGGACAGCGACATCTACACGTGTGTCTGTGGAAACATTGAGACCACTGCAACTCTGACTGTAAATGGTGGGTGTTTTTTTCTACAGATGTGAATTATTGAAGGTTTGCCTTTGTTAGAGCAGAAGTTTGCACTGTCACCTTTGAACCCCGAGCCTGTAGGTGTAGGTAGCGATTGTCACTGGTTGTGTATTTGTGGTGGACTGTGAGTGATACAAAGTACCACAAGTATGTGCACACAGTTACCTGATCTGAAGGGCAGAAATGATTCTGTTCCCTTGTCACTATAATGCCACATTTTAGCCCTTCCAATCACCTTCAAGCAAAAGCTGAAAAACATCCAAGTTGAGGAAGGCCACAACATCACGTTGCATTGTGAGATCTCTAAACCTGGAGTCCCGGTGGAGTGGAGCCTGGCAGGAGATCTGCTGGAGGACAATGAGAAGTACCAGATTAGGCAGAGAGACTCTGCCGTGGAGCTGATCATCAGAGATGCGGTGCCAGAAGACAGCGGCGTTTACACCTGTGTGTGCAGAGAGCAGAAGACAAAGGCCACAGTTAAAGTTATTGGTATGTTAAATGTGTGTGATACATGTGGTGGTGGTGATCTGCTCTAAACAGGCACCTCTTCAGTGAAACCCATGTCTGTATTCGCTTGAACAGCCGTTCCCGCCACATTTAAAGTGAGCCTGAAGAACCAGGAGGCCGAGGAGGGGACGAGTGTGACGTTACGCTGCGAGCTGTCGAAGAAGGGTGTCCCAGTGCAGTGGCTCAGAGAGAACAAGGTGCTTTCTGGGGAGCTATCGCAAGGAAAGTATCTGATGAAGGTGGAAGGAAAGACAGCTCTGATGACCGTTATCAGTGTCCAACAAGAAGACACAGGAAAGTACAGCTGCATCGCAGGGGATGAGAAAACCACAGCTGAAATCAAAGTAAAACGTAAGTTTGAGGCGCATTGCAGCTCATTATTTGCACAAGGAGGCATTGAGGAAATATGTCCGGTGCAGTAGTTTTGTACATATTGGGCTCAATTGAATCTATTGGGATACATCCACATACAAAGTCTAAAGCCATCAGTCTCTGGAGGGAATATGAATTTTCAGGTTAGGACAAAGATGCTGCCTGGCCTTGTCGTACTGATGAATGAAGGAATGTCTGCTGTGCCCACATCAGCACTTCCTGTGACATTCAGACGAGAGATCCAGCACCTGGTGGCGAAGGAAGGCCATAGTGGAGTTTTCTCCTGCGAGCTCTCCAAACCTGGAGCTCCGGTGGAGTGGAGGAAAGGCCGGGTCATCCTGAAGCACGGAGAGAAGTACGACATGAAGCAGGAGGGACGTCTCACCAAACTGGTCATCAGCAACGTGGAGGAGAGCGACGCCGGGAAATACACCTGCAAGACCAAAGACAGCCAGTCGACCGCTGAGCTCACCGTCCAAGGTGAGATGGGGGCCAGTCTGAAAATGCTCATTTGACGCTTGATTTTGCGAATCATTTTTGTTTCCTCCTTTTGTAAATCTTTCCCGTGTATCCAACAGCATCACCTGAGCGCCGGCGTCAAAAAGGTCAGCGTCAAAGCAGGACAATAAAAACAAAGCAGGCCCAGTAGCACTCTGTCACCTCCATTATGAACTTAAACCTTAATGGAGAGTCTGTTCTCACTCATCTGCTCATCAGCCTGATTACGGCTGAGTCACATCATACTGGCCATTTAGACAATAGCTTGTAGCTCCATCCTCAGTAGATGTGTAACTAAACTCCAGCACTTTCCATGTAGTGATTTTCATGTAAGTCGTATTACATGATAAAAAATATCTAATCACTGATAATTGATTACAATATCCTCATTATACTGTAATCTATAAGGGATTGTATTGTAATCCGTTATCAGTTTTCACAGTTTAATATATAGTTTTATTCAGCATGACTTACCTTGTAAACAAACCTGGACATGTTGCTGCCATCATTGCTGCAACATGTCAGCGGGATATTTATTGTAGCGGACAGTCAAAGAAGACGTCATCATTTACTTTGGTCATTTTGAAGTGAAGGAAATTAATATTTTGTTCTCCACATTTGTCTGTAAATTCTGTCCTTGTTTGAGGTGTGCAATACAAAATAACTCTATAATTTGGGTAGTTGTGGTAAATAATTAAATCCATACAGTTTACTTGTTTAAGCTTTTTTTCAGGAGGGTTTCACTTTTGACACACACGAATGTGAGCACTCACTTTCTGGTTCTTGGCTGTCGACAGCTTTACCACCAAGTTTCAAGCTGCCGTTGGTGAACCAGGAGGCGATGGAGGGGAACAGTGTGGTTCTTCGCTGTGAGCTCAACAAACTGGCACCATCGGTGGAGTGGAGGAGAGGAGGTGAACAGCTGAGGAATGGAGACAAATATCAGATGAGGAAGAAGGACCTCCAGGTGGAGATGAAGATCATGGACCTGACCCTGGAGGACGGTGGAGATTATACCTGCGTATGTGGAGAAGAGAGGACAACGTCAAGGATTGTGGTGAATGGTGAGTACTGCAGCCAGGACAGTCAGATGCAGGGGAGACTCGCTATGGCTGGGGGGTCCGGACTCTGGATGGTTCTGGCCTGGTCCGGTCTAGTCTCCAGGAGGGTCCCATCTGTGGGCTAGTCTGGTCCGGTCCGGTCTAGGTCCTGTTCCTTGCTGTAGCCAGGTCCATGACTCGTCACCAATTAACCAATTAACCTGCCCGGTTACTGTAATAAGATGTTCAGCCACAGCAAGAATATATGGAATTGTGTTAATTAGCTGAGACAAATATTTAGAACTATTGATCATTAGTGAGCAAATAAAGACACAAAGCCATGAAAAGAACCTCAATGTAGGGAAAATAAAATACAGCTGCCCCTGAATGTCTCAGCAGGCTTTAGCTCCCCCGTTATTCCAACCATGCCTTTATCGCACATACATGCTAAGCTAAACATTTTGCTAACCGCCCATTAATGTGACTCAACGTAAGTCCGGGTGAGTTTTCAGGTCGTCGATCCAGCGTCCTTACTGTTGTCACCACAGACTTTGCAGACTTCTTGTTTCTTGACGCCATTGTGTCAACCGATTTGGTTCCTCCCAAATTCCTGTTCGCCTTTACTGCCGAGTCGTGCGTACTTAAAGTAGAAACACAAATAGAAACACAGCTGGGTGTACGGAAAGCGAAATGGAACAAGCCAATGTGTAGGTTACTGGTATGGTATTTATTATATAACAAAATAAATTGAGAATGCATTTGTTCGGCCATTCTTTGTCAATCTTTGTGTAAATGAATGCCAGCTAGCATATCTGTGCGAGAGTAGCCTACGTTAAGTAAACCTCACTGCCGGATCACTTACACTAGTTAGTCGTTTCGAAATGGACTGCTAGCTAACTGGTTAGCTAACTGGTTAGCATGCTCGGCTGACGAACTGACATAATTTTTGACGTATAACGTTCCTATAGCTTACAGTTCATTTGGAAACGGGCAGAGCGCCTCCGAATGACATATTTCTGCTCCTCGGAAACACCCACCGGATAGTGTCCGTATGTTTCATAATTCACGAACTTGTTGAACACAAGTTTACCATTTTAAGAGCATACACTCACATGACAAACGCTCATCCTGGCCGCCCTTTGGGAAACTGGGTTGGGAATTAGTTTATGTCCTGGGTTAGTTCAAAGTAAGGGCATGATTTATACGAAAGTCAATGATCCGTTCACTGAACACTTTAAATATTTTCTCCCTGAAAGCCTACACATGATCTGTTATGTCTTGCACGACATGCCCATAAAATAGGCTATAGGTCTACATAATTATCATCAACCAGTTAAACTGTAGCATATACACAAGAAAAATTCAGCAACAAAGCCTGGTATTTATTTACTCATAAAAATTATAAACAAGTCAACAGGCGTGGACTCGGAGCTAAGAAGAAGGGGTCACGTGGGATGCTGGAGCCAATAGCAGCCCACTCTGGGTGGCACGTCATCACGGTTAGGTCATGTGACGTAAATGTGAAATGGTGAAGTAGCGCAAATGTTTGCTACTACTCGAGCAGCGCTGTGGCGCAGCGGTAATGCTGCCGCCCCGCACCTAGGTGGGAGGGGTTCGATTCCCGGCTAGGAATCGGCTAGGGTAATGTAAATGTAATGTATATAATGTAATGTAACACCGGGGTTAAGTGATGACAATGTTAATATGTATATGTAATGTAATGGTGATTGTATGACTGTAATGTTGAGTTTGAATGTAAATGCATGTAATGTAATATATATGATATGTAAAGGTCCATTCCCGGTGTGGGCACCTGAACGTGTCTACGGAGTTAATTGGTTGCGAGTAATGGACTGGGCTAATGCAGATACGGCGCCCCCCCCAGGACCTAGGCCGAACCAGACCAGATGGGTGACGGCACCCCTCCAGGAACGGACCAAGACCAGACCGGAGACAGACTAGACCAGTAAAGCACACAAGTCATGAATTATTTTAGTGAAAGATTATGTAATATTTCAGTATATTTTCTTTTTTTCTTCCTAATTGTAACCACCCCCCCCACAACAAATGGTCTGGCCACCGAGCCTTCTCTAAGCCCCGCCCCCATACTGTTGCTATGCTAGCCTGTTGACTAAAGTTCGGTAGGAAAATGTCCAGTCAGCATCACTCCAGTGATCAGAAAGGAAAAGAAAGAAGAATAAGAAAATAAAGGGTTGAGAAGTTTTCTATACAAATGTTTTTTAAAAGGTTGTGGCGGTGAATTTGGGACGGGAAACGTAGAGCAAGGTAAGAAACAGGGTCGTTAGCTTGTAACGTAAGCTAACTGGCCAGCTTTAATGCTAACGTCCGTTAGCCTAGCTTGTATTAAAGCCCAACACAAAACGTTATCTTGGACAGAAACAGCTGAGTTTGGGAGCTCCATTAGAAAGAAAGAGACGGAGAGGCTGTAGCTGCAGTCAAGTAACAGAGAAAGTGACATGGGGGGGCAGAGGAATTTATTTAACGCAACCAATTAACTCCGTAGACACGTTCAGGTGCCCACACCGGGAATGGACCTTTACATACATTTGCATTCATATTCAACATTACATACATTTAGGGTTACAGTAAGTCATACAATCACCATTACATTTCATCATGTATACATATTAACTTTGTCATCACTTAACATTTACACCTACCCTACATTTGCGCTACTTCACCATTTCACATTTACGTCACCTGACCTAACCGTGATGACGTGCCACCCAGAGTGGGCTGCGATTGGCTCCCACGTGACCTCTTCTTCTTAGCTCCGAGTCCACGCCTGTTGACTTGTTTATAATTTTTATGAGTAAATAAATACCAGGCTTTGTTGCTGAATTTTTCTTGTATATATGCTACAGTTTAATTGGTTGATCGATCAGTGATAATTATGTAGACCTATAGCCTATTTTATGGGCATGTCGTGCAAGACATAACAGATCATGTGTAGGCTTTCAGGGAGAAAATATTTAAAGTGTTCAGTGAACGGATCATTGACTTTCGTATAAATCATGCCCTTACTTTGAACTAACCCAGGACATAAACTAATTCCCAACCCAGTTTCCCAAAGGGCGGCCAGGATGAGCGTTTGTCATGTGAGTGTATGTTCTTAAAATGGTAAACTTGTGTTCAACGAGTTCGTGAATTATGAAACATACGGACACTATCCGGTGGGTGTTTCCGAGGAGCAGAAATATGTCATTCGCAGGTGCTCTGCCCGTTTCCAAATGAACTGTAAGCTATAGGAACGTTATACGTCAAAAATTATGTCATCAGTTCGTCAGCCGAATATGCTAACCAGTTAGCTAACCAGTTAGCTAGCAGTCCATTTCGAAACGACTAACTAGTGTAAGTGATCCGGCAGTGAGGTTTACTTAACGTAGGCTACTCTCGCACAGATATGCTAGCTGGCATCCATTTACACAAAAATTGACAAAGAATGGCCGAACAAATGCATTCTCAATTTATTTTGTTATCTAATAAATACCATACCAGTAACCTACACATTGGCTTGTTCCATTGCGCTTTCCGTGCAACCAGCTGTGTTTCTATTTGTGTTTCTACTTTAAGTACGCACGACTCAGCAGTAAATCAGCGTAAAGGCGAACAGGAATTTGGGGGGACACACACACACCATCTTTTTTTTTTTTTTTTTTTTGAGGTTTTTCAAACCAAACAAATGGTGACGTTAACTTGAGGCGCCGGTCGCCATAGCTACCGACGTCTGAGGTGCGAGTGCGCGAGGCGCTCACCCGATACCTGATGTGGTCATCACCGTGCCAAAAAGCAGGAAGTGACGTCAAACTCGCCGGGCGTTTCAACGTTTCCTCGATGTCGATACGACAGAAAAAGAAAACATGATGATTGTTCACGAGTCCGAAGTTTTTTCGTCACAATCCAGGACAAAGTGTGACCATAACTCTTGTGCTGGGGGAGAAGATACAAGTTACTCTGCTGTAAGTCACGATTGAATCTGCAGGTTTAGTTTTGGTAAAAAATGTACTTTCTTACCTCAAACTTAGTTTTTTGTTTTTCATTAAAATCTTCCAGCTTTGCCAACCACCATGTGAGTTTGGGGATGAAGAGGTCAAACACTGAAATGATCATATGACCCACGTTACAACCATTCTTGGTTTTGCTTGGCGGAAAATGGAAAAAAAAAAAAAAAAAAAAAAACAACAACAACCAACAAACAAACAGTTGTTAAGATAATTTTAATTGCTGCTCTGCTGGTCCTCTCCAGAACGGCCCATCAAATTCCTTCAAGAGCTGAAAAATGTTCAGGTGCAGGAGGGAAATGTTGTGGCTCTCTGCTGCGAGCTCTCCAGACCAGACGCTCCCGTGCAGTGGAGGAAGGGAGACGTAGTGTTGACCAGTGGAGAGAGATACCAGATAAAGCAGAGCGGAGCCACTCTGGAGCTCCTCATCAGGAAGAGCCAGCCTGAGGACAGCGGCACGTACAGCTGCACGTGTGAAGACATCAAAACTAGCGCCACCATCATTGTCACCGGTTAGAGTCCTCAGACGCCATTACACCAAAACATAATTATGTTTCGTTAAGTTGCAGATTTCATTGTGTGCTGCCTCTCATTCCTCAGCGATCCCGGTGTCGTTCAAGCAGAAGCTGAAGAACCAGGAGGCTGTGGAGGAGGGAGGGGTGACGCTGCGCTGTGAGCTGTCCAAGTCCGGAGTCCCGGTGGAGTGGAGGAGAGACGCCCAACTCCTCAAGGAGGGAGACAAATATCAGATGAAACAAGAGGGCCGGGTGGCCGAGATGTTGATCAGAAATTTACGTCTCACCGATGCTGGGGAGTACTGCTGTTTCGCAGACACTGCTGTCACTTCAGCTGAGATCAAAGTAAGAGGTACGCTTCGCTGCACCTGATCCAGAAGAAGGATTTTCATCTGGAGATTATTGTGTCTTTTCCAGTTTGGTCTTTCTTATAGAGTAAAAACAGCTGATGTTGTGAGAAATCTTCTTCATTTGTTGCCTGTCTTGTTGGTTTTTCTCAGCCCTCCCTGTAACATTTCAACAAGAGGTGGAGAATTTGGAGGTGAAGGAAGGGGACAGTGGGGTTTTCTGCTGCAAGCTCTCCAAACCTGGAGCTCCGGTGGACTGGAGGAAAGGCAGAGTCATCCTCAAACCTGGATACAAATATGAGATGAAACAGGAAGGACATCTCACAAAACTGATCATCAACAATGTGGAGGAGATTGATGCTGGGAAATACACCTGCAAGACCAACGACTGCCAATCAACCGCTGAGCTCACCGTCAAGGGTAAGGTGGAGATCTTGCATTGAGTCCACGATTAAAAATATGACAGCAATGACATTTCAAATAAAACAGCTCTGTTCTGGTCTCAACCCTTGCAGCTCCACCCATCATGTTCAAGACGAAATTAAGGAACCTGCAGGTAGAGGAGGAGAACAGCATGACTTTGAGCTGCGAGTTGTCCAAGCCTGGCCTCTCTGTGGAGTGGAGGAAAGGAGATGAGCTTCTGAAGAATAATTTCAAGTACCAGATTAAAAACCGAAACGGCGTCATGGAGCTGACCATCAAAAACGCACAGCTGGAGGACAGCGGTCTGTACAGCTGTACCTACGGCGATGCCAAAACCACAGCCTACGTCACCATCACACGTAAGGGAAGGCTGTTAATGAAGACCAGCATGATTGGGTGTTTTTTTTGCAAATTTTTAAATGATGCATTTGTATTTAAAATGAGCAAAAGTAGGACAAAAGGAATTTCCCTGAAGTCCTTCATTTGTTATGTAGCCTTCAACTTCTTCATCTGCTCTCAAAACACAACACCAACATTGATGTTTTACCCCAAATCCACAGCTATCCCCCTCACCTTTAAAATGGGTCTGAAGAACCAGGAGGCTCCTGAAGGAGGCATTGTGATCCTTCGCTGTGAGCTGTCCAAGGCCGGGGTGCCTGTGCAGTGGTGGAAGTCGGACGACCAGCTCTACCACGGAGGGAGGTATCAGATGATGCTGAGAGGGAACATAGCAGAGATGCAAATCAAAAATATCCAGCCTGAGGACGTAGGAGAGTACAGCTGTGTGTTTGGAGAGCAGCGGACAACGGCTGAAGTGAACGTGAGAGGTATTTATTTAACCTTCTCTTTCTGATGTCAACAACCCTCATCTAATCTCTTTATTGCTGCTAATCTTGTTTTGCAATCTATCTATTCATTGGGTGGGCAATTTCAAGTGGCAGCCGGTTGGCACTTCTTTTGCAACAATGACATTTAAAGCACCATCGTCTGGCTTCTCCCCTGCTCCTCTCTGTCTCTGCTTATTGAATTTATCAATCAAAAGTGTTGGCGCTGTTCTGGATCATGTCCTCCATTAGCAGATGATCCCAGTGTTTCTGTTTCACTTCAGTTAAACCCACCTCCTGTCTCTCTTTAATCAGCGGCAGCCTCTGTTTTCTTCGAGAAGGAACTGGAGAACAAAGTGGTGATGGAAGGAAAATCTGTGCTGCTGTCATGTGAAGTTTCCAGCGCTAACGTCCCTGTAACTTGGAAGAAGGACAACATTGTGGTGGAAGCAGGAGGACGAATCATTTTAAAGAAGAAAGGCCCTGTGCACTCTCTGGAAATAGAGAAATTACATTTAGAGGATGTTGGAGAGTACTGCTGTATTACCAGGGGGAAGAAGACCACGGCCAAGCTGACTGTGAGGGGTATGTTGACATTAGAATGGAATCTCATCCCGCCATTTACTGATAGATTTTACAAATTTGTTTACCTAAGAGGAACTGTGGCATGAAAATAACCTGGCAGGCCGTTTTCAGCAAAGTTCATATGCATATATCACTTTCCATCTCTAAAAATCCAGCTGTATCTAGCTCCTTCCTTCTCCACAGAGCGCGTGCGGATTGTTACAGAGCTCCATGACATAACAGTGACAGCAGGAGAGGATGCGGTGTTTGTGTGTGAGCTGAGCCACGCAGACGTGAGCGAAGGGGTCTGGTGGCTCGGATCCAGCCCTCTGCAAAGGAACGAGATGAACCAAATGACATGTGAGGGCCGCCAGCACCGACTGGTCCTCACCATGACGACTCCTGAGGAAACGGGCACGGTGGCATTTGTGATTGGGGATGAGAGGACTTCTGCGTGCCTCCTAGTGGTGCCTAAGGCCAAAGGTGAGCAGAAACATCAGACATATGGTGTAGGAATACATTTAGTATGTCAAACCAAACAGCGGATGTTCTTCATTTTTGGTACTGTGATTCCAAATCTTAGTTTTATTCGAGGAACATCCCAAAGATGTTGTGATTGTGGAGGGAGAGATGGCCACTTTGTCCTGCACCATCTCGGACTTCACCTCGCGGGTGACGTGGAGACGCAACCACATCCCCCTTTGCAATGGTGATAAATATGAGCTGCGTAAGGAGGGGAAAGTCCACCAACTGCTCATCCATGATGTGGACTCCCTGGATACTGGGATATACTCCTGTGATACCGGAGATGTTCAGAGCACTGCCAAAGTTACTGTAACAGGTAAAATTGAGGTGGATTAATAAGTTTCTTATGAAGATGCAGTAAGTTTATTTGCTGTAAGCTAAAACATTCTTACTGAGCTGAATTCTCCAATTCTGCTTTTTCCTGTTATCTCAGAGCTTCCTCCGTTCTTCCAAGAAGAGCTGCAGAGTGTGGAAGTTGAGGAGGGAAGTTCGGCGTCGCTGTACTGTGAGCTGTCTAAACTTGGAGTGCCAGTGCAATGGAAGAAGAACAGAGTCGTGCTAAGAGCCAGCAGAAAGCATGAGATGAGGCAGGATGGCTGCTTCTTCCAGCTGCACATCAGGGAGCTGAAACTAGACGACAGTGGCAGCTACACCTGTCAGGCAGGGATCGCAGAGACCACTGCGACCGTGACAGTGAAAGGTGAGCAAAGTTGCGTATTCGTACAGAGAATTTGGCTTCATGAGCAAACTTAGAAAAGACAGAAAATGGATGTATTTATCAGTTTGTCAGTTTCCAACACAGCAGTTGTAAGTTTATTAACACATCTTAGTGCATTAATTCAAGCTAACATACTCACATCAAGTATAGCAACTTTCCTATGATCATCTGAGCCTGCCTAACATGCAAACAGTGCATGTTCTGTCATGCATAATTTGATGGTGATGTCTCCCTTTTCTACAGAGCTCCCTCCATACTTCAAGAAAGAATTAAGACGTACGGAGGCCGAGGAGGGAGGGGCCGTCTCCCTGTCCTGTGAGCTGTCTAAGCCTGGAGCGTCGGTGCAGTGGAAGAGGAATAGGCTGCCGCTCAGAGCCAGCGGGAAGTATGAGATGAAACAAGATGGCTGCCTCCTCCAGCTGCACATCAAGCAGCTCATACCTGAGGACAGCGGCTGCTACACGTGCCAAGCAGGAAGCGCAGAGACCAGTGCGACTGTGACGGTGAAAGGTGAGTAAATGTGAAGGTTTACATTGCAAATGCAACACGCTTTCTTATCTCAATTGAAACTCCCTGCTGAAAATCAGCATGATTTCATCTTAAAATCAACAATCGTCTGTCTCATAAATATAGAACACATACAATAAGACAATATATGAAAACAGCAACATAATGTCTAACACTTGCAACTGGCTGTTGCAACTTTCCTGTCTTTCCTAGAGCTCCCACCATTTTTCAAAGAGGAGTTGCAGAACGTAAAGGCAGAGGAAGGAGGTTCAGCCTCGTTGGCCTGTGAGGTGTCCAAACCTGTCCTGCCAGTCCAATGGAAGAAGAATAAGCTACCTCTGAGAGCCAGCAGGAAGTACGAGATGAAGCAGGATGGCTGTTTCCTCCAGCTCCTCATCAAGGAGCTGAAACCTGAAGACAGCGGCAGCTACACCTGTCAGGCCGGAAGTGCAGAGACCGGTGCCACTGTGACAGTGAAAGGTGTGTGAAGGTGGAAATCTGGAGGTTTTAGAGTGTCAGCAAACCCTAAATGATGGAAGACGGAGTAACCAAAATCTGAAATGGCCAACACTCAGAATAGAGCAAAAGTCAATTGTCTTTCATTTATAATTTCTGCATTTTACGTCTCCTGCTATTTCTGGATTGCTTAAATATCACAGCAAGATATGCTTGATGGTTCCCAGAGCTCCCGCCATTTTTCAAAGACGAAATGCAGAATATGGAGGCTGAGGAGGGAGGTGTCGTCTCTCTGTCCTGTGAGGTGTCCAAACCTGGTCTGTCCATCCAATGGAAGAAGAACAGACTGCAACTGAGACCCAGCAGGAAGTACGAGATGAAGCAGGACAGCTGTTTCCTCCAGCTCCTCATCAAGGAGCTGAAACCCGAGGACAGCGGCAACTACACCTGTCAGGCAGGAGGAGCAGAAACAACGGCGAATGTGACAGTGAATGGTGAGTACATTTGGATAAATCTGACTGTATCAGAAATATTTTGCTCTTAAAGTTGTACAGCATTTTCCTGTTGTCTCTGATCTATCTGGAAGTCATTTTGTTATAAAAAATAGTATATGTAATATGATGTAGTTACAGTTCTGATCTGATGATGCTTCCAACAACATTCCCTTTATATTATGGACATATAATGCTGGTTTTTCTTGGCTATTTTCCCAGAGCTCCCTCCATTCTTCAAGAAAGACCTTATAAATGTGGAAGCTGATGAGGGAGCAGCAGCATCCTTGACCTGTGAGCTGTCTAAACCTGGAGTATCGGTCCAATGGAGGAAGAACAAGCTGCCACTGAGAGCAAACAGGAAGTACGAAATGAAACAAGATGGCTGCCTCCTCCAGCTGCACATCAAGGAGCTGAAACCTGAAGACAGCGGCAGCTACACCTGTCAGGCAGGAAGTGCAGAGACAAGTGCAACCGTGGCTGTGAAAGGTGTGTTCTTGTTGACACTGTGGTGTATGAACTGAAGTCTGTTGTTTTTTACCTCTCAGGTTCTTAATGACAGGAGGGGATACATTTCTGCAAACTCAAATATCAAGTAGAGATAATCTAAAAATAACTGAATATATTCTCTTAAATAATATTCTGGTCTGCTCTGTACCACCTACCTAGAGCTCGCTCCATTCTTCCACAAGGAATTACAAAATGTGGAGGCTGAGGAGGGGGGGGCAGCCTCCTTGTCCTGTGAACTGTCTAAACCTGGAGTATCGGTGCACTGGATGAAGAACAAGATGCCACTGAGAGCAAACAAGAAGTATGAAATTAAACAAGATGGCTGCCTCCTCCAGCTGCACATCAAGGAGCTGAAACCTGAAGACAGTGGCAGCTACACCTGTCAGGCAGGAAGTACAGAGACCAGTGCGACCGTGACAGTGAAAGGTGTGCTACTAAAATTAAGTGTTCACTGCAAGTTGGATGGATCTTCATAAACAAATACATTTGATAGATCTCCGGTCCAGTTCCACTTAAGATGTATAATTTCTTTCCCCAATCCAAACTTTTTTTTTTTTTTGCAGAACTCATTCCGTTCTTCCACAAAGAATTAAAAAGTGTGGAGGGTGAAGAGGGAGCTACAGCCTCTCTGTGCTGTGAGCTGTCTAAAGCTGGAGTGTCAGTTCAGTGGAAGAAGAACAGGCTGCCGCTGAGAGCAAACAGGAAGTACGAAATGAAACAAGATGGCTGCGTCTTCCAGCTACACATTAAGGAGCTGAAACCTGAAGACAGCGGCTGCTACACCTGTCAGGCAGGAACTGCAGAGACCAGTGCGACCGTGGCTGTGAAAGGTGTGTTCTTGTTGAGACTGTGGTGTATGAACTGAAGTCTGTTGTTTTTTACCTCTCAGGTTCTTAATTACAAGAGGGGATACATTTCTGCAAACTCAAATATCAAGTAGATATAATCTAAAGCTAACTGAATATATTTGTTGATCTTATTTTCTTAAATAATATTCTGGTTTGCTCTGTACCACCTACCTAGAGCTCGCTCCATTCTTCCACAAGGAATTACAAAGTGTGGAGGCTGAGGAGGGGGGGGCAGCCTCCTTGTCCTGTGAACTGTCTAAACCTGGAGTATCGGTGCACTGGAAGAAGAACAAGACGCCACTGAGAGCAAACAAGAAGTATGAAATGAAACAAGATGGCTGCCTCCTCCAGCTGCACATCAAGGAGCTGAAACCTGAAGACAGTGGCAGCTACACCTGTCAGGCAGGAAGTACAGAGACCAGTGCAACTGTGACAGTGAAAGGTGTGTGAAGTTTGAAATGTACAAGGCAAAGTTTATGATTTTGTTTGTATGCTGTTTTGTGATTGGCTGAACCTCCTGGGACCATGAAAAGACATTTAGGTAATGACTCATGCACCATTTCTCTGATGGTAAACACATTTCACCTCCTCTTTTTGTGAATGCTTCCCAGAGATCCCACCATTCTTCAAGAAGGACTTACAAAGTGTGGAGGCTGAGGAGGGAGGTGTCGTCTCCCTGTCCTGTGAGGTGTCCAAACCTGGTCTGTCCATCCAATGGAAGAAGAACAGACTGCAACTGAGACCCAGCAGGAAGTACGAAATGAAGCAGGATGGCTGTTTCCTCCAGCTCCTCATCAAGGAGCTGAAACCTGAGGACAGCGACAGCTACACCTGTCAGGCAGGAGGAGCAGAAACAACAGCGAATGTGAAAGTGAATGGTGAGTACATTTGGATAAATCTGACTGTATCAGAAAAAATTTTGCTGTTAAAGTTGTACAACATTTTCCTGTTGACTCTGATCTATCTGGAAGTCATTTTGTTATAAAAAATAGTATATGATGTAGTTACAGTTCTGATCTGATGACACTTCCAACAACATTCCCTTTATATTATGGACATATGATGCTGGTTTTTCTTGGCTATTTTCCCAGAGCTCCCTCCATTCTTCAAGAAAGACCTTATAAATGTGGAAGCTGATGAGGGAGCAGCAGCATCCTTGACCTGTGAGCTGTCTAAACCTGGAGTATCGGTCCAATGGAGGAAGAACAAGTTGCCGCTGAGAGCAAACAGGAAGTACGAAATGAAACAAGATGGCTGCCTCCTCCAGCTGCACATCAAGGAGCTGAAACCTGAAGACAGCGGCAGCTACACCTGTCAGGCAGGAAGTGCAGAGACCAGTGCGACCGTGACAGTGAAAGGTGTGAAGTTTGAAATGTGGAATGAAAAGTTTATGATATAAATTAATTTGTGGGCTGTTTTGTGATTGGTTGAACCTCCATTAAAAGGACATTTAAGTAATGATGGTAAAGACATTTTGCCTTCACATTATGTGAATGCTTCACAGAGACCCCGCCATTTTTCAAGAAGGACTTGCAGAATGTGGAGGCTGAGGAGGGAGGTGTCGTCTCTCTGTCCTGTGAGGTGTCCAAACCTGGTCTGTCTGTCCAATGGAAGAAGAACAGACTGCAACTGAGACCCAGCAGGAAGTACGAGATGAAGCAGGACGGCTGTTTCCTCCAGCTCCTCATCAAGGAGCTGAAACCCGAGGACAGCGGCAGCTACACCTGTCAGGCAGGAGGAGCAGAGAGCAGTGCGACTGTGACAGTGAAAGGTGTGTTCATTCGCTTGGACTAAAATTAAGTGTTCACTGCAAGTTGGATGGATCTTCATAAACGCATACATTTGATAGATCTCCGGTCTAGTTCCACTTAAGATGTAGAATTTTTTTCCCCAATCCAAACCTTTTTTTTTCCTTTTTTTTCTTTTTGCAGAACTAATTCCGTTCTTCCAAAAAGAATTAAAAAGTGTGGAGGGTGAAGAGGGAGCTACAGCCTCTCTGCGCTGTGAGCTGTCGAAAGCTGGAGTGTCAGTTCAGTGGAAGAAGAACAGGCTGCCGCTGAGAGCAAACAGGAAGTACGAAATGAAACAAGATGGCTGCGTCTTCCAGCTACACATCAAGGAGCTGAAACCTGAAGACAGCGGCTGCTACACGTGCCAAGCAGGAAGCGCAGAGACCAGTGCAACCGTGGCTGTGAAAGGTGTGTGTTAAGTCAATATACATGGGGAATGATCTTACTTTGGATTTCCAAGATTTTAAATGGTTTTCTACACATTGTATTTCCACATAAAGGCAAAATCATTTCATTTTTTTTCCCTGCACATTCAGAGCTCCCCCCATTCTTTACCAAACTATTACAAAATGTTGAGGCTGAGGAAGCAGGAGCAGCATTGTTGACCTGTGAGCTGTCTAAACCTGGAATGTTGGTGGTGTGGAAGAAGAACAAGCTGCCGCTAAAACCAAACAAAAAGTACGATATGAAACAAGATGGCTGCCTCCTCCAGCTGCACATCAAGGAGCTGAAACATGAAGACAGCAGCAGCTACACCTGTCAGGCTGGAAGTGCAGAGACCAGTGCGACCGTGACAGTGAAAGGTGTGTGTGATTCTGAATGTCTGATAACTTCCATTATTCATGAATAAGATGCAAACCTTTCCTTTTTTTTTCTTCACCCTGTTGCTAGCGCTACAATCTGCCCCATCAACAAAAGAGCCTCCCTCAGTATTACCCCGATCGAGGGCCACAACTCCTGTTCCAGAGAATGAGAAGCCTGGATTTCCTGAGGCCAAGCCTGTTCCTCCAGAGCCCAAAAAGAGAATTCATAGGAAGGCATCTATTACAATATCAGAGAAAGATGCAGAGCTGAAGGAGGATAGTGAAGACCAAAAGGAAATCCAAACTTTGAAGCAGATGTTAAATAACGACGATGCTGTAAAGACTGTCGCACAATTTAAAGAGGAAGACAGCGAGGATTACAAGAAGGCTGCTCCTTCAGTGAATTTAGCGGAGAAGACAGGTGACAGAATGGATGGGAAGGTCAAAGATCCAAGTAGGTCTTTGGAAAGAGAAAATGAAGTTTTCCTGGACAAGCGACAACCAGGAAGGAATTGGGAGGAATCAGTTACAACTGACCTTAAAGTGAGTCGGTCAGAGAAGAGTCTGCGTGACAATGTGGTCGAGCACAAAGAGCCAAGTGAAGTCGAACGAAGCTTAAAACAAGCAGGAAAGCCGTCAGAGGCACAGAGTGAAGTTCAGAAGGAGGCGGAACGTGCAGGGACTCTACTGAAGAAGAAGAATGAGGCTGAAAAACAACCCATGGAGGAACTGGGCAGGTTAACTGGAAAAGAAATAATAAAGGAACACATGAAGCCAGCAGTCAAGGAAGCTGCAGAAGACAAGACAGAAGAGGAACTTTTAAAAGCACCAGCGAGAGCTAAAGGAAAGACAATAGAGGGAAAGCAACCAAGCAAATATATTTTAAGAGAAACTGAGGAATTGATTCCCCAGGCATTAAAGAATCTACTAAACGGTTCTGAGGAAGATGTTAAACGGAAACAAGTGTCAGCTGAGGCGGATGGAGACATAAAGCCACTGAAGCAAGTGCCGTCTGTCGAACAACCAGAAAAGCCCTCAGAAAGAGTGGCTGAATTAGTCCCACCGAGGCCACCTGCCAGGATAAAAGGCAAAACAAAGGGGGTTATGGAAAGAGAATTATCAAGGGACACAGAGACAGATCAGGAAGGACCAGAGCTGACAGGCAGTGTAGATCAGCTAGTGAAACGGTCAGTAAGCCCTGTGGGAAAAGAGGAGGGAGAGAAACCTGGACTGGAGAGGAAACAGTCATTAACAACAGACACTGAGGTGTCAGAGAAAATAAGGCAGCCTGTAAACACAACAGAGAAAGATTCGCTCCCCAAACAGCCGATCAAGCAACCAGTCAAGCCCATGAGGAAAGAGTCCGAAAGAAACCAGGAAGTTAAATCTGCAGTTGAGCCGATGAGAAGGAAGGCAGACAATCAGACAGTTAAGTTGATAGATGACGCTCCCCTTCTGCATACGTCTGAAGACGAAACTTTCTCAGAGGCTTTGACTGAGATACCCGTGACCATCCAGCCCAACGGCTCCTGTACCGAGAGGCCAAATGAACCCTGCGGTCCTCCACCAGAGGTTGACATCAACATCGAGGATGAACCGCAAATGCAAGAGGCTGCGGTGAAGATCCAAGCTGCCTTCAAAGGCTACAAGGCCCGCAAAGACATGCGACCTGTCTTCAAAGAGGTGTTTAAGAACCAGAGTGCAGATCTTCATGGTACAGTCACTCTGGTGTGCGTTGTGGAGGGAAAACCCAGCACTGTGCGCTGGCTGAAAAACGGCCAACAAATCACCAATGACCACCGCTGCCGTGTTGAGACTTCAGACAAAGGTGTGTGCACACTTGTGATCAAAAACCTGACAACCAATGACAGCGGGATCTACACCTGCGAGGTGGTGAATAAGTTTGGCGTGACCTCCTACAATGGAAACGTAACAGTTGTGCAGCCTCAGCAGCCCGCTCCGACGGCACAGAGGCCTTTGCATCCACCTCTCGCGGCCATCACTCCTTTGCAACTTGCCCCACAAAGGCCTGAGGTTCCGGCCGAAACCGAGACTCCGACTGAAGAACAGATACCCGCTTCAGCTCCCGATGCTGCAAACTATGTAGAAAGTGTGAGCGTCTCCCTGTGGGAGGCCTACAACCTGACGGAGCAGGCTGTCCCAGCGAGTTTACAAGAGAGGAGAGGATCATCACTCATTGCTGCCAGCTCGAGTGAGTGACTCAGAAAAATATGGACGTCGTTTGTGGCTGTAAATTTAAAGCGTGCCTCGTATAATTTTCTGCTTTCAACAGTGTCAAGTCCCTCTGATTACGACACCGCTCCCGACATCATGGAACCTGTTGAAACTGGCCCTGCTGCTCCGAGGTCAGAGCGCAGAAGAAAACATGAGTTTTGTTTGATTGCTAAGCTGAATAAAATACCCAGAATACCTTTTTGTGTTGCCACAGGGAGCCGCCAAAACCGGAGGACAAAGTATCTGCGAAGGACGACAAAGACGAGATAGCTCCTCCGCAACCTCCTTTGAAACTGTTAAAGGTCAAAGGTCAGCTAATTGTTGTTGTTTTTTTTATATATATTTTCATGATTACTTCTTTAGTTTCCTGTCAGGTCTACGACAGCTGTTTCAATCTATAATCTATAGGGGCCCATGACAGCAGGCTGAGGACTCCTTCGCCGTTGCACCATCGTGCCATCACACCCCTGACTAGTACAGTATCTGGATCAGAGTCCGAAGGGGAACAGGACAGTCGAGAGGTACTTTTTGTGTATTTATGGAGCTATCCTGTTTGGTTTGTAAACATAAATGTGATAAACATGTTGAGTTAGCAGAAATTTCCCTTCTCTAAATCATAAATTCTGTGATCTCTTTGGTTTTTGTCCCCCCTCAGACATTTGAAATGTACGTGGCTCGAGCTGACTGCAGCCCTGACAGTGGAAATAAGGACAGTTTTATTCTGAAGGAAGGTCAGTTTGTGGAGGTCCTGGATTCTGTTCATCCTGACAGATGGCTAGTGAGGACCAAACCCACCAAGACCAACCCTGCTCGCCAGGGATGGGTCTGTCCAGCCTACCTGGAAAAGAAGAGAAAGGTACGGATAATAAATGCTGCTGAGTAAACGTCTAACACGAACCAACTACAATTTTCTGCTCTCAAGAGAGTCGTTATATTCTTTATGTAATGAAAATGATTTTTAACAATAGAAGCAATTCCGTTTTGTTTTGGCCAGGAGACATTCCCACAAATAAGAGCTCCTCAGGAGGATCTCGATGGAATAGGATCTACTGGAGAAGAGTACAGGAGAGCGCTCAGGTATGTTTTAAACTTCATAGTGAGTTAAAAAAAATAGGACGAACGTCACTTCTGATTCAGGAGTAATTAAATCTTTTAGAAATTTATGACTGGTTCCTGGTTGCTGATGTTTTTTGACAGAAGACGGATGGAAGATGTGTTTGTTATAGAGAATCAGTTACTTCTCAGTCATCTCCACTCTGAATTAGAGCCCCTCCTTTTTGAATTTTTATCAATCTTTTTTTTTTTTTTTTAGCCAATTGATCCAAGGCCTGGTTGATGGAGAGGAGGAGTTTGTGAAGGAGATGAAGATGTTCGCTTCTCACCAATTAAACTATCTTGACACCAGTCGTCACGTCCCAATTGGCATCCTCAACCAGAAAGAAATCATTTTCAGGAATATCAAAGAAATTGTCTCCCTGCATGAGAGGTAATTCAGACGCACACATATGAACAGTGTTGTGCTTTTTACACAAATTATTATACATAGTTGAAAGAATTCTTAGTTTTCCTGTTTATTTCTTGATATATAATTTTTATTTTATTTTAACTCTGCCTCCAGGTCTGTCCTCCCCGGTCTGAGAGGCTGTGCCACGGATGATGATGTGGCCATGCATCTGATCAAACACACCGAGGACTTTGAGAAGTATCTTCACTACATGGCAGGACAAGCACAAGCAGAAGCCTGCGTCACTGACAAGGCCATGCAACAGTATTTCAAAGTATTCACGAAATCTGTTCAAACTTAAACCTTTCACGTCACCATGCTGAGCAGCAGCAGCCAGCGTTGTTGTACTGATCTGATGTTCTTTGTTTCTTTAATGCGTTGCTCATCACACATCAGGAGCTGACACAATCTGGTAAACCTGACGATCCCGTCATGGATGTCCTTACCTTCCTCCAGCGACCAGTGGAGAGGATTCAAACCTACACGGCCTTACTCAAGGTCAGTTTCAGTCCTTTGTCAAATTTTTTGTTGTTTCGTTGTCTTACCACTGACTATCAAAAATGGATATTGTAGATAGAAGCAAATATCCTTTTCTTGGATATTTATTTCCACTGAGCATGTTGCAGTTTCTTTTCAAAAACACATCAGCTGTTCACCAGCAACGTAAACGAAATATTTTATGGCAGGAGTTTATTAAGAACAAGGCCAAGGGCGGTCAGAGCTGCTGTCTGTTAGAGGACGCCTTCTCCGTGGTGTCCTGTCTCCCCTGGAGGTCTGACAACCTGCACCAAGTGTCTCTCATCGAGAACTATCCGGCTCCTTTAAGTGCGCTGGGCGAACCTGTGCGACAGGTAACCACAGTGTGGACGGACAGTGTTTTTCAGGTAAGACACGAAGTCTAAAGGTGTCCCTTCCCCCTTAGGGAGTCTTCACAGTGTGGGAGGAATCCCCAGAAATTAAGACGGCCACAAGAGGGCATCAGAGACAAGTCTTTCTCTTCAGGGAATCCATTGTGCTGTGTAAACTAAGAAGAGACGCCCGCATGAGCAGTGACACCTACACCTTTAAGAACAAAATGAAGGTAGCATCTGTGTGCCTGTTTTCTCATTAAATCTATGCACAGTTGTAATTACTTTAAGCTTTGCACATTTTGATTTCACCATTTTTCTCACTTGTCTCTCCGTCTTTGCTTTTGTGATCTGCCCAGCTGAATGATGTGGAAATAAAGGAGACCGTGGGTGGAGATGAAAAGTCCTGGGGCTTGTGGCATGAGCACCGGGGCTCAATGCGGAGGTACACGCTGCAGGGCCGCTCCACGCTGGCAAAGCTCCCCTGGCTCAAGGACCTGAGGGAGCTGCAGCAGCGCTCCAGTCTGCCCACCAACAGTAAGCAAAGGAAAAGTTTGACAGCACTGTCACAGAGGGTCACAATGTTTTTTATGGTGTGATGTGTGCTTTCTCCAATTGCTTTGTGTGTAATTTCTGTATTTGTGTATGAACCAACAGGCCCACCAGTGTTTGAGTCACTGCTGTCTGACTTCATAACAAAGCTCGGTCAGACAATTAAACTGACGTGCAAGGTCTCAGGATCCCCCAAACCAGAAGTCAGCTGGCTCAAAGGTCAGGAAAATGTTAAATATAAATAGAGATTTATATATTTAATGTTTTATTTACTGAGCACGTGATTTCACACCTTGAATCTGATTTCTGCTTCTCAGACGGCCTCCCCTTGGAGGACGACCCTCATCACATCATCACCGCTGACCGGTCTGGCACCTGCAGCCTCATTCTGGACAGCCTGACCGCAGAAGACTCTGGGCAGTACATGTGCTACGCTACCAGTTCCATGGGTGCTGCTGGGACTTTGGCGAAGGTTGTGGTGCAGGGTGAGTCTGTGGATGCACCGCTTGAGTTGTCTGATACTGCAGAGCAACATGACTGTGACGCATTTTGTAAACGCCAGCATGGGTGAACTTAGGCAGATAAGGGGCCTCAGAGTTAATTTCACCATTAGTAGATGAACTAATACAAAAACAAATACTGGTAAAGCTGCTGTTGAGAAACTTTTATTCCTACTGTTACCATATTGTCATCTCAATCAATGCACGGGTACGTGGGTCAGTGGTAGAGCTACATGCTTTGCATGCAGAGGCTGCGGGTTCAAACCCCATCCACAAGGCAAGCCAGTGGTAGGCTTTTGTCAGTCCCAAGAACAGATAAATGGGGAGTTGTGGCCACATTAACTGTGAAAGTCACGGAGCTGACTTGCTGTGGCAGCACCAAATGGGGAAAAGCTGAAAGAGGGGGGAACAATACAAAATGAAAATGTATCATCTCAATCAATCAGGAAAAGAAACAAAAATTTATAATTTGACATAAAATCAAACTAAAAGAAAGACTTTAAACAATACTTTTACATACAGGCTGCAACACCAGTGGCTCCACACACAGACTAACACACCCATTACCCGACAACCATAACTGCCATGAATGGCCTGTTTTTAATTATAGGTACACAGACGACGGCGTAATGTGTTTGTTCTGCTCTTTAGCTCCACCCAGATTTGTGAGTCGGCTGGAGAGTGCTTGTCTGATTGAGGGAGAAGACATCCAGTTTTCTTGCTCCACACTCAGCACTCCGTTACCACGAATCAGGTGTGGGGAAAAAATACAAGCAGGCAACAACAAAAAACGGTTCACTATGAAAATGACAAACATTTCACACTATGGGTTTGGCAGGTGGTTCAAAGATGGCCGGGAGTTGACCGACCAGCAAAAATATTGGATCCAGAACGACGCTCGGAGTGGCATCTTGTGTCTGACGGTCATCGGAGCAACAGAGGCAGATATCGGACAGTATGAGTGTGAGGTATAAAAGCCATTTCAGTGTATAAAGATAATTAGCACCATCTCCTTTTCAGATACTGTTTGCTTTTCTGATATTTATCAGTGGCAGTATTTCGATTTTCCTTTTATACTTTTAAACTGGAGCAATTGTAACCAATAGAATTTCCCCTGAAGTTTAAAAAGTATTTCTGATTTCAAATGTTCAGCTTTGGAATGAATTTGGCTGCGTCAAGTGCAAGGCAGGCCTCTGCCCGGCTTACATCCCACCGGCCGACATCGAGGACGACCAGCCGCAGGACTTGCCTCCTAAAGGTAGGATTGGCAGAGCCGCTGCAGGTAAATATCCTCCACACACGATGGGAAGCAGCGGCGGGGTTCCCACATGTTCAGC
Organism: Echeneis naucrates; assembly: GCF_900963305.1. Taxonomy (NCBI): domain Eukaryota; kingdom Metazoa; phylum Chordata; class Actinopteri; order Carangiformes; family Echeneidae; genus Echeneis; species Echeneis naucrates. The sequence continues at coordinate 3,788,495 of NC_042514.1, forward strand.
AGTTCAGCTGTCTTCTCAGAAAGGATGAAGCACATGCCATTGTCCGATTTCACTTCAGATCCCGTCACCATCTCTGCATCAAGTCATGTGACACCTTCACTTTCCAACAAACAACAATCCGCATTGATTTTCACTTCCAGCCATTACCATTCATCCATTCGATCAAGTTTACACCATTTTGAGGTTTTACTCACTTTTTACTTTTTTTTTTCTCCATCATAAGTAGCTCCAACTACCATCACGCTCATCACTAGATCTCTTGGGTTTATGGCAGCGAGTGCAGCCTGTAGATGAACGCTAAAACAGAAAACAGACACTAGTTTCCATCTGCATGGCACCACTATTGACTGTGTTGTGTAGTGATATGCCGACGTAGACGCACATTGTCATTTCTTCATTTTACTGTTGCCATTTGAGTTAAGTGGGTGAAAGCTAATGCGTACTTCATTCGAACTTACTAAATGTGCCAGTGATTAATCCAGACTCCAGAGTGACACTAAACCTACTTAAAGATAACCATCGATAACCAAACACTTATTTATAGAATTAAATCTGGAACCACAAAGTACAACATAAAGTGAAGTTCTTGTTCACAATCAGTGATGGAACAACCGGGTCTTTATATTACACAGTAGGAGGTGGTGGTGATGATGAGATGTAGATCAGATGTACATACAAAACACACACACAGAGAATAAATTACCATATAACTACAGTCAAACAGGTTCCCAATAACTCTGACAGTAAATCTTTGCTCTTGGTCATGAATCTGTGTCACTACTCACTCCATCTGTTCTATAGTACTAACAAACTCAGAACAAAAACTATTTCTGAAAATGTCAGAAGAAGCTTTCATTTGCCATAAACCCAGTGTGATCTAGTGAGTCTCATTCAAAATAAACACCATTCTGTATTTCCAAGCATCCCTGTCACTCATGAAACAACGATGACGCATTTATTGAATGGAATGATTTTGTGTTTTTCATCATGTTTCCACTCTCCACACAGGGCATGGCGTGAAACAGACTCGATCATTTTCCTCCATTAGACTCATGTTATCATCCAAAAGTCAGCCCAGCTCCCAGGAACCAACAGCAGACAATTAAATATAGCATCTACGGCTATTGCTGTCCTGTATTATGTAGTGATTTTAACTGTTCATCCTTTCATTTACAGTTACCATTACTATCACACAGGGTCAGAAATAATAATAGTATACCAGAGTCAATAATAGAATTAAACCAATTTCAATATGAAAAACATGCTCTAAGTTTGACATATGATATACTTTATATGGGCTATGATGTTGTCTCATGGTATTTTTAATGGCTTTTGGACTCCGGTTCACTGAGTTTTCCCTTCCATTGTCCATAACCTACATGTTTCTCCATCTTCCCTCTACTAGTCTTAAAGGAAGGAAGTTCCTCACATGGACTGTTCCATGTAAGTCATCATTGTCATGATAACAAATAACCACTTGACATTCCCCTTCTTCCTCTCGCCAACGCATGCCCGGCTAACTCTTCACTCCAACGAACACATGATGGTCATGTGCTGGGCGGTAGGTCCCTTTGCGCCCACGCAGGAGTGGGCATGCACCCATGTCCTGTTGGTGTGGCGGGTTAGTGGGTTTAAACCCTCAAGGCCAGAGGTAAGAAACACAGTATTACCGCTGGTGGGTACATAAGGTAAAGTACTCTCTTCACTTTTCCTCTTTTTCAGTAAACATGCCTTACATACAAGGCAAAAATGGTCATTCATTAAAATATATTTAAATATATATGTCATTATTTTATGTCTGGGATGCTCAGAATCCTGCTGAGACATTTTGGCTTTCATAGATGCAGATTCTGAAGGCTGGTCCACTGCCTTTGTGAAGAAATGGCTACAGACTGATTTCAGCCCCACGTCTATTGCCAAGAAGGTTTTCCCTCCTGGGTACCCTGAACAGTAAGTTAAATAAAGCTGCAGACAAAAAATGTCTTTTTGCTTAGCAAGGTCCTAAACTGAGAGAAAGAATCTGGAGCTGTCAAAGCTGCAGCCAGAATAAGAGCTGGTTAAATTCAATAAATTATGAAAAAACAAGCTCTAATGCTTCCTTTATTATCTCCTTTAGCATATGAAACAATTCAACTCCCCCAATGTACAAAAAAAAAAAGCACACTAGATCGTTATGTAGTCTGCGTCACATCTGGCCCTGACCTCATGATCTATTCCTTCGAGGTCAAGCATTTAGGAAATTAAATATTTTACATTCCCACCTCTGACATAATCATTTTCAGACAACCTTAGAAAACAAACATTGAATTTGGTTGTATAAAATAAGTCCTCCTTTAATAGAAAATAGCAAAATTTTTACAATTTGTACTAGTTGATCAAAAGCAAAAGGAGTAAATTTCTGTTTTATGTTGAAATATTACTATGCATCATTATTACTGATCAACAGCATTTAATAATGACCTTTTCTGCGTCCAGAGCGGAGAGTGGCACTGAGGAGACCGTTCCTGCTGCTCCCTCCACAGATCAGGCGGTTCAGCAGCCGCTGTATTATCTAGAAGAAGAGGAGGAGATTTACATCTCAGAGCCAATGCAGGAAATTGCAGATGGTATTTCTGGGCATAAGAGTATACAGAAGATTACGGCTGCTATCAAATCTAATATGCTCACTAAGTGATCCAATTTCCTGTTCAGCTCCGCCCTCCATCCAGGTGCCCACCGAGGACCTGTGTGTGGAGCCGGGCCAAACAGCTACATTTACTGCCATCATCACAGGAAGACCTGCCCCGATGATACAGTGGTACAAGGTAGGAGCAGTGTAGGTCAGCGACTTTTAAACCGGACTGATTACAATTCACTGTCATGTTGTTTTTAGGTAGTCTGTCCCTGCATATGTCCGTACACCACATTCTCACGGATGAGGTACTGTGGTAATGTAAATTTGGCCTAAATGTCCACTTGGTCTCCAGGAGGAGCCGATTAGACTTACATGGCCAAAGGGTCAAAGGTCAAAGTCCTCATGAACACAACATCTCGGAGGAACTTCGACCATTTTGGTCCTCTTGGAGTCCAAGTTGAACTGAATAGATTCTGGTGGTGACCTCAGATAGTAAAAGGTCAAAGGTTAAGGTTAGCGTGAGCAAAATGCTTTTTTGTCCATTACTGAGGCGTTCACACACAGGAATTATTTCACACGAATGATTAATGAAGTGCGAAATGTTCAGCCAATGTTTACCGCGGAAAGAGACAATAAGAGGAAAAACGTCACTTCCCTTCTGTGATTGGAGGATGATGATGAGCTTGTGGCCAATGAGAACGTCCAGATTGTACAGCACGGTGCCCGCTGCTCGGTGACCATCTTGTGCCCTGAAGGGGAAGACAGCGGCATCTACACCTGCTTCGCCTTCAACGACTCTGGCCATGACTCGTGCGAGGCTCAGCTCACAGTGGAGGAAGGTGAGACGGTGCCAGTTTTTGTTTTAGACTGAGATAAATAAGATCTGATTAATATTAGATGTTTATTTTGTTTGTCTGTGTGGCTGACCGATTTTTTTTTTTTTGGACAGGCCCCCTGGAGTGTCAGGAGAGAGAGGTGGAGCTGGGGAAGAGACGGAAGTTATTCTCTGTCTACGATGTTCACGAGGAGATCGGAAGGTGAACTTCTGTGTTATACTGAGACAGTCCGAGCTGCCCGTGTGTTCCGCTGAGGTTCGACCTGAGCGCCGTCTCCGTCTGTGTTTCAGGGGAACGTTTGGCGTAGTGAAGCGTGTAGTCCACAGAAGGACGGGTGAAGTCTTTGCCGCAAAGTTCCTGCCTCTGCGGAGCAGCACTCGGACGAGGGCCTTCCAGGAGAGAGATCTACTCTCCCGTCTGGCTCATCCCAGAGTGGCCTGTCTGCTGGACTTCTTCTGCACCAGACGCACGCTGGTGCTGATCACAGAAATGTATCCTCCTTGTTTCATATGATTAGTTCTTTTTTTTTTTTTTTTTTCAGCTTGTTAACTGTGATTTCAGTTTAGTCCAGAGTTCTTTAACACTGTTCGTAGCTGCTGTTCTCATGGACTTCTGGACCATCTGTTACTCAGAGGATCAGTCTCAGAGAGAGAAGTACAAATTTTACAATTACAAAATCTATATATATATATATATATATATATATATATATATATATATTTTTTTTTTTTTTTTTTTTTAAATGTTATTTGTGGAGTTTGACTTATATCCTTCATCTTATTTCAGATTCAGTTGTACATCCAACAAATCCTGGAAGGAGTTGGTCACATTCACAGCATGAACATCCTGCATCTAGACATTAAAGTGAGATTCCCAGTCCGGTCGACATTGACATTATTCACTGGGACGTTATTTTTTATGTGTTTCTTAACACTTCATTTTAATATACGTTCCTCAGCCTGATAACATCCTGATGGTGTATCCGCCCAGAGACGAGATTAAGATCTGTGACTTTGGCTTTTGTCAAGAAATAGACGCATCCAGACACCAGTACAGCATGTTTGGTACACCCGAGTTTGTCGCACCCGAGATTGTTCATCAAGAGCCCGTCACTGTGGCCACTGATATTTGGTGAGTCACACAGTTGATCCAAGTGATCCATGTGTTTTTGTCACGTCATTATATTTATATATAGTGCATTTCTCTGCTACTGATGCTGTGACCAGCAATAACATAATAATAACACGAATATTTCTTCTTCTCTTTGTCAGGGCTGTGGGTGTCATGGCCTACCTCTGGTGGGCTGCACTTTTGATAATATTATCCAAATCATAAACACTTGATCAATTTGCGTTTATTTAAATCAGATTAAATCTCTATCTTCACAGTCTGGTGTGTCGATGCCCTTTTGTCGGGGAGACAGACCGGGCAACCCTGCTGAGGGTGGGGGAGGGGACCCTGAACTGGGACCCCCCAGATGTCACATTCAGGAGCCCAGAGGCCCAGAACTTCCTCCGCCTGGTCCTTCAGCCTGATCCAGAGTACGGGATCTCGATTATACATATTTTTTCCCACCATTTATCAATCTAGTCACACAGCAAATAATAATATTAATGCAATATATTTTATAGTAAAGTTTGTGGAAATATTGTGACAAGTCAGCACAAAGGAGCAGCAGTGATATCAATGCCAGTTCAGATTTCTTAAATTAAACAAATAAAAAAAAAAAGTTAAGTGAAATAAAAAAAATGGAATAAAATTTGTATTACTGTTTGCCAAATTCAAAAAGGTAATTGAGTTATAACGTGTCTGGCAGTTGCATAAAACCACATGATTTGATGCCTGAGCACCTTTTTTCTTTGTCCAGGAAGCGACCGTCTGCTTTTGAGTGCTTGAGCCACGAATGGTTCCAGGTGAGAGGAGATATCGCACAAAAGGTTTTGTAGTCAAGCTTTGTTGAATTTGAAAACCTCAACTGCAAATAACTCATATTTTTGTTCAGGACGAACACGCAGGAGAAGATACCGAAGAGATCAACATGAAAAGTTTGAAAGCATTTATCTCCAAAAATAAATGGCAGGTGAGTTCCCTCTTGTGTGTTGATTGTCGTTATGTGTATTTTTTGTTGCATGGAGAAAAAAAGTCCTCCCCAAACGAATGATGAACAAATAAACCTACATCTGTCTGTAATCAATCTAATGTCACGTGTGTATTTAGCCTCTTCTTTGTATTCTTGTATCTTCCCAGCGATCTTTAACTTGCATCGGTTCAGTTCTCACACTGAGGCCGGTCCCCGAGCTGCTGGACGCTCCCCTCAGAGAGACTGCTGTGACGGTCCCTCGTGAGCTGCAGGAACACAGCAGCACCTCTCTGAGCAGCGGCTCCTCGTCTGAGTACGACGAATCAGACTCCTTTGACTTTTTCCGGCACTATAGCCCGACTGAGGAAGAGGAGGAGGAAGAAACGGAGGACGATTATGATCCTCTAATGGAGCGAGCACGCATCCCAGAGCCTTTTGCCAAACTCCACCAGGATTTGGAGGAGGAGGAGGAGATGGAAGTTACATTAGTGGAGGAAGAAGACGGGGAGACGGTAGGAAGGAGGAGTGCATTAGAGCGCAGCATGAGCAGGCAGTCGGTGGCATCGTCGGACGTGTCGATCCAACGGACGCCTCAGAGGGAGCGTCGGTTCAGCAGGGACAGCAGCGGCTCGCTCCACCTATCTGACTGGGATGATGGTTCAGGAAGTGACGGAGGTCGTATCCCTCGGGGAAGCGTCATCCGAAGCACTTTCTATAACACCTCTCATCAGCTCTCGCCCATGTCCGCCAGACACATGACATTACGGGACAAATTCCAGGCCAAAAAACAGGAGCGAGGCCGAAAACCACTTCGGAGAAGCTTTTCGGGACGCCTAAATGAACCTCTTATTGAGTATGTCGAGGATGAGACGGAAACTAACCGCGGCCAGAGAAGAGGATCCACCCAGACCACGATGCAGAAATCCTGCTCGTTGGACAGTGGAGTTGGCCTGGCCCACGGCAACGTACCCCCACACAGACGGAGCAGGTCCCTTGATGAGTACTCACGTCGGTCTCCCAGCTCTCCCAAGCGCACAACGCCAGGTGAGGAGGAAGGCTCCCAAAGTCTGAAGGAAGATTTTACCACAGATGATGAGGTGGCAGGGAGACAGTTGCTGGCCATCCCAAGCACACGGCAGGCCACGAGAAGACGTGGAGACGTGGCTCCTGTGCACGGGACTCGCATGCTGGGTGGGACTACGGTTCCCTCAGACTTCCTTCCCAGAAACAAAATGAGCACCAGGGTGGATCAGGAGCAAACGGAGGGAAGAGACACCTTTGCGGGATCCCTGGGGTCCCTGGCTGAGTCATCTATTTTGGAGCATGTTGGCTCCGAGTCTTCAAGCAGATTGGGCTCCTGTGAGGAGCTGAGTCGTCCTCACATTTCATCGTCCCCTTGCTCATTTCATGAAGTTAAACCCAGAAGCTCGTTCCCTCGGGCACCGCCACGAAACCGCACCCGCTCCAACCCCAACTTATCTGGTCCAGCAGGGGCTTCGCTGACACCCAGCCCAAGCCCCAGCCTCTCTTCTCTCCAGGCCCCGGAGAGGCCTCCCAGGGCCAGAGACAAGAAGGAGGGTCACGGTCTCCAGAGGCACGCCTCCGCTCCTGCCCTGGAAGCCCGACCGCCCACAGGAAAGTCACCCAAGCTGGGACTGTTGAAGATCTTCCGCAGGCAGTCTTGGACCAGCCACTCCTACTCCCAGCTGGAGGACCCGGAGTTAGGACCCACGTTAGGGGAGATAATGAAGCCTGACACACCCACCATGTCGCTGAGAAAGAAAATGAGAGCTTCTGCGTCCAGCCTGACCAAACTGTTCTCTAGATCTTTCAGTAAGGAGGACGTGAGCAAAGCCGGTGAGACATTTTATTTTAATTATAAACTGGAATTGGGTGTTAAGCTAAATTCATATAAACAAAAAATCTAAAATACAGGTGGATAAATGCATTGTTCCTTCATTTTTATCCATCTGATTCCTCCTTAGTTTCAGCGGTAATATTCTGAATGTCTCTACATTATACTGTACATCCTGACATACTATCCAACCTGAAGTGTTCTTCCATTGGATTTTGTGTGTCCATTCTAACAGGACCAATAGTGAAAGAATCAGATCCCATCCCACCTGAAAGGCACCGTGGCGTCGGTCTTGAGAGTCCAAAGAAAAGGACCTCCAAACTCCTGCCCTCCTTCAAAATACCTGCCTTCAGAAAGACGAAAGGTGGTGAATAAGCTCCATTCTGTGGATTCTGTATTGACGATCTGAAATAGCTACAAGTTCGTCATTTTCGTGGGCCTAATTGTCTATAATAATCACTTCTGTCAGTCTGTCCCAACAAGCCTGAAGTGCTCCAGTTAGACGGTGGAGGGGTCCTGCTGGTGTGGAGACCGGTCCAGTCTAGTGATGTTGTGACTTACTGTGTGCAGTACTGCACAGATGGTGAGTTTATACCGAATCTACAGCAGCATGGAAATCAGTGAATCAGTGATTATCAGTGATTGGTGTAAAAGGAAAGGAAAGACAATTTATGGCTGAAACACAAAAGAATACGTAATGTATGTAATCCAAATGTTTCAGGTGTCAGCCCACCGTGATGTCATCCACTGGTTTGTGAGCTGCTTCGAGCATTTAAATTCAGGTTCAGCTGACAGCCAGTTAAAGACAAAAACTTAGTGCTGGCTGTTCAATGTTAGAAGTGATAACTACCTGGCAGAAACATTTAAACACGCAATAGGAGTTGATTTCTAATGTCGGTGTCTCTGCAGGTGGGGAGTGGACGGTCCTGTCTGAGAGTGTGACTGACAGCTGCTATGAGGTGAAGGACCTACCGACAGGAGCGTCCTACGTGTTCAGGGTGGGCTGCATCACCAAGGCGGGAGCAGGCCCCTTCAGCGACGCCTCGCCACCTGTTGTGATGGCAACGCACCCTGAAGGTGAGACAAGGACTCAAGCGTGTGACTTCATGGGTTCATTTGTTGAGCTGTTTGAGGACGATAGCGACAGCGATAAGATATCCAGCAGTGAAGAGTTAAATTTTCACATTTTTCGTCTCTGTTTACTTTGTTGTATAGAGACTCACGTCTCCCTCATCCTGACGGAGACACCGGGGTCAAAGGTCACCGGATCAGAACAACAACCAAGACAAAGGAATTTCAGATTCCTCTCTGAGATCAACAGGTGGGATTCTGAATTAAATGCATGTGAGTCATAATCATACAAATATACTAATACAGCTTTTTTTCTGTAGCCAATTTGGAAATCAAATTTAAAAACTAATATCTAAAATTTGAAGAAAGGAGAAAAAGTAAATATCTTGTAAGAAGAGCATTCATCTCGTTGAGCCTGTGAAACTTTAGTATATTTATTTCAATTCATGTCAATGGCACATGATCATGTTACGATATGTTCTCTCCTCTCTCAGGGGCCGTTTCAGCGTAATAACCCTGTGCAGAGATGTCGAGACCAGCCAAGTGTTTGCAGCCAAGATCACCCCTTACCAGCCGGAGCAAAGGCAGCTGGTGCTCAGGGAGTACCAGCTGCTGAGGAGGCTCCATCATCCGCACCTGGTGCAGCTGCACACAGTCTACCTCACCTCCTGCTACCTGGTGTTAGTGGAGGAGCTCTGTCCCGGAAAGGAGCTGCTCTACAGTTTGGCTGCGAGGTGCGAGAAGGCTCACAAGCAGAATGCAAAGATTTATGCATTTGTTATTAATGTTTGTCATGAGTCTAAAGATTCTGCTAATAAGACCTGAAGGTGTGCTATAATGCACTATAATATGTAAATACTGTCATTAACTTTAAGACGTCTTCGTCCTCTTAGAGATCTGTACGCAGAGACTCACGTCACAGAGCTGCTGGTCCAGATCCTGAGTGCAGTCGACTACCTTCACAGCCGTCGAGTCATCCACCTGGACCTGAAGTCCGACAACATGCTGGTGGATGATGGAGACCACGTGAAGATCGTAGACTTCGGTTCAGCTCAGTCCTACACACCCGGACAGCCGCTCACCATCGAGCACATCCAGGGCCTGTCGGAGAGCAAAGGTACTGTTTTACTTCCCGTTTAAAGGGCAAAACTGAAATGAAGCTTGCCTTGTTTTCCATCCTTCTAATGAACTAAACTTTTGACTGTCGTGGCCTTCAACAGACTGCCGTGGCAAAGGTACATTTTCTTTAAAGGAGGACGGACTCACGGATGGAAATAACCTCAGCTGATCCTAGCTACCATAACCTAACAAACCAAAGTCCATTTAGTATCTTTTTTAATATTTTTTCTCATTTTTAATCATTTTCATTTTTCTAATGTGGAATTGTGCATGTGATTGAATGTGGCACAGCCACAGTAAGAGCACAACTCTTTATGAACAATTGTTTGTCCCTTGTTTGTCTATTTTGTCAGTTTATATTGTCCTTCCTAAAGCTCCGGAAATCCTGGAGGGTCAGGGTGTCGGACCCGAAACTGATATTTGGGCTATTGGATTTCTGTCGTTCATCATGTAAGTACGTGTGTGCAGGAGAAATAGCGGTGTTGTGTATCTTCATCAGTGTGACAGCATATTTCACAAATACAGCACAATGGAAAGTGTCAGCAGAAGCCATAAGTGATGAGAACTGATGACTTTCTTGTGAACAAGAATGTTTATAGTTATTTGATGTGAAACAATACTATAATTTATTTATAGTACTGTGTATTTATTTGGATGGTTGATTTCCTGACCAGGTTGAGTGCTGACAGCCCGTTCCACGCAGAGCTCGGCTGGGAACAAGACAAAAATATCAAGAAAGGGAAGATCCAGTTTGGACGCTGTTACCCCGGTTTGTCAGAAGGAGCCTTAAACTTCATGAAGAGCAGCCTGAACCATAAATCCTGGTCAGTGTACAACATACAAACCGAAAACTTACCGTCCACGCTTTTAAGTTCAAGACAAGAATTACTAAGGTTGAAAGTTGCATTAACAGATATGTGTATATTCAAATATGATAAAATGTTAAAAATGAAAATTTCCAGGGGGAGACCGACTGCGGCCGAGTGTCTCCAGAATCCGTGGCTGCGAGCTCATCGTGGGGCGCACAAAGCCCGACCGTCCAAAGTGTGTTTCTCCACAGACAAGCTGAAAGCTTTTCTCAAGCAGAAGGAGGAGAAGCGAGAGCTGGTCCACACCAAGCTGCAGAGTCCCTTCTTCCAGTAAGGTCGGGGGAAGAAGAAGAAAAAAAAAAAAAGGATTTTCTTTTCACCAGCAGGTTTTTGTTTTGTTTTTTTTTTTTACCTTTCGCCGCTTTACACCCAGCACATTTCAGCTGTGTGGTTAGATTTTATGAAACCACTTTGTCCTCCAAAGATGAAAAAATTTGATGCGTCTTAAAGAGTATCCAAATTGTACTTTTGTCTTTTAGCTTGTACATGAGAGTGCGGTGCATTTTGTTTGAAACAGATCAGGGATATGGTCTACGCTTCCAGTGTTCACTGTTTGTCGCCTCAGTATCACACAGTTGTACATGTTTGGTCTGACATTACTAAAAAAAGTCTCTCCTGTACCTTTTTTTGCTCCAAACAGAAAGCATATTTCAGAGTTATAGACAGTATCTCATTGTTCTACCTTTAGAATGAAATGTATAAATGGGGAAATTGATTAGTTTGAAAGGTTTTATTGGCTGCTTGATGAGTTTCATATTAATAATGTGTTGGGTCGGCAACCCGCCTGAATGAGTTAGTGACTGAAAGTTTAATTAAATGGCACAAAAGTGGTTGATGATTGTCCTCAAATTCTTTATTCGATCTCTCTCTCTCACACACACACACACACACACACACACGCATGCTTTGAATGTGTTCATCATTCCCTAAATATATACACAAATTACACACCGTGATTCTCTTCAGGTAAAGTTTGAGTAATACACAACATCGACTTTTTAAATAGTTAAATGGTTCAATATAAATCAAGATTTCTGTTTTACACTACATTATTAGTCAATTTCTTTCCACTATGTTAGAATTTAAAAGAACAAATAAAAAGTGTCATAGTTTTCCATCCACTGTCTAACAGCTGCTGATGCTGTTGTGGCTTTGGCAGGTTGTTTCTATTGTTTGTCTTTTACATGTAGCTCAGTCTGTAGGCAGAAATAATATGGGGAAGGATTTTCTTACCTAGATACTGACCGTTAATTCATCTAAATCTAACACAACACCCCCTCCTCCTTGTTTTCTGAGGTGAGAAAACAAAACCTTTCAACTCAGTCGCTCCTGTCTGAGCATATTAATCCCACGGAGGGTTAAAGAAGAAAACCCTTTTCCTGGTTCCATCTTATGATTTGGACTCTTCAACTTTTTTGATTTCCTGCAGAAAACCAAAATGAGGAACAATGAGCATAAGTGTTCGACAGACGGTGAAAGGAAAGTATTTGTTTGAATAAAACTCTATTCTTCTCACTCACCTCATTTAGGATATCTTTGAGTTGCTCGTAGGCCTTATCTAAGTCATCGTTGACGATGACAATGTCGAACACTCCCGGCTCCTTGCCTGGGAAGAACAAAGGCACAAATCAGCTGCGACGTCCGTCTTTATTCCAGCGTCGCGTTGCAGCAGAATGTCAGAGAAACTTACTGAGCTCCATATCGATGCGTGCTGCCTCCAGACGTTTCTGTAAGCTCTCCTCTGTTTCTGTCTGCCGGTCCCTCAGACGTTTTTCCTGCAAAAACAAAAAAACAACACAAGATGTCAACTTCGACAAAGCAGCAGTAATCTGAAATAATGCCAAGACTGTTGCTGTTTGAAATGAAATGAAAAACAGAGCACATGTTAGTCCAATATCTAAACCAGTTACCAGGATCTCCATGGAAGGAGGCTGGATGGAGATGTAGATGGGGTTCAGGTCAGTCTCTTTAATCCTCTTCACTCCCTGGATGTCCACATCCAGGATGCAGATCAGGTTCTTGGCCAGAACGTCTTCAACGGCGGCTTTACTACACAACAAGCAGAGCAGCGTTACAGCACCCAGAGGTGAGTCCCACAACTGAAAGAGCAACCAGTTCATCTTAGCGCTCCCCCACACGTAGTGGCTGAGGTAAGAGGATCGCTGCATTGATCCGGGCCGCTCTGCAGCGAGCGTCTTATCTTCAGAATAAGAACAAGAGATTAAATGTGACACACGAGGTGCTGAGCTGCGACGCTGCTCTTTCTGACCTAATGGCCGTTAAAGCTCTGTCTGTCACCAGGCTGTTATATAGCCTCTTCATCCTTCTGGCCCAGCCTGAGTCTTCTCTTACAAACTTTTAAGTCAAGTTTGAGTGATAGCTGTATATTGTTTTTCCGTTGTAACAGCAGTTGGATGGAAAACATTTAGGCCTTTAAAAAAACCGAGAAATTAAATCATAGAATCAGATACGTTTGGAACTGAGACGCTTAAATTGAATATTTAAGAAACAATCAAATACGCAGCTGATTTTGTATGGAAATGTTCATCTAATTCATGTTTGGCCAATGTAGATGCCATTGATTGATTACATGGATATTAATGTGACATTCACACAGAGATGCAAATATTTACCTTGTTCCGTACATGTTGCCGGAAAACTCTGCATTCTCAATGAATTCGCCCTTGCTGATTCCTTCCTCTATGGCCTCTCTTGTTGTGAAGTGGTAGTCTGTAAGAAGCAGTTAAGAATAAAAGCTACCTCTGATATTAAAGTTTGGACAGCAGAAGGGGCGAGCACAGGCAGTGAGAACAACAGACATGTTTGTCAGATATTTTCTGAAGAAAAGTCAAATCTTATTATCCGAACCACATCTACAGGCCAGAATGTTACCAACATGGAAAACTCGAGAAACGAACAGGTTCCTTCTGCCACTAAAACCAGGAGCAGCCACCGTGAGAGCAACAGTCATGAGCACACGATCGAGATCAGAACTTCATTTTGGTCTCAAAAGTGTGAGAGATTCATTATTGTGTTCCTCAAATCCTGAGACATAATGTGGATTATGGATTACCAGAAACACAGATATTAAATAACGACTGAACACATCAAACGGTTCTGACAGCAACGTTTGAAAAGGTCAGATGGACCCTGTAGATATTTAAATACATGTATTCATCTATAAATGAGTCATCGTGCTGTGATGCTCATGGCTGGATGCTAATCATCAGTGCTCTGCTGGCCGCAGTGGGAAACGGGACATCACTGGACAGGAGATGGGGACACTACTGAGGCACCACAGGGGGCTATTTTCAAAAAGCTTTTTACTCCAAAGTGTAAACCGTACTGATCCTAATTCCTGAGATTTTTTTTTTTTTTTTTTTTTGTAATATTGTTTCGATTATCATTATTATTTTTTTTTAAACTTATTCCTATGGATCCAATAAGAGCGTGCCAGGATGATGAAAGTAACCCCCTTCCCTCTGTCTTAAAAATAAAATGAAATAAAATAAAATAAACAACTGTGATCAGGAATCACACTTGAGGTCACCTTCATCTGTGGTTTCTGATTCGTTTGGACACGAAAATGAGCTGGACATTTCTAAGTCCTCAGAGGAAAAGACGTCTGCTACGGGCAGTAAAGTAGCCCCCAGAAGCATGGGGAGTTTGTTCAGCCCTACGGAGAAAGCAAAACAGGCACAGACAGAAGGTTGATCCCTTCGCATCGAAGGAGCTGTACAGCGGGGACAAAACCATTTGTGCAGTTCACTTGGGAGTAAACTTGGGAGTAAAGTGCTGCGGGTGTTACTGCGGACCAAGCAGGTAGGGGAAGTAAAAGGAAACAAACACTCTAGTTCATAAAATACGCTTTAAAATCCAAGCTCGGGGAAGGCCACCTCTCTGTTCTGAGACGGAGCTGCTGTACCTTTGCCATCTTCCTCTCCTGGTCGAGGGTTTCTTGTTGTATCTGTAAGAAGAAGGATTTCCACATTAAAACCAATCCAGAGATAAAGTACAGAGTTTTCCTGATGTAACACAGATCTGAAGGCCAGAGCGGCATGAAATGTGGCGCCTCATCCTCGGAGGAGTTGGCACGCCAACGTACGTGACACGCTGAACCCAAAGACGCCCTGGTGATCCTCCATCAGCCTCTTCATCAGAGTGCTCTTCCCGGCTCCGGAGGGGCCGCTCAGCACCACGGGCCTCAGTCCTGACATCGTCCTGACGGAGACAGACAGGGAGAGAGCGGATTAAAAGAAGATCCTGATCCTGATCCTGATCCTCTAAACCGGGAGAAGGCTCCCGACAGGCCCGCGCTGTGGAGGGTTAACAGCAGGCCTTTGCTCCCGTATTAACGTGGCCTTCATTTCCACTCATACTTTCTACTTCCTTAATTAAAATATTAAAACACATCCACGTCCTAATTGCTGACTTGTTGGACAGCCAGAGGCCCCGGGGTTAATGTTAAGAACGCCTCCTAATGAAGTCGTGGCAGGTCAGTCAGCAGGATTAATTGGATGTGGGCCAGGCAGCACACGGAGTCCTGGACAGGTGGCCCAGTTCCCGGCTGCGCCTGAACATCCGACATGTTTCAGGGATGTTTTAAAATCTCTCATCAACACAAGAGTCTGTACGAGGGAAGCAGAAGCACACAAACTGTGGCAGGTAACAGTTTATATTTGCTCCTCGTCGTACTGATCACAGAAAAACTGAGTCTGAAATCTTATTGTTTGTTAACGTTAGAAAATGCTAGTACACAAATAATATACTGATATGTACAATAATAAAGTTAAAGATGGCTTTTAAATTAATCATTTAAGAATATATTCTATTAAAATTATACAAGTTCTGATCTTCAACAGACGTTTTCTCCTCTCCCTAATGAGATAAAAAATAGTGTAGCGGAGCTCTGTACAGTGCAACAGACCTTTCTTTAAGTTTTTAGTTGAGGTTTGCACCAGAACTCAACTAAGTTTCCTAAACTAATGAGAAATTATTCTGTCAATGAATATATTTAATATATATAATATATAACAGGTCAAAACTCCGCCTTACCTTTTCTCCCTGAGCCTGTTTCGTCTGTGTCTGGGAGGCGTTCAATAACAGATGATTCTGCAGCAGGGCTCCTTAATGGGCTGTGTGTGTGTGTGTGTGTGTGTGTGTGTGTGTGTGTGTGTGTGTGTGTGTGTGTCAGTCACAGTGATTCACTGAAGCAGCTCACTGTCAATCTGAATTATCACCGCCTCCCTTCAGCTCAGCGACCAATCACACATGAGCACGCTGGCTTGTTTTCCTCCACTCCCTCCACGCAGGCCTCACCTTGTGCACGTCACAAGATGAGAAGATCTTCATCAACAAACGATTGTGTCACTGTTTGAAAGACTGAGACAGATTCACCCTGTGAGGTAACTTCCACCGCGCCTCCGGAGACACGCTTCCAAAACTTTGGGAAGTAAATTATTACCACAGATATTTCTTTGTTGTACGATTTAAAAAACCCAAAGAACATTTTTTTTTTTTACACCTTAATTAGAAGTGAAGGAAACTCTTTATTTATCCAGGACCGTTTCCATGACGCCTGTTATCTCTCGGGAGGTTGCACACTTTCAAAGATGGGAGCTGCCTGTCAGTTAAAGGTTAGAGTGCTTGTTCAAGAGCACACAGGGGGTGGAAACAAAGGGAGCATCTGTTCTGCATTTTACGATTCACACAGTCCGGGTTGAGCTCAGAATAGCAGGGTTTAGCGTCCCTCCGCTCCAGATGAGCTGCGATTGGGCTCTGCCTGGCTAATCCTGCAGCGACCCACTTCTTAAAGTGTGAACGCAGCACGTACGGGTGATACAACAAGGCCGGATGCTCGCTTTCTGCCCGAGAGCTGCACATTCAACAGGTGAATATCGGCATCACACCACGTTTTTAGACGAACGTTTTATTTTAGTAACATTGATAAAATTAGATTTACTGTACAAAGAAAGACGTCAATGACAGAGACAAAAAAAATGAGCCTGAATGTTATGAGATTACCGCTGATGAACCGGCTGGAGCCAAACTAAATAATAAATGGCCTGATCAAAGACTCTGTACAGTAAATACAGTCAAGTTGTTCTGCTAGTCACCATCATATACACACACCGATCCAAACATACACAAAAGTATGTACACATTACTGTTCTTCCCTCGTAAAGCGGACCAAAGGGGTCACAAAATGGATAATATAGTCCCAATATTTGTGTTTTTGAGTGCCTGAGCTCTCGGTTGGATTAAATGTTTCTTCAGCTCCGGTTGCAGCAGGAACGCAGATTTTGTACAGGGCTGTTAAAGGAAGGTCAAAGGTCACGTTTGCTGTCTGTTTCAACGTGGAGCTTGGGAGTGCACTGACGTTAAGAACGAACCAGGAAGCCGTGAGGAGGAAAGGGAGGGTGGGAGTCTATGACAGGCCAGCTGCCCACAAGTCCACCCCTGATTGGCTAAAAAGGGAGAAGCCCCTCCCACGGGTCACAGGTAAACCCGCCTCAGGTCTCCAGGTGAGGTGATGGTGTTGCACTGAGGACACAACTTCTTTGCTCCCTGTGGAGATAAAAACAAACACAAAGTCACGTTTATAAAAAAAAAAAAAGTGTTTTTGCCTCATTTTCATCACTTCAGACTTGTTTCTGATGTTTTACCAGCGTTCGCAGCCAACACTCCTCACAGTGGACGTGCCAGCACTGGATGGAAGTGAGCGGCGTCGTGTACGTGTCCTGCAGAGAGATGAACGAGATGATGCGGGTGAGGATTTCCTTCCTGCAGTACGAAAAGTTGCTAGACGTTCATGTGAAACGAATCACAAACGAAAACGAATCAACTGTCCCTGAAGTGACGTACCCGTACATCAGCAGATAAAATAATAAATAATCATAAAAACATAAATTATAGACCTTTTTCAGTTTAAATTCATTCTAAATAAAACTATAAAGTGCAAAAAAAAAAAGGCCAGTGAAAATATTTAAATGTCTTTGGATAGTTTTTTTTTTTTTTAACAAAAGGAAAACTGTTAATTTTCTCGCATTAGAAGATTAAAGGATTACGTGAGCGACATTTCTGTTATTAAATTATTTAAGTGATTAAGTGAAGGTGAAGATACATTTTCTGGAGAGTAACTGTTTGATTGATTGACCAACTGGGAGGGAAAAGTCAGAGCCAGATTTAAAGATCAAGATTTGTCTTGCACGCGTTAATAATTTGAAACCACAAAAATCACAATTCAAGTCAACTGCAATCCTGCTGAGGGTCTCCATTTTGGGACGATTTTGAATAACGTCACTCTCATATTCCCGTGAAAAAAAAAAAAAAGATCCTGACTTATTGCCCTGCTCGAAACACAGATCCCTGAAGGAATATCATCCGTCTCTGCATTACTGCGCTGTTATCTCCATTTTGTGTGTCCGCTCTGTCGCTTTAATTTGCCTTCGTACTCACCATGCAGATGAGACATTTAAATCTGTCTCCTTTAGACAACTGTTTCTCCAAATCCCGTATCCGGGCTTTAAGTGCATCCAGAGTTGTCAGTGCGGAGTCCTCTGAGAGTCTGCGCATGCACACACACACACACACACACACACACACACACACACGGATGGATGGAAACAGGAGGGGAGGGGGGAGGACGCGTGAGTTAGGCAGACACTGGAGAGTCATTTATAAATCGAAGACAGATTAAATTATTCGCTGGCCAACATGGACACTGAGCATGAAATTTAGCAGCAATCACATTGCCTGCATTCGCTGTCTCATTTATCATAAGTGTGCGTGTGTGTGTGTGTGTGTGTGGGGGGGGGGGGTCGAGGTGAGGCAGCGGGAGGAGGGAGCCGGGGTTTGGGTGAGGTGTCAGGATCCTCACAGAGATATACACAGACACACACTCTCACGATTACCGGACAGACTTCACGTGCAAACATACTGTACATGGAGGCCGACGGGCCACAGCACATTAAGGCTGCGTCGCCTGCTACGACCTTGATTGATGAGATCATCACATTGATATAGTGTTGTGTATCATGCTGGTGGGAGCCGGGGCAGGTAGCCTGGTGGGGGGGTATCCTTGGACAAACAATTCTCCACACCAGTGATATGACTGACTTTTCATTTTTTCTGGCCTTTTTTATTTGTGGGCTCAGGAAAGACGCTCCCGTCTCGTCCTCAAATTTTTACTTCTGAGGGCCAAATAGTCTCATTTTACAGGTAACAACCGTAAAAACGCTTCATCTCAAACACAACATGCCAAGTCTAACTGGCTGACCAATGGAGCGTCTTAGTTTTGTGTTGCCTTAATATAACAAATTCAAAGCAAACACATCAGGAAGGTTTGAGCTGCTTCTTTGAAACATGAAAAAACAGAATCACCTCCTTATTTTGGGTTTCACTTCAGATAAAACTGGATAAAACCGGAAACTTACGTCTCAATCTCGGTGTTTTTGCAGGTTTTGGGCAGAGCAGCTACGTTGCCGTCCACTTTTTCTCCACTGCTGGTTGATGGACTCCCTGAGTGAGCGAACAAATGACAAATAATGGAATAAACTGAAAAAGCTCAGAAAGATCTACCTGAAAAAAAAAAAAAAAAAAACCAAACACACAAAAAGAAAAAAACAAACGTTCTTATCAATTCTCCAAAGCAATTTCCTCCCTTCTTCCTTATTTCATCACTTCATTCATACAGAGTTCACTTCACTCACCATCATTTACCCATTTGGAAAAGTCGAGGGTTACTCTGGAGTCAGTCAACGTGCTGCTGCTGCTGCAGAATAAGGAAAGAAAACGGTCAGAGAGGCGAGAAAATTTCAAAGATCTGTGCAGAGTTAACCGATTAACGATTTCCGATGTGACGCCTACTTCACAGTCGTTTCCTTGGAGCTTTCTCCCGAGCAGGGAATCACATCTGTCTCCGTGTATCTGAGAGTAAAACTAAGGAGAAACATTACGGAGGGAGCGGACAACCTAAAGTCTGACCTGAAACGTCTCTTTAAGCTCGGCATTTCGAGACATCATGATGGATTACTAAACGTTAATTAGGATTTCTTATCTATCACCTGACAGCGTAAACGTTGTGTTGTTGAAGGATACTGTGCTCTGCCGTACTCCAGAGTGTCGTCTCCGTCCACGTCCAGGTCGGCGTCGCTGTCTCGACAATCCTTAGAAGTCGTGCTCACCAGCATCGCACCTGAAGGATAAAAAAATATAAAACAACTACTAAACTGCATGAAGACGCTGGATGAGGCAGAGATTCTTATTTCTAAGGTCATTATGAGGCTGAAATTTAAGATTGTTTGCTCGTATCAGGTGGGCGGCACGGCAGGATAGTGGTTAGCGCTGTTGCTTCACAACAACAAGAAGGTCACAGGTTTGATTCCCAGCCTGGGGCCTTCCTGTCTGCAGTTAGCATGTTCTCCCCGTGCCTGCGTGGGTTTCCTCCCACCGTCCAGTGACATCATGTTTGGGTTGATAGGTGTCTCTAATCTGTCCGTAGGTCTGAGTGTGAGTGGTTGTTGGTCTCCCCCACAACCCGGAAAAACGAGTGAGAGGAAGAAGATGAATGAATGAATGAATGAATGAATGAATGAAAATTCCTGTCAGTGCAACGAATGAACCAAGCTGCAGTTCTTCTTCTTCTTCTCCTTGGGTAAACTAAACTGGTACTTTTGAGCTAACCTTGAAGGCATCCTGCCCCGCCGTAATCTGGACTGAAAAGTTCAGTGGTTTTCAACTGCCACTCAGTCACATTATTCACACTCCACTGAAAAAGATCACACACATGGGTACCTCGATGGCGCACACACACACACACAAACGCACACACAGATTTATGATTACCTTTAAACCCCCCGACTATAGACGTCATCTGTATCCTTCTCCTCTCGTTCCACTCGTCCTCTAATGGCACCAAGTCCGCTGAACCCTCCTAAAACACACAGACACACACATATATATGTACACATTAAGAACACAAGTTGGCTGTCTGGATGAATATGTCTGTACGCCTGCTGTAGCCCTGAGCTGTATATCTGCTTCTGTGTTGTCACAGCTGTGAACCGTCGCCTGCAGCGCGTTCACACGGATACACACTCCGGACCGACAGTGATCCTGATGCTACGTGAACGACGGCAGTCAGCGGCGTCGGGGAGATTCAGACCGCCAACATTCTCACAACCTGCCCTCCGCCTTTTTATGTTTTTCAGTTCTGATTACAGGACAAATGTCGGGGAGACAAACACACACCTGTCCCTCCTCCGGTTTCCTCCTCTTCAGCTTCCCGATCCGGACTGAGAACAGACAGAAGAAAAGCACAAGACAGTGATACAGTTACTGAAAGGCCGCAGTCACTTCCTTTTTAAAATCACATCATGAGCAGCTGTTTTTTTTTTCTGTCCGTCTGTCACACAGATAAAACTAAGAAAAAAAAAAATAGACATTGCTGACATTTCCCTTTCAGTTTGACTTTATTTATGAGGGAAAAGGTCTTTTATGCTTTTCTCACTCTAAAATATTTAAGATAGCTTATTTAATAGATGCATCAAAAGGTGCAGGAGATGGCACTTTTGTCTCTGTGCAAAACTCACTTTAATGTCCGTGTCAAGATTTTAAATTCAATTAAAGTTGTACCAGTTTTATTTTAAAACACTCCGGGAAAGGTTCTGTAGTTTTTCATCCATGAAGACGGTTCAAAGATAATATTAACACCCCTGCAGTGGGCGTCTGATCTACATTCAAGATCTGCCGTGTTTTCCAAAAATTCACTTTTTATGTCGTTTAGAAAAAAAAAAAAGCACCAACACTGACCCCCAGGACCAATATATCTTATAGGATAATATAATACTGGTACAATAATAATAATTATAGTAGGAGGACACATTTGTGGGTGTTAATGAAGCTTGAGTTTGTCTGACAGGACTGTGGAGGATGACCGCTGATGTACGGCACAGCCGCAGCTCTTTTTAGTGTGTATGTGGACAATGACACCGAAGCATGAGGCTCCATATACACAACAACTGCAGGATTTGGGGCAAAACCTTCCTCCCATCTCCATCCTGTCACGCCCCCGCCCCTGCCCCTCACTTTCCTCCCTAATATAAAAGTTAACATGGCAGAACACTAACTGCACCTCTTCTCCCACTCTGACCTGACTGACTGCAGATTGCATAAGGGGACATTAAGTTTTAGGGCCCTCTAATTCCTGGTGGATGACAGTGGCCCCCAGGTGGTGGTGGTGAGGGGAGGAGGAAGGAGGGAGTGGGGGGACTCAGATAGCTGGTGGCCGTGACCCGATCGCTGCCATCCCAGCGAACATAATGAGGGTTAAAGAGACGGTCATAGATGAGGAAGACCTCATCAAACAGAGAGAGAGAGAGAGAGAGAGAGGTTGATTAATCAACAGAGGACCCCCCCCCCGTCCTCTTCTTCTTTTTCCTTCCTGACGTGTATTTAGAAGCTCATTATGCTGTCCTGTTATAGGGCCCAATAAAGGCTAACAGACCTCGACAGCAGTGGCAGTTTCAAGAGGCAGCTAAGAGCCAGAGAGTCTCTGCAGCAATAATAACAGCAGCGTTCTGTACGTCAGCGCAGGGACACTGTCAGGTGATCACAACAACCAACTGCGACGTAACGGCAGAGACTTATTTTAGATCCACGGGGGCACAGGTGGAATATTCAAAGTTATTAGTGGCTCCTAACTGATGGATAAGACTTATATTACTGTAACGATGAAAGATTAGATAAATATTAATATAAAGTATAATATCTGACGGCGTATAAAATATCACACACTGAATAATTAAACGTGTCATTAAAAAACATTGCTCACTAATATTTATGAATCATTTTCCTTATTAAAAACAGCGAAGCGTCACTTTCGTGATTCGCGAGACAACCGTGTCTCCTCGTGCATCAGAGTGTGGGGATGAAAAAAACCAGCTTACCGGCTTGTGTGCAGTCTAGGTGCGCTCCTGCGCTGTGGGGGCGTAATGGGGCAGATTTGACGTAGCACCTGCACCAGCAGAGGTCATCGACTGTTAACATATCAAGAGGTCAAAGTTGAAAGGTTAATAGCTCCTCTGCTCGTGTGGGCGCTAGGCCGGTGGAGATGGTGTGGGAAAAAGGGTGATATCCAAACGGCTGGTGGGGGAGGGGAGGGAAGGAGGGGTGGTTGGATGAAACACACAACTTGGGCGCATCAGTGTGAACAAAGGAGACTAGAACGTTATTTATTTATTTTTTTTATTTCTTTTACTTCTGCCGCCTTCTTATTTGTTTTTCATTTAAAACTGCAGACGTGACTGACTGGACTGTACCGAACTGAGTCAGCAGCAACCAAACACAACATGCTCGCTCTGCGTGCGTCAACGTACCGTTTAGTCGTGTGTGTCTGTTGGCCCGCACACGGAGGAACGTCTGTAAGCAAACAGAAGATTGACATCAGGACGTTTTTCAGATTTTGGTCAGTTTGTACACTTTTGCATTTCTTTTAATGCTATTTTTATTGAAACACAAGAAAAAAAAAAACAACAGTTTGGTCGATGTGTCAGTAAATGTAAAGTGTGATTTATGGATGTAACACAGTAATCTTCACTATTTGACCAAAGAAGAAGAAGTGACTGCCAAACTGACACCATCTTCATATTACATGTGGTTTTTAGTTCACATTTCATTTTCTTAATCCACTTCTTCATAATGTAATTGCTCCTCTGTTACTTTTTTCTTTTCTGAATCACGGGAGTAAGAAAATGTTATTTTTTCATTACATTCAAGTCTAAACTCGAAATTTGTACGAATTTTAAATGTTTCTCTGTGAATCTCTTGATAAATATGAGACTAAATATGAATCCCACCTGATATCGGTCAGAGTGGGCGTCCTCAGCAGGTCGAGGGGGCGAAGAGGGAGAACCCCCTTCACGCTTTATGTGCAGAGAAAGAGAGAGAGACTGGACAACGAGAGAGAGAGAGAAGAGTCAGATGCAGGATGATGATGATGGTGCGTATATTTTTTGTGTTTTCTTTTTGCTGCATGTGACAGTTGTGTTTACCTTTGGCGTCCTTATGAGGTGATCATGCTGAACCGGAGCGGCACTGTCGAGAAAAGAGGCTTGTGTGTCAAATGAGATCGACAGTAACACAGACAAACAACAACAAGAAGAACACACGCACACACATAAATCAGCTGCACATGTTCTTCTGCAACATGCAAACAGAATTTTATGTTTTAAATGTTACCTTGTAAATCAATTTTGCTTTTACCTCGTGTGAATTTGTAAGGGAGACAAGGTATAACCACATTTCACTCCTCACTTCATGTAACTGTTACACTTACACACACACACACACACACACACACACACACACTGTGTCCCCGTGGGCCAAGTTCAATTTGAAACCATTACTGTCCACGGAGCGGTCGTTAAGCAGATTTGGAGTGTAATGTCTTTATTGGAGGAATCATTCTTCTGGTCTAAGCAGCAGGTAATGTGTGTGTGGGTGTGTGTCTGTGTGCGCGCGCACAACTGCTCTTTCTGTGTATGTTGCAGACTGTGAATGTGTGTTGTGCGTGTGTCGGCCTCAAAGCAGCCATTAGTGGGACATTATTCCCCCGCTGTTTGAGCTGTTGCCTTGAGGCTGCAGGCTGCAATATGAAATATGTATGGAAGGATGATGCAGCGTGTAAACACTGCACGCAGGTGACAGAGAAGACGGTCAACATTCATTTTCTTCCAAGAGCTGAACAGAATAGAAAATCTGGAGTGCGAAACGGGAAGAAAGTGACACGTGGATAAATGGGAGGAGTGGAAGATGTGAGGCGGATACCTGATTTGCAGCTGGGCCAGTTTGGTTAACTCCTGCTCCATGTGCTCCTGAAGCTCTCCTGGTCTCAGAACGGCCTGGCAGACCGGGCACATCGGCGCCTGAGCGTCGTAGAGGCTCTTCACCTTAACTGGACGGAGGAGGAATGAAACTTTTACAGGAGCTGACTGAAGATGTGTCGGGATCAGATTCAGATCGCTTTGGTCTCCCCGGCTCTTACAGCACAAAAATGTACCGGCTGTTTTGTTTTTTTTTCCCAACAAACATTGTTCTGCAGATATCTGGACAAATTTACAAAACAAGAGTAGAAGAAGAAGTAGAAGAGACTGTTGACAGTGAGAGGTTTGCAGAAACTTCACTGAAAAAGGTTATAACTATCAGGAATGAAAGTTTTTATTTTTTTTCCTTGAGTCAAACTTCTGTATTACCTGTAAAATGTAAACAGTGTTTTATAAATATATATTCTATAATCATGTATTGGAACAATTTTTTTCACGAGCGTTTTTCAAAATCAGTCACAAAATGCTAATCAAGGGCAGGAATCGTCAAGAATTAGATTCAATCAGTAAACCAGGACATCATATTAAAACAAATAGCAGCATTAAAAAGGTTTTTAAGGGAAATGAAAGACTTTAAGGGATCCTGGAAAAGCTGTCGGACAAACGTTGATCGTTTCTGAGCTTTGTGGACTTTTTGACAATCCAGTGTTTACTGTTGCAATCGCACCGCTAAATAGTTACCAAAAAGTAATGACAGCAAAGCTTTTAGATGGAATTAAAAAAAAAAAAAAAAAAAAACTCCCATTAAATAGAAAATAAAGTAAACACACCTGCGGTGAGATTTCACTCCACCATTTGTGAAAATGCAAACGCTCTAAATTGTGTAGCTGTGTCTTTGTGAGTGTGTGTTCAGTAGACCTCTCTGTATAATTGACCGACAGTAGGAGTGTGAGTGAGGTTACACACACACACACACACACACACACACACACACACATATATATATATAAACACACGACACACTGCACCGGCCCCCTGCTGTCAGTGTGTTGACATCATAGGCTGTCAATAGGAACATTACCCAGGAGGGCCACTCGGCCCATTGGGCCCCACTGATGGATTACTGCCATAAGCAGCCAGCTGGGAGCCCGAGGAGCTCTACTATATCAAGATTTTACCTAGTAGATGAGGTGATTTACTCCTGAAAGCCATCAATCACGCGCAGAGAGCTAGTAGGCAAGACGCACCTAATTTGCCATCACCACAGTGGAGAGAAAACAAGTGGCAGAACATCACAAACAGGTTAATGTCTCTGGCAGTATCTGAGCTCAGCGGACTGAAGTTCCTTTTACACAAAGCCGACTCCGCTCCACATGTCCGGCGACACGACAAGATCGTCCACCGCTGGCCGCCGCCGCTGACATCAGTCGAGCTATGAGCCCACCTAATGAGAAACCAAATAGGACAAAATGGCCTCTAAATAAAACATGGGGTGGAAAATAGAAAGTGGAGTCAGGTGTCCTTGGGAGAGTGACAGCTCTACTGGTTTCAACCCGACTCCCCTCCCCGCCTTCTTTCTCTCTCCCGCCTTTTTTGCATCCCCTCGCGGAGGCCTAAATGACTTTTCTCGACACGCATCGAGCGTTCCTGAGCTTTCGGCGCTCTGCCGCCCGGAACATGCAGGCGTCAGTAAACAATGAAATCTCTGGGCTGAAATTGAATTTATAACTACATTACCTGCACAGATAGCGTCTCTGAATGGCGCCGCGATAAGAGCAATGGGATTTGATTTTCAGGTGTTTTATTGGTCCACTTTTTTGGGATAAGCGCCCCCCCCCCCACCCCTCACATGCTCTTCTGACTGCAGCCTTGCCCCCACCGTTCACCTCTGCTCCAGACAAACATCAGATTTAATGGATGTGGTTGCATGCACGGCCGTGTTGTGTCTTTGTGCGTGTTTGTTGGCGGCCTGTCTCAGAGCTTGCGCTGAGCTCTCGTAAGTGACAGTTGTTGGTTCATGACCACCTTTTTTTTTTTTTTTTTTAAACACATCTCCATCCCCCCGCTGCTCTCCGCCCCCTGCCCACATAAACCCTGTCAGTATCAGTCAGCGTCAGCCCCTTTTCACCCTGGGGGGTCTCAGACAAACAACAGGGGGCTGTAAAACCTGCCTGTGGGGCTTGTTAACTGTTCGCTCACTACGGCAACTGGCTCACAGGGATTGGCCTTCTCTCACCGGCCTGCGCTGAACCGGACTGGCCCATCTCCTAATGGATTCACCGTGTCTCTGTCTCTGATTGTCTCCTCTTTCTCTCTCTTTGTGTCTCGACCTCCTTTTCCTGACCGCTTGGTTTTTTTAGCCAGCTGCCATTTGCTCTACTCCCAGATATGGATATATTTAAGCTGTGTTCCTATGAAACAAAACGCGAGGATGGGAATGACACAGTTTCATTTTTAACCCTACTTTGTGGTCACTTTAAAATAGACTGGGCTATTTCGGTAATTAGTTTACATGTGGACTGGCATGGATAGTAAATCCTTTTTTGGACAATTAGCGCAGGAAAGAATCAGAAAAATAAGCGAGGGCAAACACACGTGAATATAATCTCATCTCGGCACAAATTGAAGTCTCTGCACTCTCCTCACTACCACGACCGTCGTGACATTGTGAAGTTCATTTTATATGTGTGTGTGTCATCATTCTCCCCTTGTGCGATTGATGGTCGAGTCCGGTTTCTGTTGTTCTGCATCAAGACGTGGACTGTGACTGTCCTGGCTTCAGCGCTCGGCACAGAAACAGAGAGATCAGAATCCCGCTGACAAATCCTCAAAAGCGTGGAGCTCCCCCGAGGGCTCGGGTAATGGCCGATGCCAGCGCCCATATGACGGCTGCCAGTTCTGCTGATGCAGACGGAGCGGAGATGCCTAACGTGACCTTTAGTGAATGCCACATCACATCAGGCCTGGATGTCACCCGCTGACATTATGCCGGGGCATGAAAAGGCTGTTCTGCAGGGGGAGACGTGGTGACGAATGTCCCCCCGGTGACAAACCTGTGGACGTGGTATAATTCTGATTGACGTGAGGAGGACTGGACGGCTTTGAATGGCAGGGGACATATGAGCGAGCATCCAGGGGAGGATGTGGAGGTCGGTTTGGGTCTGTTTGTCTGTAATTTTTCCCCCCTTCCTTTCTTATTCTGCGTTCATTGGCGATAAAGTGCTGAGACAACTCACTCCAACTGGCATCATTATCCCAATCATCAAACAATTCTCTAAGCACATCAGAAATCCCTCTATAAAGCCATAACAAGCACAGACTCTATATAACCAGTGGGCATGTAGAGATTGGCGGGGGGAGTAAAGTTAACGCTTGGCGGCTAACGCTGCAGCGGTGGGTTGTGCAGGCAGGTCCTTGGCACACTTTCAGAGGAGATGGAGGGCCATAAAAGCCATTGGCTCCTGCCACACCTGTACCCCACCCTATCCCGCGGCCTGCTTCCTATTTAAAAGCGTCACATGCAGGATATTAGTCAGGGTTTTTCGCCGTCTGTGAGGTAGAGCTAACCTCTGAAGCAGAGGGGGGAGAGGGGAAAGTATGCAGGCCGCCGTTTGTTTTTTATTGGGGAAATAATGGCCTATTGAGAGGTTGGGTATTTAATGAGCAACATAATAGGCCCTGTAGTAACACATCTGCTATGAGCAGAGTCATTTCCTCAGCTTTCAAAGGCTGCTGCTCCACCCTTTGAAACAGCAAGTCCAGTTGCCTTTGACTGAGTACTTATAGATATCTGCTTTTTATTAATTGAAGAATTGCTACACCGGTAATATACAAAAAGACAAATCTGCTGCAAGACCCCGCATTCGATTCTAACCACATTCAGTGGCTGATGAAGGTACACTTCCTCTCCTGGCTTGACCTCAAATCTCTCGCTGTCCGATCCAATTCTAGCATCCTTCAAAAATATCCTTCCCTACTCTGCAATCAATTGTGTTTAATGTATTAAAGACACTCACCACAACCACCGCAACCTTAGGCCCTTGCACAAATCAATGCCTCGTTAGACTGCTAATGATCATTCATTGACTAATAAGATCTGTATCAACCTCTTGTAGAACATTGATTGGCCTTTGGCCTCTGCAGTGCTCGGTGCATTACGTGGACAACAGGAGACGGCAGCTGTGAGTCCCGGGGAGTCAGATGATGAAAAAGCTCCTGTCGGGAATGGACAGGAATCCTAAACTCCAAATAGACTCATTCTGAAGCACCTCAGGCCGAAGCCCTTTTCTTCTGCCCTGCGGATCAATGGACATAACCTCTCTGACCACAAGTCAATCAGCACACAAACCCCCAATTCCTCTACCTACTCGCTCTTTCTCTCTCTCATTGTCTCCATTAGTCACTGCAATTGCTCCATCAGGTGCAGGCGTGGCTCAGCATGTCTGTGTCCAATCATGTCATTGATGGAGAGCGGACCGGGTGGATGTGCGACGGCGTCCCTGTGACCATATTTCCCTCTTCAGGACCTGAGGGCAAAGATCGAACCCTGCCTCTGCTCCGCTTCTACCAATCAATCTGATCCTCATTGAGATGCATGGCCCAATGATCTTTGATAGTGACTTACAGATTAGAAAGAGGGAATGGAAGTCGAATGGGGGGAGGAGGGGGTTCGGCCTGTCCTTGTGCCCATATGAGGCTACTTACAAGCCAGCTCGTAGGAAAAACTGCTTTTATAATAAAAGGTTCAGTTCTTTTCCTATAAGTTGGGGATCTCTGTGTCAATATTTCTGCCTCTAGAGCAGATCTAGGCAAACTGGAAAATCAGAAAGAAAATAGATAAAAAAAATGAATAAGTTCCTAAAAGGGAGATCATGAAAAATGAGGAAGATGAAAAGAAATGCATGCATAAAAAATTTACAAGCGTATTTCATGCAAGTAATTTCACAGCAGTGACAAAATTATTGTTTTCTCCCCGTTAACTTTGAGCATTTTGGATAAGGTCACCATGTCTAGCCAAATCAGGCCCAAAATCCCCCTCAATTCAGGTCTATCTGCTGTCAGGACCTCTTCAAAGCCAAAAACGTCCAAAAAAGAAAAGGCAGATGTGAAACTCAAAGTTTATGATCCGCAATCCAAGACTGCAGATGTATTCGAGGTCATACTGGGAGCGGCAAAATGCCAGATCCAGCTGCTGACTGCTGTCCGTCAAAGTCAGAGCAGTCGCACTGGATCAAGAAGCCGCTGACAGCGGACACCGATACAGAGCGGCTCACCGGCGGCCTGTCACTCATTCTGCACCAGGCGAAGATCCAACCGTCAGGATTCTGTTCAACTTAATCTAAGTGGGACAAATAAACACCTTTCACCTAGAAAATGACGACACCGTTGAAGGCTGCGTCTGCGGACTGGTTATCCTGCCAAAAACGTCGCCGTTCTGCAGCTCAAAGAAACTGCAGCGCCATGCTTGTTGGCATTTTTTTAGCAGCAATGGAAGAAATTGGCAGCAAAAACATTAAGTTAGTGAGTAACTCTGGAAAATGTGAAAACCCGCTGTGAGGTATTTATATTTTATGTACTGGTGTGATTGCTGCAGTATATTTTATTTCCTTTTTACTGTGATTCGAAGCCATTCATTCAAATCGATAGCTTGCCATGACCATCGCAGCGTGTGTGTGAGAAAACGAAGAAACAAATAGACGATCACAATCCCTCGTTATGGGGTAATTAGATTGGCCCTAAAACTACAGATCACTGTAACTTGCACCACTGGTTAATACACATTAATACTCTCTCTCTCTCTATTATTATTCCATTGTCTCCTCATCATTTCCCTCATTTTCTTTTCTCCCCCCTCGCTCTTTCTCTCAATTAGTGGTTAATAGGGAGAAAATGAGAGGATCGCGCTGTTACTCACATCAACTTTCCTAAATAGTGCCGGACAAACACTGTGTCAGTGCGTGTAAAACTCACTGAAGAGTTTAATTATGCCAGGAATGAACAACAACCAAAGAGGCCATTAAAGCGAGCTTCTTCCCAAAGGCTCAAACCGGCTTTCAGCGTTTTCATCACAGGAGCCGCCACAGGGGGTAAACTTGATGCTTTTTTTAAAATAAATATTTCCCCAAAGGAGGCAGCTGTAGTGAAGTGACACATCCACCCAACACGATCATTCTCCGACACTGGTTTTTCAGCAGCTGCGTACCGTGGATTTTCTATATTATTACTCAGAGATCTAGATGGGGCTTCCAGATGGTGGTGACAGATTTAAAACATAGCTATCAGCATAGCTGTAACATGTAGCCAAAAAAAAAAAAAGAAAAAAGAAAAAGATATTATACTAAGCTGAGTAGAAGAATGCGTTGTGTTCATTTCGCTATGTTGTGCGTTCTGTTGACTGTGTGTCATGGAAAACTGAGGCAGGAGTTGTGTAAGAGTTTAATGCATAATGGGGGGGGGGGGGGGGCAAATGGCAAAAACAATCACATGCATGCGTACAGTCACGCCGAACAGATGTCCTGCAGTTCACGACGCGAGTTGTATTTTTCTTCTTTTTTTTCTTTTCTTCCTCTTTATTGGTGGGTTCCAAACCAGCTAGGTAAAAGCTGCCACATGCTGTATCGCAGCGTCTAGATATACAAGAGCGACATGACTAATGAGAAGGCTGAACAGCGGGCGGCATGGCGAGGCCGTGGTTAGTCTGTCACCTCAGCATGAGGGTCCTAGGTTCAGACCCAGGACCTTTCTGTGTCGAGGTTTGCATGTTTCATTGGTGAATCTAAAATTTCCTGAGTGTGAATGGTTATTTGTTTCCGCGTGATTGACGGCTGAACTGTCCGGGCTGTGATCACCCCACAGCGACCCCATTTGGACAAGGACGATGGATGGATGGAAGGAAAACTAAGAAGAGATGGTAGAAAGCAATCATAGCTAATCTGATAAGACCCTGAGAAAGTTTTTATTTGTTTACAGCAGAAGTTATTTTGGGGCACTTCCTAAATGTGACCCAGCACTTTCCACAGAGCGACTGAAGCAAGTTTAAAAAAAAACCAAAACAAACAAGCTTCCTTTAAAGACGCAGAACGATGAAGGGAAGATAGGAAGAGCTCATAAAGTTAAAGAAACTTTGAGGCCACCGATACAGCGGGAATGCAAATTTCCTGAATCTGAGATACAGATGTTCAGCTACGGATTATTATTACATCATTAAAAAAAAAAAAAGAAGACAAAGGCAATAAGTCAAATAATGCAAAGAATTCACCGCTGTTATTGAGCAGTGAACATGTTTGTTAGCTTTTCCTTTTCAGGTGGTCATTTCTGACCAAACACTTTGTTTCACACTTTGTTCGGGCGAGCAGCAGAAATCCTTCTACACTGCAAAAAAACAACAAAACAAACAAACCCAAAAGAAAAACTCCCACATCGGGCCTCGGACACAGTCTTAGTAGGTCGCCAGTCAGAACTTGCTCAGAGTTTTTGTAGCACCTCCACAGCATCCCTCCTTTGACCCACATCAGCGGGGCGTTATTAGAGACAAGCCCATCCCACCTCCAGATAACATCTGATACTGTCAGAAACACGGTGTTGACTGCCGCTGGTATGAAAAGAACACAAGCACCTGGCGCTATGTGATACATCTGTGTTTGGGTTAGTCACACTTCCTAAAGGATGTTATTGTGTCTGCCTGGATGAGCAAACAATTACGGCAGATGATGACGGTTTTATCTTCAAATAGACAGAGATCGAGGTGATTTGAGCAGCCAATCTTCAATGACTCACACTCAAAGCAAAAAAACAGGAATAATCCTTGTAAGGGTGAAGAAAACTTTTCAATATGCAGTTAATTACCTGCGTAAATACAATTCATTCTCATTATACTTTGCATATTTTTTCATTTTGGTCGACTGCTAGAAATATAAATGTGTAAACATTTGTTGCACATTTGTTCACATTCAGCGAAATTCCCTCTCTGCAATTTTGCATGACAAATCTAATTAGCGCATGTTTTGCCAAACTGTTGAAATCTGTTGCGGTTCGAGCATTAAACTGCAAATAAATGTCAGCGATAAATAACGCCTTTAAAGTTGTTGCTCTCTTTGGAGGATAAAATAAATCCCTGTGTGCTGTGTCTGGTTTCCCAGCACCAGGCAGACGTGTCGCTCCTAACTTTAATACCTTGTTGAGAAAAAGATGCATTGAGATTTAATGTAACACTAAGTGGACAGATGACCTTCGACAACAGCCTGTAAATTTGCTTTTAGCTGATGGTTCAGTTGTGTATAAGTGTGTGTGTGTGTGTGTGTGTGAATAAGCACACATTGCAATGGTTTAGTGTGTGAGAAAGAGGTGCAGAAATGTGTGTGCGTCATCTACACACACACTGCTGTGCAGCCCTGGTGAGCGCAGCACAGTGTGAGCCCACATCGATACGCCCGCCCCCCCCCCAGCAAACACAGGAGACACAGGAGAACAAAGAGGCCTGTGGCAGCGCCAGTGGGTATAGATCTTCTCCCCTGTGTTCTCGCTCAGCAGGGTCACACAGGAGCCGCTCACGGTTCAATGTCCTCTACTTGACTGATCGGGAGCTTTGAGCCGCTGCTAATGAGAATGGACCCTCTCCAGGCTGCAGGACCCTGAACCAGCTCACCCAGAGCAGAGGAGTCCACAAAGTCCACGCTGCTATTTCCAATTGGAATTCAGGTCAAGTCTAATCAAAAGCCATAATTGCTCGGAGACAATACGGTGAAGAGTTACAGAATAAAGAGAGAGATACATCTGACACGCTTTAAAAAGCAGATACACATGAATGTATGTTCGGATCAGAATGGGTGTCAGCGCCGCAGACGATGATAAACAAGTCGAGGTCTGACCTTTGAAATATAAGCCTTAACACAACTCAATCAACAATTACAAACAGTTGTTGTATTGAAACCATTTCAGAGTTTCTGTGACTGCACCTGCTGCCCTCACAAAGGTTACAACGGTGGCCTGACCCCAGTGGACGATATCTGGACTTGCTCTGAGCTGCGCGACTTCTCTGAAGTGAAGCTCGGCTCAGTACAGTAGCGGAGCCACCTCACGCTCTATTATGGAGTCATTTGCATGGAAACAATCCACAGCAAGTATCCCACAATCATTCAGTGATTGATTTGTAATTGCACTAATAGGGTCACGACCGAGACAATAGGATGTGTAAAGAGGAGTCCCTGCTCTTACTCAGCCTCACAGACTGACGGCGAGGCCTGCCGAGCCCTGCCTGTGTGGTCCGTGGGGACAATTAGCACAATCTCCATACTAATGGTAGTCAGTAATGGACACTGCTGAGCCTGCCAGCCACTGTGTGTGTGTGTGTGTGTGTGTGTGTTTGCATATGCATGTGTGTGAGGGAATGTTTGCATACGCGCATATTCTTCCGCGCAAGTGCCTTCCTGTGTGTAGCTGAGAATATGCCTGCCTTCGGCTGTGTGGCTGCATGTGTGTACACACTGACTTCTTGTGTGTGTGTGTGTGTGTGTGTGTGTGTGTGTGTGTGTGTGAGTGTGTAAGTAGCCGGTAGCCTGCATTTTGCCGAGGCCCCTCCACCCGCTCTGCTTGCGGTTCTAACCCTGATCCACGGCCACTCATTAGCACCATAATAAAGAGTTGAGACGACACGTAAAAGGTTATATACTGCTGGACTGCTGTTTTCCTACCAATTATCAGGCCTGTGATTTATGGCCCAGACTCAATGCTATTCTCTGAGGAGAATTGGGGGAGTGTTTACACCCCTACACAGAGGGGTGAGAGGTCAATCCCGGCAAACTTTGACCTTTAAGGCAGGGGTGTGATGGCGCTGATGGGAGTTTGGCAAACAGCTCAGCAGCACTAGATGTGAATCAATCAATCAGAGGGTCTTTAGGATGCATGTGTAAGTAATCTGTGTTTAAACTGTCACATGGACATGGTTATATAACCCAGCAAATATTAACTTTCTCTGTAAGGCCGCCATGTAGCGCACTATATATATTCCACCGTCCTGAGTGTCTGAATTCTGACATTGACATTTATGGGCCCCTAAAATATTCCCACAGTGGAATGGAAACAGAAGTGTCCGTAGCATGTACACTACTTAAATCAAAAATTTACAGCTCACTATAGAGGAAACTCTTATATCGACACCACGACATTATGCTGCTCCCTGAAGTGTCTCACTCTCAGTCAAACTTTGCGAAAAGAGAGGCAAAAAAAAAAAAAACAATCTTTATGCACATTAGCTACAATGGCAGAGATTCCTGCTTATAAAGCTGCTGAATGATGTCAGGCCGTCATGTATTTGGGAACGGAAGCGATCACGCCTGTCTTCCACGTATTGGCTTTTGTCAAGCTTCTCCACAGCTGGGGGAGCCGCAACGAGCACCAGTGACATGCTGTAATGAGATCTATGTGTGGCACCCGGCAATCACACACACATCTTGAATATGTGCGTATATATATTGTGCATGTATACATTTCTGATGTGTGGATGGTTTTGGCTGCCTTCCAGGCGTGCAGGGTTGGTGTGGTCTGGCTGTCTGTCTCCTCAGCAGCATGTGTTTAACCCCAGCATTTGGCCTTTGTGCCCCCGCTATCTGCCTGACTGATTTGTTAGACTCTGGGGAGAGGACGGAGGATGTGAGTTTGCCTGCGCGTGTGCATGCCTGTGCATGTGTGTGTGTGTGTGTGTGTGTGTGTGTGTGTGTGTGTGCGTTTTACTTCTTACGCATATGCAATCCAATCTACAGAAAAAACCCCCTCTGCCTTTACCCCAAGCTTCTCCACACACACACACACACACACACACACACGGTCTTTGATGTGAGATCAGAGGCAGCCGAGATGCAGGTCGATCAGGTGCACCGACAGAGAAGCAGAAAGAGGGAAAAAACGGAGAGCAGGGCAGAAGGAAAGATGGCCTCTGTTAAAACATGGCTGTTGTTTTAACGACCCCTGGGCCCTGCAACTCATTATGACCCCCCCCCTCCATCTCTGTCTCTTTCTTTCTTTCCCTTTTCCTCCGGCTCTCTTGTCTACACCAGCCGTCCTCTCTACACTGAAGCAGCGCTGTGCGTGTCGGCCAGTCACAGTCAGAGATGGAGGAGATATGACTCATGTCGGCCATCTAACAGGTGCTGATGGTCATTACAAAAAAAAAAAAAAAAAGGTTTCATGCACACACACACACAGATTTCCCCCTGCTACTGTAAAAGCCCAGTGCCAGACTTATAGAAATCCTGTCTGTCTCCAACAAGCCGTGTGGTCCAGTCTGAAAGCTCTGAAGATGCCTGTATGGGAACTACATCACACAGACACACACAGACACATATCGGACCACACAGACAACGCCTGAATCAAAATACGTGAGCGAAAAACCTTCCACATTCCCTCTCTCCAGTCCTCATAAGATGAAGGGAAGGACGTAAAAAAATCCAAGAGGAGTTTTCCCTCCTGCCAGGATGAAAGCCTCTTTTACTTGGGAGAACATTAGGAGGACAAACTACCATCACAACAGGAGGGGGAACAGTCAACCGCGGCGTGCACTCACATCAAACACAACCACCATTAATATTGAAATGCTTCCTCTCTGGGTGTTTCGAATCAAGACAGCCGGTGTGGTCAGTTATGGAGCCGGCAGCAGATGTCACTCTATTTGGGGATGATGCTTTATTGGAAAAGACGCTGATGTATGTCTCAAAGCTCGAGACCAAGATCTGTAGCGAGCAGATTTTACACATCGTGACAATTTTTTCTTTGTGTTCAGCCTCTTTACATCTTCTTATTGCTACTTTACAGCAGTCTTCTTACTGTTGGAGCCTGTTTGAGACGAATCACGACAACAACGTAGAAATGCATGACCAAAAAAAAAAAAAAAAAAAAAAAACCAACAACCAACTACATGCAAGCATATGGTTAGTACAACTGTTCATGCACACGCAAGCCCACCTGAAAAGGCGTATGAACCCTGGGAATAATAATGGGCAGCAGATACTATATGTGTATGCATGAGCATCGAGTGGTTGCTATTGATCTCCTGCGGTCTGCCAGTGGGATGTAAACACTGTGTCTTTCAACAGGAAGCGCCGCTCGATACGAGCAGCCGTCAACAACTGCTTCACAGAAAACACAGCGAGCGGACACTGATCAAATCTGCACACACAGCCAGAGTCTGTTGCCTGTGTGTGTGTGCGTGTGTGTTGTATGAAAGAGGGAGGTGTCAAGTTACACCACAAACTTGTGTGTGCTAGTAAATGTATGTAAAATATACACAAACAGTTATTGGTGTGAATATGTTTAATTACTGTTTTAGAATTTAATGACCGAGCGGCCACAAGCTTCTCCTGAAGGTCGTTCTGCAATATTTGGCCTAATGAATAAGCAATTTGGGGAGATTAAAACTGTTACGGCGGCTCAGATGAGAACAACACGGCTTCCCTTAAAAGGAAAAATAGATCATTTGGAGATAAATGGCTTTCACCTGACAACAGCGGTATTCTAAGAATCAGAGTCGCATCTTTATACACAGAGCATGCAAGCTGTGTGAGGAACACGCTGAAACCCATCAAACTTCACCGCCAAGATAATCCATGTGCCAAATCTATGATGAATCTATGTAATATTGATTCTGTCCGGGCGCTGCACTAGTCCGCTAACAACCCATGAATAACCGACCGTGGAGGACACTTACACACTGAGCGCATCTGGCAGAGAACCCTAAGTGTGTGTTACGCTTAAATGTTTGCCCTCTATTAACTTCCTTTGGGATTTCTTTTCACTCAGGTGAAGATTCGACGAGTCTCTCGCTGCCTCCTCGTCCCGAGAGGAGAGGACTTCGACAGCCTGTGTCTGATTTGAAGGCCTGATGTTCACATTTTCATCCAGATTCAGCACATTATGAATTGATGAGTTTGTTGGAGGGAAAATACGCAGACTGACTCTTACAGGCGATACAGTCAACTTACACATGTGGATGTGCTGCCAACGGCCGCGAGTTGCGACTCGTGAAAAGCTACTCGCGTCCTTCCCTGTTCATACTGCTGTGCCACAACAAATGCCAAGCTTCCAATGGCCTGTGCACGAGTGGATGTCAGTTTACAGGGGGCCAAAAAAAAAAAAAAAAAAAAAACCATGACAAGCTGTCAGCGTTTGCACTCTGAGTGTAAGAGGAGCTGATGTACAGATCAATCCGCTGAGCTGTTGTTTTGTTGGCCTTCATCGTTTTCTTGTCCACTGTGCAGGAGACAATTTTCAGTTTTCTGACAGCCACATCCAGTTTGTTTGACATGTTACAAGTACCACAACACAGGGGCTCTCAAACATCTGCCTCCAGTTATCACAGGTCTCACTCAGCACATACACACCACCCTGTCAGCGTTTGGCCATGATGGTGTGTTTTGCCACTCCGCTCCTCTGGTTTCCTCCAACTGGAGTTTCTGGTAAAAGGCCGTTTCAGTTCCAGCTCGGGCCTGCAGCGGAAAGCATCTCCCCGAGGAAAATAAGCATGACTCGCTCCAGTGAAGACATCTGCCCTTTGAAAGCGAGCATGGCTGTTTGAACAGCTGTCAGAGTACACCGTGTGTCTCAGACCTTCTCTGATAAAACAGAAGCAAGTCTGGGGGGGGGGGGGAGAAAAAAGCAAAACAGACAAAAGCTGACGTCCAGCGCTCGGTCATCTGCGCTCTTCATACCGCAGTGTGTGCTACTGTGAGTACACTCACATTCCTACGCATCCCGCTGTCTTTTGCTAACACTAGACAGCAGTGATCTCCTAAACGTCCTCAACAGAAAATGAAGATTGTCTTAATTTTTCTACAAAGTCTTTTTTATTTATTCAGAGGAAAGCTGAGAAAAGCATTATCACTCCACTCTCAGGTGGAGGAAAGTTCGCTGCTGACCTGGAGGTGGTGGTGGTGGTGGGGTTTGGGGGGGGGGGGGGGGGCATGGCCCTCCAAAGCATTAGACAAATACTAATGAAGAAAACTCAAAAAGTATGAAAGTAGGATTTTTATGGTCTACTTTGTGGCTCAGTGACAATTTGCATTGACGTCGCCGCTGCAGTCTGAGAGCAGCCGGCGCTCTCAAACCCCGAGAAGATTTCAAGCTTAAGACTTCTGGTCCTAAAGTGACTGTCTGTTGGCCAGTCAAGAGGAACAAGTGTATGTCAGACTTAGAAAAGTGCTGGTAGCTCAATTGCATTAAAGCTCTTAGTTTGCCTGAGCTCCAATCTAATTGGATAAAGCTGGGAAAGCAGCTTCCAATGTGCCAGTGTGTTCGAATTCATTTCTTACCCCCCATTTTTTTTTTTTTTACACGGGGTTGGGGAGGGCGAAATGGAGGGAGGAGAGATGTTCCCCATGTTCTGTTCCATCTCGTCTTTTGTCCTTGTCAACATTCCCCAAATGAGATTCCCAAAATCAGGAGGTGAGGGGTGCACGCACGCACGAGTGCACAGAGCAAACATTGTCAGACAGACACACCTCTCACACCACTGTGGATGGCTGCCGTCTCTCCCTTTCCCGTCCTTATTAAAATCCCATATTGAGATTCCTTCCTGCCACTCCGCCTCCCTGGCCCTGTCACTCAGCCACCAACCGGCGACAAAATCAGGAAGTTTCAACAAAGACACACACATATGCACAAGAGGCACACACGGCACACAATTCCAAACTTTTCTTAAGACAACTCGTCCCTGCTCCCGCCCTTTATGTGTGGGATGAAAGTTTTCTTTAGGTGATATGTATGAGAGCGTGTATCGGCGTCTCCCCCTCTTGCCTTCGCCTCTCTCCATCTCTTCTCTGCCCCCCCTCCCTTCTCATTGTCATTATTTTCGATGGTGTCCCTCTCTGATCTGCCGAGCCTTTGGGTGCTCTCTCTCCTCTCTCCTTCTCTCTCTCTCTCTCTCTCTGTCTTTGTCTGGTCCCTTTCATCTGTCAGGCGCTCCCCTTGGCGGCCGCTGCTGAGGAGGTTTGATTTCCCATCATGCCTAGCATTGCCTCCCTGACTCCCCCTCCCTTTCTCCTCTCCCTGTGAGGCGAGTGTTGTGCCCCCGCGTCGTTGGGCAATTATCCCCGGGAGTAATGAGGAGCGTCTCTCCCTCCGCGGCGAGCTGACTGACACCTCTCCCACTCATTTGTCAACAAATCAGACGGCTGGTGTGGGCGGCCATATTGAGCTGAGGGTTGTCGCTGGGAAGCTCAGGCTGAGACGCATCGCCACGTCTCTCTCTCTCTTTCTCTCTCCTCCTCCATCCTTTCCTCTCTATCTCTGCCACCTCGTTATCTCTGACAGGGTGTCATTCGTTCCAACTCTTACTCCTCCTGTGTCAACCCTCCATACGCTCCCGTGTATTTGTGTTTCTCAGCCGCCAAGAAAAGTCTCACTTCCAATAGGCCTACTGGTCATATGTGGCTAATGATCACTAAGATGAATAAGTGACACTGTTCAATTTATTTGTGTCAAAGTCAGTCACAGCCAGCCGCAGTAAACACTTTGCCCAACTAGACGATAAAGACTAGAGGGAAGAAAGGAAAATATTTTCAGCTGCGTCTTCAGTCATAAAGGCTCCTTTCAATTTGTAACCTTTTAGTCGATGCAGCTGTGGATGGTATGTAAACTCATCTGCCCTGTCATGTCGGCGTGAGCGAGCTCCTGATGTGCTCAATTAAACTCTGCATATGTGAAATATGCATAAAAAGAGGTGAGATGAGCGACTCTGAGCTTCAGATGTGTGCGTGCGTTCACATACCAGAACATGCATCTGAGGAAGTCGTGGTTTCTGCGGAGCTGGGTGAATACTCACTGTGCTCTTTGCGCTCCTCCGGGCTGGACGAAGCCTCGCCGTCGGACAGCAGGCCGGACATGGAGAACAGCTTCCTCCCCGAGTCCTCCCCTGCTTTGAGGGAGCCTCCTGAGGGGCCAAAGTCAAACTCCTTCCCCTCCACCTCTGGGAAGCAGTTTTTCAGCCTCTTGGCGGGGGTAAAAGCCGACTGGTAGCCCCCGGACTCCCTCTCCTCTGGCGGGGAGGAGAAAGGCCGAAAGGCGCCCACGCCGCTGTGGTTGAGCATACCAAGGGTGGAGCAGTCCAGGTTGGGTGGCGTGAACTGGGGGTGCAGGTGGAGCAGGGATGCTGGGAAGTCTCGGGAGGGGAAGGTGCCTGACATGGGGCCCTGCCGCTGATACATGGAGGTGAAGGAGTAGGAGGCCGAGGGGAAGGGAAGGTGGAGGTCCTTCTCCACAGAAGCAGGGACGCCGAAGGGCCGGGGCGCCTGGCAGGGGACGGAGGCGTCTCGGCCGGCCTCGGCGGTGGTGGCGAGGACCATCAGGGCGGGGGAGGCCAGTGGAGCTGGCAGGTAGGAGGGGCTGTCCATCTTGAAGGGGCGGTGAAGGTCCATTCACCTCCCTGTTAGCGGTCCTGAGGAGAGGGAGAGGGAGAGGAGCGATGAGGTGGAGCCACAACAGGACACGAAAGAATCTTCTTCCTCTATTTAGGTGACAAACAAGAAGCAGCGATTTCCCTCTCACCGTTACTTAAATTAATTCAGCTTTTTACACGAAGAAATAAGATCACTTCAGCTGAAAGAGAATATTCCATACATTTTGTTCACTTCAAAGGAAATTTGTTTTATGATCCCAAAGCCAAAAAATCTTCATCTCTTCATTTCATCAAAACACACCCAGTTAAAACTCCAGAGGCATTTTTACAATTAAAGTTTTGGACTAATTTCATTGCATTTGAAAGAGTTGGAGGAGGCCTACTGTGCCTGTAAATAATTACAACGGAATAAATTGGCAATAAAACACACATGTAGGCAAAGCCTGCGAAAGAGAAATTTAATAGTGAGGTATAAGAAATTGGATTAGGGGAAAATCTTTTAATCTTCTAATCTAATCTTTTTTGTTTGGTTGTTTTTTTTCTCCTTTTTTATTTGTTTTTTGTTGTTGCTTTTTTTTCCCCCCTATACAAAGAATTAATTGTCTCGGTAAATCAATAAAGATGTAAATGGTGCTGATTGTGGCCAATAAAAATAAATTCAATCGTGGGTCTTTTTTAAAGCAGAATAACGATCTCGGTGTAAAAGTTTCTCAACATTTCAGCTCCAAAAATCGGAAACAACAGTCTGTTAAAACCCGCTCCACGAGTTCAACGAAAGTAATTGCATTTTTTTCTAATTATAAGCTAAACAATTATATTTTTCAATCGGAAAAAAGGCGGAATCTCGTTTGCGATCGCACCGTTGCAATTTTTTTTTTTATCTGAACACAAACACGTGAAATTCATCCAGAAAAAAAGGAGGACAAAATATGAAAGTCATGTTTTGGTTCATTGATTCACTTTTTTAAAAGTTGCATCAGGATTTTTTTTTCTCGGTCTATAAACCTAAACATCTCCAGCTGAATAACTCAAAGGAGTGAGAATGAAAGTTTCTGCAGCTCCGACAGACTTTAATCGACCCTTTTTCAATCAATAAACTGTATACATCTATATTTATGCCTTCTACTTTTGCTACTCGGTGACAATCAAGAGACTTTCTTTGGCGCACATCTTAAAAGCGCAAAGGGGAAAAGAAAGTCAACATTTGACGCATTCGTGCGTAAAGAAACAACCTTTTCTCAAAAAAAAAAAAAAGCGTCGGCGAACAAGTTTTCCCTTCACCCCGCAGGAAATAACAAGAAGAAGAAAAAAAAACTAGAAACAAGCCTGGCACCCAAAGGAGCACACGGCAATCACACAAGCAATTAAACCAATTAAAACAAATGAAAGCCCGATCATCAGCAGCATCAGCCGCCACTTACCGTGATGAAGGACTCGGAGCGAGATTTATTCCGCCGCGAAGCAACTCTCTCTCTCTCTCTCTCTCCCTCTTTCTTTCTTCCTCTCCTCCAACTTCTGATTTCAAGGAAGCGGACACTTTCTCCTGGTGGCGCAGAAGAAGGAGGAAGAGGAGGAGGAAAAGAAGAAGGAAGGGAGAAAAGGGAAAAGACGCGCAGCTGCGGAGCGAGCAGCCTTCGGCCGGTTTCTCCTCCAGATGTGTTGAGGTTTGTGCAGCCTCTCCAGGTGGTGTGTTGTGTTGTGTTGTGTTGTGTTGTGGGCAGGATCGGGGGGCATCGGGGACTGGACTAGCTGCCTCTGTTGGTCTTCCCTTCATGCGCTCCGTGTGACAGTCCCCCCACCCCCTGCCCTCTTTCTCTGTTGCCCCCTCCTCTCCACCTCCTCCACCTCCTCCACCTCCATCCTTCCTTTGCGACGCGCTGCCTGAGGTGGACACATTCAAATTCTTGCCCCTCGGTAAAGAATGAAACTGAGTCAAGAGAAAAATTCAGTTTTCAGTTTGGTCGCAGAACAAAAGTAAACAAACAAAAACAAACAAAAAAAAACAAAAAAAAAAAAGTGAAGACAACCTTGTGGCAGATCACAAAACAGAAAATCTGAATCTGTAAAAGAAACTAAATCCTTCAAAACCTTTTTGGTCTCCAGTGATAAACTTTACACCTGCAGATGTGGAGCCCCCCCCCAACAACACACACACACACACACACTCTACATTTTTTCACATTTAAAGCCTGAATTCAGTGCATTAGTTAAATAAGTTCTCCCAGTGGAGTCACTTTTGTGTGTGTGTGTGTGTGTGTGTTGGTGTCATGCCTGTGAATGGCAGGTGATGGGATTCGTCCTCTCCTTCTACACACAGTCTCTGCTCTGTGTGACTGACACTTGGAGACATTCCCTTTTGATGAGACACAATGCAAACCAACGGTGTTATTTGTCACAGATAATCTGCTTTCAACTTCCACACATTACACCCAGCGTAATATCTACATTATTCATATCTGATTTCCAGCACATTGTCAGAAAGCACAGCTCAGAGCGCCACAAATCAGCCCAAATCACTCTTAATTTGTTTTTATCGGTATTGGTATTGCTTAAAGACTTTTTGAAATAATGTAATTGAAATAATTCCTTATTCCCCGGAGCCAATCCAGAGGCTTTACACCGCTAATCTAATGTGACACGCAATTTCCGTCTCTCAGACGATTGCTTCCCCTCAGGTCCCTGTCTTTAATGAACAGCCATTTGGCTGTGAGCCTGTGTGTGTGTGTGTGTGTGTGTGTGTAATCAGAGTGAGAGAGAGTCCTGAAATAGGAAATGAGCGAATGGGGAATATCACAGCCAAGACACAGCCTCCACAGGAGGCTTGTGGGGAGACGTAGCTGGATATCAGTGGGTGCTAACTCGCCTGAAAACACACCGGATAATTGGAAAATAAAAATAAATATTGACTCTCGTGTCTAGTTTCTCTGCGACGGAGAAGGACCATGATTTAGCCCAGACAGTTGATTTGTCCGTCACATCCTTTAAGTGGTCCCTGAGATGGAGACCTCCATGCTGCTCTCACGCTGAAAGGCGGCCAGTTGTTGGGGAGGTGGAGGGCCAGACAGCAGATGTAGACCTTTAAAGGACACATAAACCAGAGTCCAGACTGACTAACAGTCCTGCTATCAGACCAATACGGAAGTGTGACAAGGCAAGGTCATTACTCCATTTAGGGAGCACCCACTCCCTCACGCATTGTTTTGGGGTTAGACAACCGCATGCCACCACACACACACACACACACACACACACACACACACACACACACACAC
Organism: Echeneis naucrates; assembly: GCF_900963305.1. Classification (NCBI taxonomy): domain Eukaryota; kingdom Metazoa; phylum Chordata; class Actinopteri; order Carangiformes; family Echeneidae; genus Echeneis; species Echeneis naucrates. The sequence continues at coordinate 3,832,415 of NC_042514.1, forward strand.
ACAGATGCAGGCACACAGTCAAACCAGCTAATCTGACAGGTCAGGGTTGGACAAGACTGGACTGAGATTCCCAAATCCAATCCGCTCACGGGGGAGAAAAAGCTTTGTTTCACTACACATCAACGATCAAAGGTCATCGACGGTCTCTCAGGTCTTTTGGGTAACTTATATTCTATTATTTTACCGGGAAGCGCCAAAAATATCCAGATTTTCCAACTGATCAGTGAACAACCTGACTTGGAGTGGCTCGGTTGACATCATGATTATTATTTCTACCCTGTTCCTCCAATTTGCCCCGTGTGCTAGTGGCTGTGGGTGGTGTATAGTGGATGATGGGTGTGTGTCCTGCAGGCCCAGTGAAGTGTTAATGATGTGCCCGCTGCCTCAGCCAGGTTATGGCACAGGGGCCGTTAGCCGCCCTGGGTAAACTGCATGGCTCCTAGAATAAATTGCCACCCGGAGCCACGCAGGCTGGTCAGCCAGCCAATTACAGGCCTGCTCGCTCAGCTGAGGATGATGGGATGTGATGTTAATTGTATGTGTTCATTTTCTGGCAGGAGGTGAGTCACTTGGTCGTCTTCTTGACTGCCACACACACACACACACACACACACACACAAATGTTCACACACACAGCATCAACGTCTTAATGCGCACAGTTCAGGCTTTGATTGAGGCTCTTTCTGCGTCTGCTGCACATCTTCCGCACGTCTCGTCTCTCAGGATTGGTTGTTTTTTTTTTTTTTTTTGACGTTAAATACAGTTTGGAATCATTTTCATGCAATCATAATAACTTGTAAGATTTGCAGCGCGGTTTCTGTGCTCTGCAATTCTCCAACAAATAAGAGATGAGTTGAAGCAAATGAAATCAACGTGATGAGAGTCCTCCACTTCTTTTATTACGATGCCAGAGGTCATCGGCGGAGTCTTTTAACTTTCTGTGTGTGTAATTGGAGTGTTGAGCAGTAAATAGTCATGCCTTTATTTTGTACTCTTCGCCTGTATTCCCAGATCTTGTTTTTTTTTTTGCGGGGGGTGGGGGAGGTTTAAACTAAGTTACTGCTGCAATCATTTCCACAGACCAATTAGTGATAATTACCTTTTTGCTGTGAGACACACAAACTCCACTAACTCTAAATTGCCTTCAAAATTCTGACAATTTTCCCTAATCAAAAGCAAAAAGACAGGCACAACTGAAAATTGTTTTCTGTCTCTTCTTTTAAATGACTGCACATGCTGGTAAAGCTAAAGTGAGGCGCGTCAGACTCTGCAGTTACGACAGTAAGCGCACGGGACGGCGGGCTGCCCCTGCAGATCCCTCGCCGTGGCAGTAACAGTGGGGGAGATGAAGAGTGCTCAGTTCTCTGGAGTCAGTTGGGTAGTAGCTGCACGGCGGAGTGCTACCCTCGCCTCAGTATATCAACATAGAGACTGTCTGGTAGCAGTGCTATGGAGAGAGAGGTTAGCTACTATATTAACATAGGGAGAGGCAGCGCCAGAGCAGAGCAGTCTGCCAAAGACTGAGCAGTGGAAGTGAGACAGAGGGAGAGCCCATCGACCAGACAGCTACAAGATGGAGTGGAAGGGAACGTGTGAGAGATGAGCTGTCGAACATGTGACAATGTGTGTGTGTGTGACAGCTCCCCAAAGCAGCCAGAGAGCGTGAATGTGAGGAGGAATACAGAGAGGTGCATTATGGTCTCAATCATTGATCGCTTCCTCCCGAGGGGACCAGTGACTGCCCCCCCCCCTTCACTGCACACACACACACACACACACACCTGGTATGTTTTCACATTCAACGCACACCCCACGTCAACGGGCCAATACAGTTTGCATGTACTCAACTTTGTTTCTAAACTGCTGAAGTTATTTGAAGAACTAGAGGTCCTTTAATGAGAACGCTGTGGATTTAAGTGGTTTTACGAGAGGCAAACTATTTAACGGGGGAACAAGAACAAGCGTCGCAGAGCGCGTGAGTTCAGGGAACATACTGTCCGGTTACATTAGCTCTTTTACAACACTTTCCAACTCCTGTCTGAGGCTCTCAGCTCCAAATCTATTTGCTCCTCCCGAAGACATGAATGGGCATCATAAAAGTGCATTCTTCACATTTGCAGGAGGTTAAGGACATTGGCTCATGCAGCACAGCTCTGAGGATGGTGAGGGTGAGGGACTACTGTTTTCTGTGGGGTGTAAGAAGCAAGGCTACTTTCAGATGATACTGATACAAAAAATAAAGGAAAGAAATAAAATATGTTGAAGTGCAAGCTACTCATGTGAGCGCTGACTTGCTCACAGTGATGTAGATTTTTTTCATTGTATTGGGTCACTATGTGACTATTGCCAGTCCTGCATTAGTGCCCACCTGATACTCTAAAGAGTGACATTTATGTTGTGTGTTGGACTGACTAAAAATTCATTTCAATTCAAAAGTTCTGGCTCACTTGAGATTTTTAACTTTTTGAATAAAATATACTTGTTAGAATAATTTCATGGTTCTCATCGTTGGTTTTGTCCTTTTCATTTAGAATGTGTTAACATTCAGAAAAATGTTGGCCTTATTGCCCAGACTTATTGTCTAAGTCAGACGCCGAAGCCTGCAGTGTCTATGAGAGACAGACACAGATGTGAAAACAAGCAGGAAAACTGTACAACACTTCCTTTTCTTCCTTAATCTTTAGTCTTGTGTAGCCACGAGGCGAACAGTCAGTAAAGAGCAGTGACAGCCTGTGTCCTCAACCCACTGCACCCACTTCAATCCACACACATGCATACACACACACACAAACACAACACTCCCCACCACCGAACATCACACCCCGTCCCCTCCCCTCCCCTCCCCCTCGCTCCCCGCCTCACCCATCCAGCCAGCCGAGGCCCCCGTCCTCTCTCCTCTCTCACCGCCATGAGGCTGACACTAATGTGACACCCTGGAAAATAATTACCAACAAACGCACTGCTGACTGCAAACAGCTCGCTCCCCTCAGTGGACTGTCACTAGTCATTAGTCTGAACCCTGGGAGAGGACAGGACCACCGAGGGGGGGTGGGGGGGGGGGGGTGGTGAGGAAGGCCATATCATGTGTAGAGGGAAGGAAATGAAGAGGAGGAAGGGGGACCTGACAGGTGAGATGTGAATAATCAGCTTAGCAGTTGTAAAACATGTAAAACAGTGCTGCTGGGCTCACGTGCCAAACTGTGCTGGAGCTGATTCTTTGGGGCCGATCTTCATCATTGGCCCCCTCTGGTGGTTTACGTTATATTAACTGTGGGACAGCAGCAACATCTGGCCCAATTGGTCCAGGAACCAACACACGGAGAGTGCTGACACAGTCTGTGTAAGGGCTCTCTCTAACTGTCCTTCGGATTTCTATCAGAAGCTGCTTGGTGGTTTGAAGGGATTTAAAGCAGAGCAGATGCTGGACTGACACTGAGGAGGAAGTGAATACATCAGATGGTCCAGATAAGCGATGAGACGAGAAGAAGACGACGACGACGAGGCGGCAAGGATGAAAACTGTTCAAGCTGGCAGCAATTCCAACACAATTATCCAAATGCCACAGGGTACATCAATTCTTCGAACACCAACCCCCCTCCTGAAGACTGTTATTAGAGTTGCCTTGGGGGGCAGCCGTGCCAGTGAGAGATTAAAATTTTTAGAGCTTCCACAATGGCCAATATTAAAATGTCTGAATACATCTGCCTGGCTATTTTGATTGGTAACTTAACCCCTGACTCCTGAGCAAAAAACGGCCCGTTCTCTGAGCTATTGTCAGCCGGCTGCAGTCTAATTCTTGTATGATTCAGGCTAATGAGCCAGTAATAGGTCCTGTGTGCATGCACGTGTGTGTGTGTGTGTGTGTGTGTGTGTGTGCGGATGAGGAGGATATTACAGTGTAGTGGCGAGAAGAGTAGGAGGGCACGGGTGGAGTGGGGCGGGGGGGTTGAGGTTTCTCATTGTTCAATAATCAGAGGGTGCAAGGTTTAATCTGTGAGCAAGAAACTGTTTCCTCTGTTGAGACATACAGCGCAGGGTTTTCATTTCACATAAATAGGCGGACTTGATTGAAATAAGTCTTCCCGCTCCTCGTTCTTAGGTCAAGACGGTAGTAGAGAGCGCAAGACAGGGAGTTAGAGGGAAAGTGAAAATGTGTCTGTCTGTGTGTCATCCAGCCAATGGCTTTATCCAGCCTTATCCTGAACCATGAAACCATAGTGCATGACACCCTTCTATGCTCTGCACAGATATGGCTATTCACTGTTAGCACAGAGATTTGACAAGCCAGACTGCTCTCACTCAACAGCCTGGGTCAAATGGATGACTGTCACAATCTTTTTATCTTCCTCTCTCCTCCCCCCTGCTCTCTCTATTCCACTCCGTGCACCCACCTTTTTTTACTCCACACTTGCTGCCAATCTCCCAACTTTGCCTGTTCAAATTGACAAATTCAACCAGCTACAAAAGAATAAATGAAAGAGCGCGAAGAGACCTCTGAAGGGGATAATCTTTGCGGGAGGGAAAGATCTGGCTGACTGGGAGACAGACAGGTGAACACATTCATCTGCTATTCACAATACAAACACTCGGATGTAAATGTTTTTCAAAAGCATGAAAAAATATCATATGCAAGTCAAAACTGCGCCAATATTGGTAGAAAAATATGAAGGACAGCGGCGTATTCATGCTCCGGCCTCAAACATTCACGATACAGACTGGAGTTTTTGATTAGGCTTTTCACAAGGTCAGTCCCCCCCCCCCCATATTGTACTTTAAATTAAGTCATGATTAATGATTAATTAAGTCATGGTTTTCCTGAAAATGGGTGTAAAATCTTATTGTAGACATGGCTCCAGAGATATTAATAAATATAAATCATAGATGAATATATAAATCAAATTAATGCTTCAGTTTGTAAGTAGCTGGTTAAGGTAAAGATAATTTAATGAATTTTATGCACTGTTGGTTTGTTCAATCTGTTACAATGGATTATATTTTATAGATTGAGCATGTTTAAAGTCAAATCTTCTCCTGAAAACGAAATAATGTTTTACAGTATCAGTACATTTCCTATAAAATAAAGTCCCTGTGGTTTGGGAGTTTGGATGACAACCATGAAGTGCCACGTCCCATGTTTGAGTCCTACAGCTCTCAGTTTGCAGTAAAGGTAGAAAAATACATGACTTAAAATGTACTCATTCATTCCTCCTCTGCATTTTTTCAGTTGTTGTCAGAGCATCTTTCACTCCCCCAGCTACCAAACCGAGAAGTATGTCTCCCTATTCTTTACCACCTCTGCTGTGGTGTGTCACCTTTGTGCATGTCTATCTGCCTCCGAGCCCCACGGGGCCTTTTCATGCTGCCTGTGGTTTTGTGTGTCAAAATCCTAATCACCACATAGTCCTCAGTCTTTCTCTCCACACACACACACACACACACACAGTCTATTGGTGTTCAGTCAGGTAAAGGTCTCCCAGTCGTGCACTGTGAGTGGCCTCTGCTCAAACAGATCAATAGACACTGGCACATCCCTCCACCAACCAAGAGAAAACAATTAAAAGCCATCGATCCTGTGCCAGGCTCCTCCATGAATATGCATGTGTCCTTGACCTTCCCTTGGAGAGGAGAAGGGAGAGAAAGACAGTTAGACTGACAGACAAGTGCCCCCCCCCCTCTCTCTCAGCAGTAACGCTAACTGGTTTGTGGCTGTGTTTTGTGCACCCTTGCGTTCCTTCACGTTGTACTCTTCTCTCTGAATACGTTCACATCAAATCTCAAACATGCCTCCCGAGCTCGCACGGGGCAAATTGTCGCATTAAAGCCTGTGAAACCAGTTGCTCTTTCGTAAGCCCGTTTTAGGCGCAGACTGCTCTTTTCCAAGCCGTGTCGCAAACATAGATCAAGTGATCCCACAACATCTGTCCCCTGCAGCCCTCCCGCTGCCTGCCTCTTTTCTAATTACAGATGTGTGACATGCACATGGGGACGTCTCCATGTTAGCACATCACTGTGCCTGTCCTGACACATCCTATGGTCACAACAGCAGGAGCTGCAGGGGACAGCCCTGCCCTGTCCCCCGTCACTGGGGATTAGCATTAGCATGCTAACAGGCCGCCCGGGGAGGGGGGCACTGTGCAAAGGGTCACTGTGACAACTGTCAGCAGCCTCCTTTAATTAGCTAAGCCTGGTCATCAGGGAGCTACGTTCAGGCTGAGTCCACATTCAAAAAGCTGTTTATTAGAAACACGCTGTGCACAATGTGATGATACAATATAATTCAATCATGACAGATGTTGCAACTGTGTGCAGAAAAATGAGTGTTACAGCTGTATCCATCATTCATCATCAATCCTCTCCCCCACAGAGCCAGCCTCCTTTGTGCTTGCTTTAATATTGTACATCAGGAGTCACCTGTGTGAGCGTTGACATGTCACACTTGCTGCCTCCTTACTTGACAGTATCAAGATGGCATTGTCATAGGCCTGCAGACGAGGTGAGAAGCAGTGTGTGAGAGCTAGAGTGTATCGTCAGCCAGACACCATTATCCAGCTGTTCTGGGGCTGTCTACCTTTTCTGTGGAGGGGTAATGGGAGTGTCACACACTAGCAGACAGTTGGAGTCTCAGTGTTCAGCTAAGAGGCTACAGCCATATACACTGCCTGCTAACTGACTGCCAGCGCTGCCGAAGCTGTCCTGGCTGCCCCACAATGACTGTCAGGGGCTGGCTGGTGTGACTGTCAGTGACTGGTCACAAAGCATTTACCTGCTGACAGAATTGCAATTAGTCCTGGGAATGTTGTTACTGGGAGAAAGGAAAAGAGAGACAGCGGGGAACCGGGGGGGAGGTGCGATGGACAGGTATGGGAAAAGAGGGAGGGAAAGGGTGGATAGATGGAGAGTGAGAGGTGGGTAGATAAAGAACAGAGGTGTGTTTGCGGGGATGTGGGAAGAGATGTGGAGACAGCAGCAATGGAGAGTGAAGGGTGAGTAGATGGAGGAAGGTAAAAGAGGAATGTGAGGCACGGACAGGTTTGATCTCTGAAGGATCCCCTTGGTGTGTGTGTGTGCGTGTGTGTTCAGGAGATTGGCTTGTAGCGTCGTATTGTTGGGGGGAGGGCTCGTCTGTCTGTCAGTGGCCTGGGTCAACACACATTTACTTAGTGACACAATCGTAATGAATCTCCCCAGTCATATCACCCCATCACACACACACCCACCGCAAGTGACCTCGTGGTATAACTGCCCTCAGTGTCTGGAGAGCAGAGAGAGTAGAGAAAGGGAACAAAGTCGTTAGTGTATGCTCTACCTAAGCACCTGAGTAAGAGTGGCTGAGTAACTTTAAATGTTTTTATCTACGCTGCTTTATTCAGTTTCTACCTGTTTATCTATTGTTTTCAGTGAGACATTTTTTTATTTGCACTGCAGATGCTGCTTGAGAAATAATATGTTATTCTCTTGTGTATGCAAAACACTGACAGTGACAAATAAAGAAATCTTGAATATAGAATGGTGAAGGAAAGAAATAGAAAAAGACCGCCTTTAAACATGTGAATGCTTTTCAGCACCATGGACAGCTCCGTATTCCTCATTTATCTTTGTCTTGAATTTCGACTCGTTCCTATTTTTCCCGGCACAAAGATCCTCTCAGAAAGAAATCAGAGGTGGCCAGTCCTCGAAAAGTCACACAGCTACAGAACCCACTGCAACCTCGCACAAAGCCAGTGCCTTTCTGCTTTCTCTCAAACTCTGGAACTCATCACCATCCACTAATGACCTCTCTCCGTTTCTCTGCAAGCGAGTAACGCTCCCGCTCTCGCCTTTCATTCCCCGTCTCTCCATCCCACACACTGTGTGTGTGCTCTCTGCTTGATAAGAGAGTGGCAGGGGCTCCTCCCTGGCCCCTAAGGGAGAGACAGAGCGTGACCGAAACTGTAGTCCCAAACCAAACACAAGTGGAAATTGGTCTATAGGATAGGATCAATAGTGAATTAGCCAGTACGCTGCTTCTATGGAGGCCCACTCTGCTCTGATCTGATGATCCATAGTAAAAGGCTGTGAGTGGACACTCGACACGAGTGCAGAGGCAAAAAAAAAGGACTTCAGGGTCAGAAGGGTGGCACCCGCTCATATTGATCCCCTCAAGAAACTTTGTATATAGAGCACCATGACTTTTTTTCTCACAAGAAAATTGACAAGTCCTTCCAGCAAATCCCCTAAATCATAATATGTACAGATTCCAGTGACAAAGCACGGCACCTGTGAAGTCTGAGGGAATGACGAGTACCGTCCGTTGAAGAAGCAAAGCACGTGTTCCATCATATGCTGACATAGGAGAAAAAAAAATGACTGAAATTAAAAACAGATGAATTGGGATAAAAAATTATGGTCTTTGGGAAACTCTCTGAGGTCATGGTCAAGTCTAAAGACTCATGTTTCAGCTCTCTGTGGTGCAGCTGTTAGTGCTGCACTAAACTAACGCTACTGTTCATCACTGCCTGCCCTGATCCCAAAGGTGTGCATGTGTGTGTCTGTCTGGGTGTGTAAGTGCATGTGTGTGTCTGTCTGGTGATTAATGAGCATCAAGGTCTGATGGATTGTCCTGATCACAGAAGGGACACTATGTTGACACACACACACGCACACGTACACACATTAAGTGGTGATAGAGTCTGCTGTCCTACATGCACAAAGACATGCAAATGTGTGCATGCACACAAACACAGACATTCACAGACACGGAAACGCATATACAGCACAGTTATGTTCATTCAGACACGCTGTCATCTCGGCGACATGCAGTTAACCTCTGTCAGTCCATTACATCAGGAGGAGTCATCGCGAAGACATCTCTCCATCTGCTGCCTCAAGTGCATGCACACACACATGCACTTCTGAACCTCCAGCACCTGGCCTATCTGACAGAACAGAGGTGAATATGTGACCTGAGTGGGCAGACACCATCATCATCTCATCTCTCTTGTGATGCGATCACGAGATGAGAGTCGTCTCGACAGCTGGAACTGAGACACACAAAAACACACACAAAATGAAGGTGGTTGTTTCCCCAGAGGCTCGGCGGCATACAGACGTAACGATGTGCCTCGTGTAGCCTCCTTGTCGGGGGTGTTTCTTTGCCCGGTGAAGTGGGTTATTGTGATCGCAATCCACTCTGCGTTGGTTGCAGTCCGACTGAGCTCTTAAGGTGATTTACATTGTTAGTCGGGCTTCCTCGAGTCCGCTCAATCGCATTTGGAATATCCCATTTTGCAACACAAACACATGCAAAGGTGAGGACACATTCACACACACACACATTCTCCCCACGAGCAGTCTGATAAGGTTGTCTTATCAGAAACGAATGGGGAGGGAGGAAGAGAGGTTGGAGGGGGGTTGCTGTGTGATAATGGCTTTCACCAAATCCCTCCTCTGTCACAGATTAAAATGCCTGCTTGGAGAGCATTAGCAATCTTTCTTTTCATCTGTCTCCTCTTTTTTTTTTCCCTCCTCTTTCGGCGAGTGCCATCGGATTTCTGGGCCAATCTATTGTCACAGCCCTACCGCACATACAAGGAGAAGTCAACCTCAATCTGATAGGCCATTGTCTTATTCTCCCCATCGCTGATTCCTGCTCATGGTATTGATCGCAAAGCTGTCCCCCTCACATCTCATCACATTGCTCTGTGTGGGGGAGTGCGTTTGTTTCTTTGTGTTTGTGTGTGAGGTGGTGCCTGTGTCAGTCAGTCTGATGGAAGACGTGGTCAGTGTCCCATTGGAAGAATCTTCCAACCGGGACGAAATGCCCCAAATTAGAGCTCTTTTCTGTAATTACACAGATCTATAGGTGGCGGGATCCCACGCTGGAACTATGTAGAATTGCATCCAGTGGACTCCCACCTAATCTGGTCATACTTGGTATCAAGAGATCACATAAGTGGCGAGAAGAAACCACTTGAAACTAACTGACAGTCACCTCAGACCCCTTCCCAGATCCCCCACTCCCCGCCATCGCCTCCTCCTCCTCCTCACTCTTGCGCCTCCTCCACCATGCCTCACAGGCCCGTCTGTCACCCCTCTATAATTATGAGGAGTGAGAGTAATGTGTTGCAGTATGAATAGGATTGTCGGCCTGATTGTGATGTATAGGCTTTCATTACCATGTCCAGGCCTGTGCCCTTCGCCATGTAGGAAATCCTATTTAGTCCCTAATTTGGGAGCCTCCCCAACCGTCCCGCCTGATAGCAATCACACACAGTAATTGTGTGCTGGAGCAACTGACAAGAGTGGTGGCTCAGACATGGAGAGAGGGAAAGAAAGAAGGATAAGGAGGAGGAGGAGGGAGGAGGTCCTGACAATGATATATCTGCATAGTTTGGTACATTATTCAAGCCATCCTCTGCAGAATATGTATGTTTTTGTCTATGTCCTCTTATTTTAAGGTAGTTTGTTAGCATGACAATAACTTCGCGGCAGTTGCAGTTAAAAGTGCAGAAATTCACATGCCGGATTTGGTGGGTTGTCTTTTATTTATTTATTTTTTTAAATGGACAATTGGAGGGCTTTCCCTTTTCCCCTCTTTCATTCTACTTCAACAATGCTACACGGCTAATTGGGAGGAGAGATCATGCTAACTCAATAATTATGATTTATGAGATAATCTCCAGTGGATATCGCACATTCGCCCTGATTTGACGACAACATGTAACCAGCCCTCCAGCAATAAATATTTGTGCATTCCTCATGTCTAACTTGTTAACTTTTTTAATATTTCATTAGTTCCCTTTTAGAGGGGAGTGATTCTCTGCACCAACATTTATGCAGATCTGACTCCACTTATAGGCTTGTAGATAATGAATGTCTAATTGACTCATTTAAATACTGTTTGCCTGCAGGAGAGCCTTGCATTAAATGTTTGATTGCCCTCATATTAACTGTCATTAATCCCCTCTGCTCTTAATAAGGACTTTATGAGGCTTTCTTAAAACTTCTCATCTACCTCACTCTACCCTTTGCATAATTAAGTAGAATATTCAAAAATATGGAAATGAAGGAGCTTTCAGGATTTGACTAATGGTCTTTGTGCCACGTAATTCTAATTATAGGCAAACCTTTGCATTTTTTGTTCTGCATTGGGTCGAGGTTCATTAGTTTGGGTCATTACGGGTCAATACAGTTAACTCTTCAGTTTCATGTCCAAGTTGGGCCCGCGCACTGCATTTGGCCAAACTGACAGGAGCTGCTATGCTTGCTCTGTTTGCCCAAGCAAGAGCTATGTGACATTCAGGCACTGCACTGTCCTTTAAGGGAAGATGTACAGCACAGAACCAACTTTTGACATCCATTACAAACTGTCACTGCGCCACAGTGGGTGAGAGGCACAAACTTGTCTGTGTTTATAGCTTAACTGATCCTCTTATTCCTGCTACTCCTCCAGTCTCTCTGCTCTGCCCTAATCTCTCCGGGGGTCTTACTGGCCCAGGATGACAAATGGGAAGGAGAGGCCAGCCAAGCGTGGGCTCTGTGGAGAGGCTCAGGCCGGGGCCCTCGCTAAGCCCCCTCAGCTCCGCCCTGGATCATCTCTGACATGGCCTGCACTAACCCCTAGGATGGAGAGGCCACACACATCAAAACCCAGGTATGTATACAGGACACGTAACCAGAAATATATGGCGCCACAGATGTGAGATTACACACAGAGCAACACAGAGAAGATACAAACCTCTGATCAGTGCACTGCATTGGACTGATTTGGCCCTGAGCTGCAACCTCGTATCAAAGTGCCCACACTCATCAACCTACAATCTCTCACACTTCTCAGCTGCTCCAACAATCCATGTCAGGTATGCGAGTCTCAGCTCAGAGCTGTTGTCACCTGATAAAACCCAGCTGGCTCTATTTTAGTATACACAGTCCAGCCCAATAAGAGCATGTACTAAATGACTGCAATGTAATGAGTGGTGGTGTGGCTGTAGTCGGAGCTGACACTGACAGCGCAGGAGAATGTAATCCGTTGAAGCCTCCTTCTCTTGCTCACTCTATGCTCCTCTGCGCCCCACTGCCTCCCAGCCATGGGATCAGCTGCAGGCGCTAATGAAACGTCAGTCAGGTAATTGAGGCTCTGGTGGTGGCGGGCCAGCCAGGCAAGCAGTCAGCCTGCGCGGGTGATGACACCAGGACTCTTGCAGCTCCAGGATCCCAGCAACCCTCTATGGAGCGTTACGGGAACTTCTCTAGGACCCAGCAGGGTGGAAAAAAAACATTGCATTTATGCTGACATTTCCCCACGTCTCCCTGTTATTGTTGGGTATAAAACTGAGCAATAAAATTGAGTAGTAAGGCGTGTGTTGGTAAGTTGGGCTGTCAGCTCGAACAGATTGTTAACTATCTTAATGAAAGCTGTTGTTGGTGAGGAGGATGATCAGCCTGCAGCCCAAGTGAAGGAGTCAGAGGTTAAAATCCTTTGTTATTGCACCCCAGAGTGATGTTACCATCCCTGCCATCCGCTGACCTGCACTGCAACCCCCAGTGAGTTATGGGTAATGTTTAATTCCCTTGCCGTGACAGCTGTGGATCCGCATGGTAAATTGGATTTTTCCCTGCTTTGTTAGAATTGTGCTTGGCCAGGTAAAGAGAGGGAGAGACATTCGCCGCTCTGCTTTGGTGAGGTAACTCTGTCACATATTGTCCAGGGGCGACTCTATCTCTCATTGACAAATCAAATCAAAGCACTTTGTTTCTGAGGCCTGGTGGCAGAACAGAGTGAGGCTGATCTGTCCAACTCGGTCCTGTCAACATGCAATCACCGCTCTGACCTAAACAGGCCGCACTCTGCTCACCCTGTTCATGCACAGAGGCAGACAGTGACGTATAACACACATTAAAACGTATATAACCCTGCACATATGCACCTTCTGTGTTCAAATTAATAAGAACATAGAATGTGGTTTTCCTTTTCGGAGACCGTGAATGTTGACATAATTAACAGTCCAGGCCCTGAGAGCTCAATAAATGGACAAAATGCGAGCAAATAAAAAAAAGAAAAAAGAAAAAAAAAACACAACAAACTCACAACTCATGCTGCAAATATTCACAACAATACCGACAACAGAGCTGCTGCAAAAACACAAAACAACAGAAGTGTTACCAGCAGAGGAAACAGAACAGGCAAGAAGTGGGGTTCATCTGCTAACTGAAGAAGAGTCCGACCTGAAGGGGCTGGTCTTCCTCCTTCTCACTGACTTTACTGATACTATTTGGACAAAAATTTCAAAATGGTGGTGAACCCAGCTGGGAAACACTTGTATGGATGTATCTTAGCATAATCATGTTAAATTTTTTACCTTTAAAAGTCACAAATAGTTGAACAACAGCGTCTCAACCAGGTTCGTCTCTTCTTAGCGTCTCCTGGAAACACCTGTATTTGTAGCATGTGTTGTCAAAATGATGGTGTTTTGTGTATGTGTGTGTGTTTTCCTAAGCTGCAGTGTGCTGAGCTCTTGTAATAGATAAACATTGTCATCTAACAACATAGCCAAGATTATATCTAAACAATGTCTTTGTTAAGTATGTGTAAATACAGCTTAGTAGTAGTTGTAGTTGTAGCTGCAATATGGACTGGAACTATGAATTGGATATTTTATCTGCGCATGCGATGATATATGGGGGCTGCTCTCCTCCTGAAATGACTTCCATCTTTAGACATCACTGTTCCTCCCTTTCAAGGTAGGACACCTTGAAAGGAAAAGAAACCTGACCGGAGATGTTCCCGAGAGCAACACAGTCCTGGGTGAATAGGAACTCCCGATTTAGTCCCACTCTCTGTGCTCTACTCCACTCCACTCTCTTCTGCCTCCCCGGGGCTTCAATGTGAAGAGTGGACAGTGGGGTTAATGCCTAGCTGTAAGCACTGCTTGGCACTAGTGATTGGGTTTGTGTCGTAGCAGGTCTCCCCCCAACCCCACAGCAAAAAAATCCAGTGGAAATGACTTCCACTGTCAGGGCCTGTGGGCATTTCTGATTTGCCAACCTGCGGTTTTGACTCTCCTCCTCTTTGTTGCAGCTCAGCATCCCAGAGGGCACAGGTGAATTTGATGTGGAACAATGATTAAAAGTTTTTCTGGCTCAAGGTGACCTAAATACTGAAGGAGGTAAAAGTCAAAGAGAGAGACATGGAGCTGAGAGAGGGACATGGAGGTGAAACTCTGTTTTGGACATTTGCTATGGTCCATATAGAAAGCACTCACTCCTGAGCCCAGAGAGGAAATTATCCAAACCCTTTCCTCACACTCCCGTTGCACCATCCCTGTCTCTTTCCCTTGTAGTAATCAGTGATTGTATGTGACATGATGGGTATAAAGCACTCTGCCACATAAAGGAGGCAGCGCCAATCTAATCATTGTCACATCAGCGATTACCTCAAGGTGTGATGTATTTGAAGAGGGTTCTATCACATCTGCCATTACCTGCCTCTTCCTGCCTTATGTCCCTCAGTACACATCTTTTCTCTTAACTGTGTGTTCAATCACCAACACCAGCTCGCCTGCCGGTCCGGCCAAGCGACCTGTCGACAGTGACGTATGCCAGCGATTAGCCTGGATACAGTTCAATTATGATAAACAGCCAGCACACCTCTTAGGCCGTGATTAAAGCCTGAGCCCCGCCTTGATAAAGAGATCCCATCTCGGTGCCATCACAACCGTATTATAAGACACTGCAAGATGCTGGTGTTCTGCTTCATGCTTTTCACATCAGTGTTGCAGAACGTACACTGTAGCCCGGGTGGAGCTCATGGCAGACGGCCCTAAGCGGCTGCTGGGGGTCTTTATCATTCACACGTGGCTGGTGTTGCATCCCGGCCTACCTATTTTCAATTTGGATTATTATTTATTAATAACCTCCGCCTTCTTGAAGCCAATCTTACAAGATACCTGCCATATAACTTAAGACTGACTTAGATGCTGAGAGATCGAGAGGCAGAGCGGAGCCCCAGTTTTGATAAATGGATGAGCAGTGATGAAAAGAAGATATCAGAGGAGCATGAAAGGAGAGAGGGGAAGGGAGCAAAGCATTAATCCAACACCAGGCCGGTGGAGAGGGAGCAAGAATGAGAGACAGAGAAAAAAGGGAGGAGAGAGGGGAGGAGGAAGGAAAAGAAAGATAGCCTTTCGGCTGTGTTCTGTCAAGGGAGAAATTACACATTTACGGAGGTTTTTTCAAGCAGCGACGGGTTCCATAGATCAAACCACTGGATTTATGAGCCAATTTTCAACATGAAATATAGACATGGAGAATCCATTTTACCCATGTTTACTTGCCTTCTCTCACTTTTTCTCTCTTAGACACTCACTCTCTCTCAATCAAACAGCCTACAGTGTGTAGACAGGTTCATTCCAGTAACCTTAGCAGCACTGATTGGAGCTGATAATGAAGAGGTTTTGATTGTGGTGATGTGATGAATAACTTTCAGAGTCTGCGTTGTACAGCGATTTCACCTCCAACAACGAGGAGCAAATGAGAGCCCTTGTAAAACTGAAGGACTTAAAAAAAAGGTGAGACACCATAGTAAAGTCTTTCCATTTTCAGTTTTTTTTTCCTTCCTTTTTTGCTAAATTAACGTTTATATAAAACATTGGAAAGAGGGTGTTTTCTCACAGATTGCAGTACTTATATATAAATAAATGAAATTTTGTGTAGCATAAATCTATATGCCCAGACTACAGTGCAACCCTTGTCTGGGAAATACTATTCAAAATTTGCATAGAAATTAATGACTAAGTAGGCTAAACAACATAATTGACATGCAATTAGCAATATTACAGGGACGGGATCTAATGAAGTTTCAGTGGCTGTGCCAAGCGAAGAATGATCACTGCTTGATTATCATATTAATGAAGTCATTAGTTGTCACTTAAGTTAAATGACAGGTAAGAATGTCATGATCTTACAATTTCCTCTGCAAATGTGTATTCATCACTAATTACCTCCAAGTAAAGATCTCATCTGAGAAACTGCTTGAAATGTAAAAGGGACAACTACGGCATAAACATGGATGAAACAGAGTAGGAAAAAAAAAATACAGAGGTTTATTGAATCATTGACTAATGCATCCTCAAGGTCACCTGAGGACACACAAACACAAATCAGTCCCGCGAGTCCAACCTAAAACACAGGCAGCAGATGGAAGTGGCAGCTCTTCCTGGGGTGAACAGGGAGCTGGTACTACAGGCTAAAGCAAAACACGTTTCCAGTAAACACTACGGCATGATTAAGCTACAAAAAACCCTCAGATGGGTCAAATGAGCATTGCGGGTTGAGGTCCTCCCACTCGCAGTCTCTTCTTTCATTCCAATTC
This sequence comes from Echeneis naucrates, assembly GCF_900963305.1. Lineage (NCBI taxonomy): Eukaryota > Metazoa > Chordata > Actinopteri > Carangiformes > Echeneidae > Echeneis > Echeneis naucrates. The sequence continues at coordinate 3,848,763 of NC_042514.1, forward strand.
ATTTCAATTATCCAGTTATTCCCACCTTCTTCCCCATGTCCTGATTAGCTCAGCCTAGCAATTTACAGTTGATCTTTCCTCAGCTAAAGCCGAGCAATGGTCGAGGCAAGGAGACAAGCAGTAATGTAATGAAATGTCACTCAGTTGTTGCCTTTGTCACAAAGATGGTGGGCGAGCCACATTGGGAGGGGAAGAGGTCTGGTTAGAAGGTGTAAAGCTGAGTGTATGTTTGTTTGTGTAAGTAGTCTGGTGATTTTAAGTGGAAGAACAGAGATATGATGTCCCACTTCCATGTCTCTTTTGTGTCCAACCATAAAACTTGTGCATCTCCACTGTGATCAGAGTAACTCCACCATGTGCCAGTTGCCACTCACATGGTCATCAGGGCTTCTTCACCTTTTTCACTGAGGATGAACTGGATGCTGATTCTCTCCGTTTGCGCTGCAACATAATTCACAAAAATCAGGTAACTATGTTTTGTGGCGGAAATTTTGTTTCTGATAGTTTGTCTTCAACAAATACAATTAAAGTCACCAGCTACTTGTTTTAATCTAGCAGACAGATCTGTATTATGACAGCGTACTGTCAAACCAAAGGCAATTTAAAATAAAACTATCACTTAAGTGTCTTCCATTAACAATGCTTGATGATATGTGAAAGAGAATCAAGTACAGACAAGAGTTGCCTGATTAATCTATTTTTATTTATATTTGTACCTCATCTGCATTAAATGTACTTTGTAAAATGACTTACGTGAAGTGATGCAAGCGATCAACTGGCTTCATGGACCAATAATTTTAGTTATAATTCAAGTATAGTTAATGTAGTGCTCCCCTACACTTTTAGAGAACAGCCATGCTGTGTCTGATTTCCTTTATCAGCATTCTAGGTTACTTGAGTAGTTATACATGGTTGTGTCTTCCCAGTGAACATGTCCTGCCCTTCAAATTGAATCAAATTGAAAATTGTAGGCTAGATTGTCTCATGTAAAAAATAAATATTGTGGCTTCTTTAATAAAACTGTTTAAAACAATATAATTGATAAATGGATGTACAACATAAACTTTGGTGAGTTTTGGAGCTAAGCTATGTGGACTTACTGAGTTTGGGGTAAGGGGTGCTCCTACAACATCAATGATCTGCTCCTTGGCTTCCACCTTAATGTCATCCACACTGGGCCAGGACTGAACTTCACCCCCTGGGGTAGATGCTGCAGTGCTGTTGGTGGCATTGAGCTCCCCGCCGTGCGGTGTGGTAACTAGCCCTGCCCCTGTCGTCCCACACCCTCCTCCGCTGCCGGCCTTCAGTAGAGCCTCGTAGCGATGACGCAGCATCTGTTGCTCATATTCACAGTTGCTGTGGGCCTGCTTGAGCTCATACAGCAGCACCAGGTCACTGCGCAGCTCATTGAACATCTGTACAATCTCCTCTGTGGGCATGGGGTTAAGATCTGGATCCACAGACAGACAGAAGGGTAAGGATGATTATTTATTAAAATAAATAAATAAATAAAATCACACTAGTGAGCTTATCCCAGTAGATGTACAGTGGGTAATCATACCTTTGGTCTGATTAATACAAATGAGAAGCCATATCTTTAATGACACTCCTATGTCATCAGATCCCTGACAACAAATTCTCTGCAACTCCTTAGTACAAGTGGAATAATCAAGTAAAAATGTACTGTTGTGAACACACTTCTCTATTTTACAGAAACAGTTCAGGGTCTATATATTGTGAGTCAGTACAGAGGAGAGTTGAACATAAAAAGAAAAAAAAAAAACAAAAACAAAAAAACAACTTTAAAATCTTAGCAGATAGCATATACTTATTCACACTCACCCACTCCTTGCTCTATGAGGATCTGCTCAATGGCCTTGATCTTCTTCTGGCCCACAGAGCTTGGCAGTTTCATCTGTATAACACACAGACACACAAGGGAACACACACACACACGTGTGATATAAGGTGCTGGGGATATTAGGATAAACAGCTCCACCTAAGGGCTTTTAATTCGTATGAAATGCACTTCAGTAGGCCAGATCAAAATGTCTTTATCCACTGAACTCTGTCTGACTGATTAGCTAGAGGGGCATTCCACTTCTTTAGCCACACTAATGCATTTTCCATAGAGAGCTGCAGCTCCTCATCAGTCTTGAAGATAAATAAGAGTTCCCTGGATAGATCTTACAGATATTAGCCAGTCACCAACAGAATTAATCATCACAGTGCTAATGAGAGATAGCTAACTCAAGTCAGAGTCTCGGGTTTATCACATCCATCAACTGCAGGTTCAGGCTTTGCTGGAATTCTTTTGATGTTAATAGTTCCAAAAAATTCAGCCAATTCAAGCTTTTTAATGTTTTCACATCAATTCCACAGCACAGTATAGACTATCATTATATCCTGATAACTAATGAGATTGTATTGTCTGCTGTTGTTTCAGATCCGTGTTTAGTTTCCTTCTAGAATTTGGGGGTATGAGTGCAGTTTTAAGTTGGACGTGTGTTTTAGAATATCCTTTTTGTTCATTTCAGAGCCAAATAGGAACCAGCTATACTCACCCTCTGACTTCGCAGAGTCACTCCTGCTGATTTGAAGTCAGGGAACTTAATGCCGGCTGTCTCTGGAACAGCCTGAAGAAAAAGTCATAACTGATTTTAGATGAAGACAAAGAGCTCCCAGTTATTCTGAGGTAAGAAAAAAAAAATTGAGACCAAGCTTAATCTTAATTATTTAGGTGTCACTATGTTAAAATAACCAATATCATGCAATTATATTAGAAATAAAAATTATAAAAAATTATAATAAAAACCAAAAGAATCCTAATGGTTTTCATTACTCTACACACTTGGTTGCTTAATGCTTTACTTTGCTCCTTTTGTACAAAGGGATAACGTACGGGTTTTTCTGTTTCTCTTTTTTGTGGGAGCTTCTTCTTGGAAACCCTCTTTTCAGCTCGCCTCAATTCTGTGGTTGTATCAGCTGCTTTAATGAGTTTCTGCAGATCCTGAGCTTTCTTTTCTCGCTCTTTCTTCCTGGTCTCGATCTTCCTCAGCTCCTGTATAAGATATTCCTCTTCTGCCACCTGCAGGAAAATCCAGGGAAGTGCAACCTTAATAGTTGATTGAATTTTGATCTGATTTGGATTTAAAAGGTTATTTTGAACATTAAAGAAAAGAAAGCTGTACTAGTATAAAAAGAAAGCAGTGCAATATAGTTAAAAGGCTAGAATCATTTTATATATAAATATATCTAGAATTCTGTGATTTTTTACAAAACCATAAATGAGTTAATATATGTAGTGTTTTAATGGCTTGACTGGGTACAATTTATGTTAACAAGCCTCAAGAACTGCATTAAGAATCAAAATCAAATGATTCAATTACTAACTTGTTCAGGTGTGCGGTTGAAGAGCTTCTCCAGCTGCTCTTTGCGACGCCTTTCATGGCCTGCATCAAAGATATAAATCTTGGGCTCTGTCCCTGAAGGTGCACGGACCTTTGTGAGCTTACCACAAATACTGTAATAGCGTTCTTTCAGATCCTCTACAGAACGTTTCTGAAAAGCATAAAAAGAAGAATGTTATGATTAATATACGCTTCAACTCTCAGCATAATGCTTTGTGCAAAATATACTCCGGAAGTAAATAATTGATTACTCTGTATTGCTGGTGGTCATAACGGTCGTGGACAACTATGAAGCGCAGGTCAAAGCGCTTGCAGAGATCAAACAGGTGGTCCGTTTCTGCTTTAGTCCAGCCGTCGTCATGCAAATGCATCTGATACTCCTGCTCTGAGTACACCGGTACCTGCACTGTCTATGAAATTACAGAGAAAACACACAAAATCATTCTGAAGAACTGAAAAGTGCAAATCCAAAGAAAAGGTGATGAGAGCCCTGAAAATCCATCCGTTGTTTATGCTTGAATGTATGAGAGATTAGATTGAGAGGGACATTGTAGGAATCCAAACCTTGTTGAAGCGAGCAAAAGGGTAGTCCTTGCCCTCCTCTGCCACACGCCTCCAGTGGTGAAATATGGCTCCATCCCTACGAGCAGGATTAGTGAAGGGCATCCACTTCCAAGGACGAACCTTTTTACAACCCAGTTTGGCTTTCACTGTCCTGTAGCCTTGAGTGGTATCACTCGGAAGTAGAGGTGGCGCATCTCTGGAAATCAACAGGAAGAACAAGTTGGTACCCAAAAGAATATCTTTTTAATCTGTTCCTAATCCACCCGGATCATGAGGGATATTCAGTAGACAGACAGTGACAAAAGGACATCATATAGCAAAAACCGTTGCCAGATGCAAAATCGGAGGGCTCAATCGATTAACACATGATGTGAATCCAAAACTTAAGAATTTAGTTCCAGGCAAAACTGTAACAATATCTAAACCAGAACACATACTTTTTATCTGAGTAGAGCAGAGCATAGACCTCTCTGTGCATTCCCTCTGGTCTCTTGAAGGTCAGTGTTTCTGCCGCTTTCTTGCTTTTTTTCTGAGACAGGTGATGAAGAAAAAGGTTATTCCAGCACAAAATAAATTTTTTCTTCACACACTCTTTTTTAATTTCCTCCTTAGGGACAGGCACAGATTTGTTTTTGACACACTCAGCAGGCGTGACTCTTTAAATTCAGGATCAAAGTTACAGAAAGCAAATGACAGTGTGATATTATTCTCACATGCGATATCACCTTAAAGTTTAGGGTCAATAATTACATGTTTAGAGCACATTAAATTTTTGGGACATCGTTAATCCAAAGATAACTAAGTATTGAAAAGAAAATCCGTTGGGTAAATTGAAAATTCAAACAATACATTTCAGAATATCTTTTCTTATACATGCCCACCTTGTCAGAATTGATGAGGTCTTTCTTGCTGATGGGACCATCATTGTCTCCTCCGGTCAACTCCAGAATATCCCTAACATCAGCACCAGTAGCCATGACTCAATAACTTGTTATTTAACTGTTGCAGCCTTTTAACCTAAAATACTGTTGGTTCATTCAAAGCTGCTCACTCAGTAACGCGGTGTTAGCCAGCGAAGACACAATTAGCTACAGGCTAACGCTAACGTTATCATTTTTAAACTACGCCTACTTTTCACAGAGTGACAAACAGGCACATAAAGACCTTACTATGACTCTTACGAAACATTACGGCGGACGACTTTACTACAGCTGAAAACAAACGGGACACGTTTTTAAATAATGTTCCCAAGCTATTGTGAAGGCTAGCTGGAGCGTTAGCCACCGGAACAGAGACCATTTCCGGCCGAGCTGCCGTCTGTGTGTCGCCCCCGTGCGGTCCGGCAGCGCCCCGCAGAAAATATCTATTTCCGTTCCGAGGAAATTAAAAAAAAAAAAAACGCCTAATTTTATTATTGTTATTATGAACAAATACACAAAAATACATTTGAAGAACTGAAAATGTTAGATCACAAAGGACTATAAAGCTTTAGCAATGTTTTCCCTCATCAATTCCAACCATCCATTGGTATAGATAACATAGGGAATCGAAGTCATAATATTTTATGATCAAAATAATTGTGCTAAAACTGAAAGAAAGTAGCAACAGGTGGAAGGAGAGAAATTAAGATGTGCTCCCAAAACAATGATTGGAGTTAGTTGTTGTTGTTGTTGTTGTTTTTAAATAATGTACATACAGCTATAAGGGATTGCCATGCATGCCATGAGGGGTGTGAAATCTACAAGCCTGTTAACTTTTTTTTTATCTGCTTTAGACAACACTGATATGAATTGTGAACATAGGAATGTTGATTTTTTAACAGAATTTGAAAGGACAAATTGATAAATAGATAGATCAACTATATATTCTTTCTTCTTCTTTTTTTGTATATCGGTCTGCATCATAGGCATTCTTATTTTGAAAATCCTTTATTTATGAGCTTTATTTTCTAAGACGACATCGGAAGTAGGCAGTTGCGTCACAGCTACTTTTCAAATTCCCATCATCCGTTGGGCGGACAGAGCCGCATCGTCCGCCATTTTCGTTAGCTTGTGTCGCAGGAGTCGTCGGCGCAGCCATTCACATCGCTGTTTATATCTGGTTTTTAGGCAGCTTAAAACTCTTTTGGTGTTTTTTTTTGGAGGGGTGGCTAGATACTGAATTCTGCGAAAAGATGTCCAACGAGCAGGCCGAAATTGCCACCGAGAAAACAGGCCAGCAGCAGCAGCAGCAGCAACAGCCGCCACCGCAGACTCAGCCGCCGCCGCAGCAGCAGCAGCAACAGCAACCGCAGCAGCAGCAGCAGGGGTAAGTGCGTTCATCAGAGGCCCTTTGTTGGCTCTTCAGCCTTAAAAAATACCCCAATCCCTCAGGAGTCCCTTACTCCAACCATAATGTGACGAAAAAGGCTATAATAGCCGTGTTTATTGGCGGGAGACAAACGTCACCGACCGTGCTACGTTTCAATTTTCGTCGGATTACAGCAGTTATGGCGGCCCGTCTCTTCGAAGAGGGGGAGCGCCGCATTTTACGTAACGACAACATTTAATCATAAAGTAGGGTCGCTTCAGCTTTTTGCTGACAAAGCAGTTTGATCATGCAATTTCCTCCTTATTAAGATTTCGCAAATTCTCTTCAGACGTGCAAATTTTGTGAACGTTAGCCTAACAAAGGCCCGGTGCGCCTGAACAGCGGCCTTGCCATGCGACCCAAGTTTCCTCGTCGCTAAAGCGAGCTTGTATTGAATGATTAGACCAGCAGTTCAAACAGCAGCACATCTAAATTAAACTTCTCACATTTTATTAATATTGAATAATTATCTGATATTTATTATTTTCTTTTTTTGTAACCGTGAATCTAGGCCAGGACGTTTATAGCGTTTGCAGAACAAAGAGCCTTTCATAATTGGATTGAGGTACAATCGTGGCCTCATTTTGGCCACCACTAACGAACAAAGGCCATCAAGGAGTGAACAAACTTTGTTTGCACATATCAGCAATTGTGTTCTGTTGCTGCAATTTCCTTTTTTTTTTTTAAAGTATAATTAATTTAATTTTCATCTTGTCGTTATGGTTTTAGTCAGGTTCATAGGAAATGCTCTCATGAATTTTTATTTTATTTATTTTTTTGTTGTTCCTCACATCTTTTAATGGTATCGATCTCTTTACACAGAGAGGTGAATGGGAAAGTTAAGCATGAGCCCAATCAAAGCAGGAAGGAGAGGCCCCAGAAGAGAGGGGGAGGCGGGCGCTACGAACCCTACGGAAATGCAAACAAAAGATACCGTGTCTTTGTTAGCAACATCCCATATGATGTGAAATGGCAAGCTCTCAAAGACCTGATGAAAGAAAAAGGTAAGGTGTCTGGATCGGTGATTGACTAAATCAACTTTACAAAATAGATCCTGGGTCATTTTGTTGACCACTGCAGCTTTGAAGGGCTTTTGGGAATTTGTGCAGGTACATAAGTTGTACAAAGTTGCTTGAGATTTTGTGGTAGTAATTTGGGAAAAGGTTTTGGATGAGGCCCCCCCATTTGTCCGCCAACAAAGGAATTGCTGCAGACTTGAGTAAGTGCTGCAAACCTGGATGTTATACTGAACATTTATTCTCCTTTGAGACTACTATAACCTTTTGTTGGGGGGGTTCTGTGAAGTGAGGGTTGCACGTGTACACATGTTAAGCCTGTGCACTAATGTGAAAGTCCAGTGGTGTGATTATAAAGGGCAAAATGAGATGCGTTTCTCCAAGAAATGCATGACAGGTTATACTGTAGTTTGCTGCAGTGTAATTATTTTTCCTAGAAGCAAGTTGTTTAGTTACAACCTGTTACAAATCAAACCATAATTTAAATTTTGGTCAAAATTTTGGAGCCGAGTCCAAGAAAATCATCTGTAATGCAGCAACTTTCAGCTGGCATTAGCTTAATGTTTTCCTTTAAAAGTTCATTATGGATTTTAATGTGCTGTTATTCATGTGAAAGTGGTTGTTTGATGGGACATTGGAAAGGTTATGATGAATCATAAGTAACCAAATTGGTATTTAAAGCCAAAGCATGTGTGAAGCCGGGTGCAGTCCTCTCTGAGTGCCTGGTGTTTGTTTTATCTCAACTGACTGTGGAGTTAAATTGCATTTTCTTTTTTAGGTTTAACCTTGACAAGCAAATGTTTTCTCAGAAGATCTCCATGTTGTGCCAAACACAGCTATGCGTTGGGGATGTCTTTGGGGTACAGGTCTACAAAATTAAGCAACTTCTTATGCACTGTCCTTGTCTCTAGAGGCTTCGTCACGGATGCCCATACGTTGAACAGAAACGTGACCTGAAATGAAACCGTGGCTGTGAGCGAAGCTAAATCAAAATTCTGATATTGTGAGTCCTAGGTACAGGTCCACCTCACAAACATGTTTGTAGTTAGAGAAGTTTCTGTCCAATAAGAGCTTGTCATCATTCACATTATGGTTACCTTTCTAGTCGTAGAGTTTCTTCTTAGGCTCAGTTGATGCGAAAATGTAGAGATGCATTAGCCTGAGGTTTAAAATGGCGACATTTGACCAAGTATGTGCAGGTTTGCAATGAAATGAGCCGAGGCATTGAATGGGTTTTGATGAATTCTTTGGTTAATTCTCTTTATATAGAAGGTGGTGTGATGCCGTTATATCCAAATAGGAAGGCTGAAGGCCATTTCAACAGTTGTTGTCCTCAGTCTATTGCTTTTGGTGTTTCGGGAGAAGTCAAACAAGGACAGGCTAAGAATCTATATATTTTTTTTTCTAATAAGACCCAAGCTTATTTTTTGTAGACCTGTACCATATTGTGCTGCTGCGGTGCTGGGGGAAGACTCAGGACTGGCAGTCCGAGCTCACTGCCACCGGCCGCCCTACTTGTGTGTCTGCTCTAAACCCCCATTGTTCTCTCGGCTTCTCTCCCCTTGGTGTGTGTCGTCTCTGGAATCTGATTTGTAGTGGGTGAGGTAACGTACGTGGAACACTTAATGGACGCAGAAGGCAAATCGAGGGTAAGTGCAAATACATACAAATAAAAAAAAAATGAATAATCCTAGACAAACCTGTGTTTGTCAGCTTTGGTTTCTTTATTTTCATTGTTGGGAATTGTTCAGATTCAGAAATCTGGTGGAGTGTGTGAGATGGTAACATGCCAGAGGCATGTTTTATTCTGTCGTCTGTGGCAATGTCTTGAGGCCATCCGGAGGGTTGATGCTCTTAAAACAGGTCTTCAGTTTTCTTTGTAGCTAATCCTGTGGGATCGAAGTAGCTGACAGTGTCCCTTTTGGTTGCTGGATTTGCTCCTTGTGAACTAAAGGGATCTTGTCTGAAAGAGGTTGTTAGCAGGCTGTTAGATGGTTGTTAATTAAAACTCATTTTGTAGAACTGCTTTACCAGGACAGTCACTTCCAATATCTTAGTCGGGAATCCTATCTCACTGTGGATTTTCTGCCCTTTGGATGTTGGAAAAAAAATTTATATTCACCAGACTTGTCTGCATTGTGTTAGAGATGGGGAATAATGTGACACTTAATTAATGTAATTTTATTTGGAAGCACAGGGCTGTGGCCAAGGCTCTAGGCTTGTGTGGTGTTGGACTTTTGATTGTGCATGAAAAATGTTTTCTTTGAATAAAATTTAATAACTTCTAAAATGCCTATCTGAACTAAAGTAATTTGAGTTGTTCTTCACTCCTTTCGGTGTGGTCTGTTCTGTCGTCTTCAATCAACAAAGGGTTGTGCGTAAGTATTACATGTATTTACATTTGATCATACCTCTTAGATCGACAGACCAAGGAGTGTTCCTGTACTAATGGGACATGTTTGTCAGTGTCGTTGAGTTTAGGACTGAAGAGCTGATGAAAAAAGCTGTGGAGAAAGTAAACAAGCATAACCTCAATGGACGGCCGCTTAAAGTGAAGGAGGTAGGCATCAGCAAGAATACTGAACTTTCCCCTCAGTGTCCCTTCATGTGATTGTAGGTTGCTTAAGTTGTGTTTTCATATGCTACATTAGGACCCCGACGGTGTGATTGCTCAGAGGGAAATCAACAAGGCTCAGGGTCAAGGACCTCCCGGAGGCCATGGAGGAATGGGAGGAATGGGTGGTATGGGGGGAATGGGTGGAATGGATCGCATGAACATGGATCGAATGGGCCCTGGACCAAATGGCCCCATGGTCAACATTCCTCCCAGCCTGATGAATAACCCCAACATCCCCAATGAGATCATCCATGGACTCCAGGCTGGCAGGATTGGCAGTACAGTCTTTGTGGCTAATGTGAGGCTTTCGCATATTTGCCATTGTTGGGTGTTTGTATTGTCTCAAAACAGGTGTATGAAAAGGGAACAAACTGTAATCAGCAGATTATTAGTTTTTTCCCCTCGTGGAATAACAATCACCTGAGAGATTAATTATTGGAACATTTTCCTCTTCTGTGGGGAGTCAGTGACAATATAATCTCATTGTTCCTTGTGCTTCTAGCTTGACTACAAAGTGGGCTGGAAGAAGCTGAAAGAAGTGTTCAGCATGGCGGGTATGGTGGTGAGAGCTGACATTCTGGAGGACAAGGATGGGAAAAGCAGAGGCATGGGCACAGTAACTTTTGATATGCCCATCGAAGCCGTCCAAGCTGTCTGTATCTTTTTGAAAAATGTTGGCTAATTAGGAAAACAAACTGAATGTTTGGTTGGTATGATAACATTGTTTCAAAGTGCCTTGGTACAATTTCCTTAATGATTTCACAGCTATGTTCAACGGGCAGCTGTTGTTCAACAGGGTCATGCATGTGAAGCTGGTATGTTGTCTAAACCTTTCTATACATTATATCACATTATCACGTGAGTATATGCTGAATGTCTTTTTTTTTTTTTCTCTTCCCCCTCCTCAGGATGAGAAGTCTCTGCCCAAAGATTTTGGACCACCTGACAGAGCAGCTGCTCTTCCCCGTAAGTGTACAATTTAAAAAAAAAAAAAAAAAAAAAAAGGAAAGATTAATAGATTGTACCTGAAATGACTTTTGTTCTGGGTCTGTATTTAACAGTCACCTTCACTGCTAATGGAACCAACCATAGCGTCCTATGCCAGTTAAATTAATATCAATTTAGTGCAGAACTTCAGTATCACATATTTCATAGTCTCTCTTTACTGAAGAAGAGTAATGCTCTGAATAAGTATGTTTCTGGAAACACAAAGTATTGTATCTGTTTTCTCCCAGGTGGTCTAAGTGGTGTTGGTCTGGGCCTGGGACCTGGCGGCCAGCCCATTGATGCGACCCAGCTCAACAGAGGAGGCACTGCAGGAATGAACAACATGGGCCCTGGAGGTACCCTGCTACCGTTTATAAAAAAAAAATAAAAAAATAATAATAATAATAATTAAACGCATGATTAAAAGACAAAATTGAAACTAGGGATTTATCATCCCTCCTCTCACTTCCAGGAATGGAGGGAATGGGCTTTGGCAACATGGGAGGACGTATGGGAGGAGGTATGTTCACAAGTGGCTGTTGCCTTTCCCATGTAATAATCTCATTACATGCAGCTTACAGTTCTGCCGTCTTCTTGCACTAAGACTTCCCCTCCTGTTTTATAGGAATGGACAACTTTGGAGGAATGAACAACATGGAGCGTTTCGGATCTTCTGGGATGGGCAGAATGAACGGTAAGGAGATATTTTGAGATGTGCGAAGCACTCCAAAGCAAGCGTGAATACCTTTCACGTTTTGCTGGACACTTCTAATGGTTTCATCTCTTGCGTTGTCAGAGATGGACCGTGGGATTGGTGGTGCTTTTGACAGGGAGTTTGGGCGAAATGAAATGGGAATGTCTCGCAATAATTTTGGAGACTCCTTTGAAAGAGGAATGGGTTCGTATTTTCAGGATTTTGTTTGAAATTCCTCTAAGAACTCCAATGAGTCTCATCAGCTTTGATGTCCGTTTCAGCAGCAACGTTCAATGTAACCTTTCTTAACTTCCTCTTGTGTTTTATCTCTTACAGGAAACTCGCTGGGTATGGACCGCATGAACTCTGGAATGGACCGGCTGGGAGGCAGCATGGACCGCATGACGGGGATGGATCGCATGGGCATGGACAGGATGGACCGCGTGTCTGACCTGGACAGGCTGGGTTCTGGCTTCGACCGGATGGGCTCAGGGATGGACCGGCTGGGCCCCAGTATGGACAGGCTTGGGCCTGGCCTGGACCGTATGAGCTCCAACATGGACCGCCTCGGCCCAGCTGGGTTTGATCGCTTAGGTCCATCTGGTTTGGATCGCATGGGTTCTGGCATGGACTTCAGTTCCCCGATGAGTATGGAGCGCATGGGCAACACCGGGCTTGACAGAATGGCCAGCAGCTTTGACCGCATGGGCTCCACTGGAGGGCTCGACCGTTTCCCCTCAGGTGGCCTTGACCGCATGACCTCTGGCATGGACCGGATGGGATCTGGAGGTGTCGGTGGCCAGTTCGATCGCTCCGGTGACATGGATCGAGGATTTGGTGGTAATTCCTTTGGAGGAACTGGAGCCGGAGGGCCTGGAACCGGGGGTACCAATATCAGGAAGGGATGCCAGATCTTTGTCAGAAATGTAAGTGTTTACTTACAGGTAATATTGTGAATATAGCCTAAAATCTTTCATGTGATTTGATTATTATTTTTTTTTTTAAATCCCTTTCCAATTTTGTTTTTAGCTGCCATTTGACTTCACCTGGAAGATGCTGAAGGATACTTTCAATACATGCGGTAAGAGTGGTTGGTTGTTGTTTGTAAACATAAGACAATGAGTCTTTTATTTAATATCCAGCTAACTTCTAACCCTGTATTCTTCCTGCTGTAGGCATGGTCCAGTATGCTGATATTAAGATGGAGAACGGCAAGTCCAAGGGCTGTGGTGTGGTCCGCTTTGACAACCCTGAAACTGCTGAGCGCGCCTGCCGGACAATGAACGGCTACCGGCTGAACGGAAGAGAGATTGATGTTAGGATTGATAGGAATGCATAAGTTATTTGTCTACTACATCTGGCATTTCATTTAGTCATGTCCACACACTATGTCATCTGCTTGTCCTGAATCACACACATGTGGATTGTTAGGTATTTGTAACAGTACAAATGTTTTTCTTTTTAGTTGGTAATCTGTAACAGTGAAAGTGTTTTAGTTCTTGAAGATTTTTACTTTTTTCTTTTTCTTTTTAGAGACCAAATTTTAAATTTTCTTTTGTGTTCCTTCACCTGTCATTGCCTTTGTTCTATAAGGTGTTTTGATAAATAAACCTCAGTCTTTGAAACGCTTTTCTGACTTTTGTGTCGTTGCACTTTTCTTGGTCGCCGATCTCGTCAGTTAAAAAAAAAAAGTTTTTAATAAATGTAAATGACTGAAACTCAGACACGCGGAGGTGTGTGTGGTGTCACGTGACCCTGAAACCCCTCCCCTCACGGACATGGAGGTCACCACCGGAAGAAGGTCACAGGCACTACATCCAAGATGGCGGCCCCCTTTCGTCAGTGTTACCGGGTGAGTGGTTGACACATTTTCTTTTCAATTTCAGCGCTTAGAGAGACACGAAATAACAAAACAATTAATCCACGAACTGGATTTCATACGTTTGTGTTTGCTGAATGAAAAATGACGTTTACGGTTTCACAAACAAGTCGACTAACGTGACGTTGGCTAGCTAAGTTAGCCGACTGTTAACACATCCAGATGGTGTTTGGTCTCTGGCTCCACACACCGACGGCAAACTGAATTTTTATCACGTAAAGCCTCAACTCTTTAGCTACGTGTTTCATCTTGTGAGCTGTGTTTTCACGTACAACATATAAATTTGCTCCTTCACAAGCAACTCAACTATCAGCTGGCCTTTAATCCACAAATGACAAAAGGCCCATTGTAGAAATGATCAATGTCATGAGGGTGACTGGGATTCTGTAAACCCGGCTGTAAATTTGAAGATGAGTTTTTGTGTCTCTTTCCAGATAAATGTAAGAAGAGGCTTGGTGGCCTTTCCTTCTTCTCACCTCCTACATTACAATAGACCCAATGTCTTCAGGATACACAGTTTCCTCGCAAGCTCTTTTCAGGTACAAATATATTACTTAAGACCATTAATGTCTGCCTTTGTCTGAGGCGAAGCGCACCACATTATGTTTTGTTCTGCTTTAAAAAGACATGTCGAGTTCCTTTCTGTTTTGATCCAGAAAACAGGACTGAATGATGTGATTACTTTTCAGTTGCAATGATTGGGCATTCTAACGAACAAGCATTTCCCATCACCTCTGGAGAGAAGGATTTGTAGCTGGGGTGTTTCTGTTGTACCACAATATGATGGTAGTGCAGAATGCATAACAACGTTGAGATACATTTCGCCTTCATCAAAAATTGCAGCGCCTGTGATTTGGATAGTGCACTTGGCCATATTGCAGTTTTCAATAAATGGTACAGCCCTATTAGCGTAAACAGAAAACCTTGGAATAAAGTCAACCATGCTGCATATTTGTCATTCAAAGTGGGTCCCATTTTCTTTAATGGTTATTACATTTAGGTTTCTTGAGCCCATAACCAACGTTATGAACATAAAAACAAGCTATATTTCACTGGTCCAGACATACTTTGATTTTCTTTTTTCATATTACCCAGGTGCCTTGGCCATCCCCTCATCAAAAAAGGTATTTGTCAGGGGAGAGAGGTGGCGGAAGAAAAGGTTTCTTGGGGGAGTTTTTGGACAACATTAGGCACGAGTTAAATAAGAACAAGGAAATGAAAGAAAACATCAAGAAGTTCCGTGAGGAGGCCAAAAAACTGGAGGAGTCAGACGCGCTGAAACAAGCACGACGAAAATATGTGAGCACATGACCACACTGAAGACACAACATTGTGTTTGTGCTTCTTTGTTTTAATTACACATTATAACAGTCCTCTCCTATTTTATCTTTCCCAGAAAAGTATAGAGTCTGAAACAGTGAAGACCTCTGAGGTTCTCAAGAAGAAGTTAGGAACAATCTCTGAGACAGTTAAAGAGGTAAATGTGATGTGTATCTTCATCAAATGCAGCCTTTCTTTTTGACTGCCATTTTGTTGAAACCGATCAGTTTGACACTTCCACCCTTACTAGATGTGTGTGTGTGTGTGTGTGTGTGTGAGGACAGGGCATAGAAGAAGTCACTCGAACTGAAATTGGAAAGAAAATTAAGGAGGGAATGGAAGAAGCAGCCAAAACCGCAAAGACTTCTGCAGAGTCTGTCTCAAAGAGCGGAGAGAAGTTGGGGAAGACTGTTGCGTTCAAAGCTATATCTCAGGTAAGGAATCAATTTGCTCTCTGTTCTTCTGCAACTTAACTGTTAACAGCAGTCATTAATTCACAATAAAAAAGTAACAATAATCACAGATAATAAATAATAATCCAGAATATTTTTTTTTCTTGTCTGCTATTTAATTTCAGGGTATGGAGAGTGTGAAGAAAGAGATTGGTGACCTGGGTCACACAGGCCCTTATCGGCCTCCTGCCAGACTCAGGAAGAGGAGTGAGTTCTCCTCCAAGGGAGCAGGGGATGAGAATAAGGTCTTCGAAGCCAATGAGTACGTGAGTGCCATGGCTTTGCACCCAAGTTTGCAAGGATAATCAAATTGTTTTCAGAGGTGAAAGTGGCTGCACTGTGATTTGGAAAAGTTTACTGTTCTTGCTATGAAATGGACGCATTTCCTTTTCTGGGTTAAAATATGATGTTAAACATGAAAACAAATCATAAGTGACACCCATGTTCCTCAGCTAACTGTTCAAACTCTTTATTTTGAAATTTAGGGAAGCAATGGGTGTGGTGCTCCACAAGGACTCAAAATGGTACCAGCAGTGGAAGGACTTCAAAGACAACAATGTGGTGTTCAATAGTATGGAGCAACCTTTCTCTTCCTGTCTGTCTTTGGTCCCTTGTCAGCTCACTTGCAGAAAGCTTTTCATCAGTATACCAGTGTTATTTCATTGCTAATGCACGCAAGCTAGCATAACATCAAAGACTACAGCAGTTTTTGTCCCCACTGGGTTGATTTGTTAAATCGCTGTTTTGAATGTCCGTGTTGATGTTTATGAAGAGTCCTTCTTTTAATGAGCCTCGATTTTTAGTGGTTTTATTCATCATGTTATATTGAGAGAACTGATATTCCTGACAATTTTTTAAAAATAATCTTTATATATGAACTTATGATGAATATGTGTATATGTAGAGGAGAATGAAGCTTCTGTTCTGGGCTCCATTTAAACTTCCTCTCATTCTTATGCTCACTGCAGGGTTCTTCGAAATGAAGATGAAGTACGATGAGAGCGACAATGCCTTTATCAGAGCTTCTCGTGCTGTCACTGACAAGATGACGGACCTCATAGGTGAGAGACCTTTGGTAAAAGAAAGAGATCTAATCAAACTTAAAAAAAAAAAAAAAAAAGAATACACACCAGTATATATGTTTCAGTGTATCTATGAGTACACAAACATAATGAAAACTTTTATGTTATCTATCTTTTGCAGTTTACGTATATTTTTTAGTCGTAGTTTGAACACTGTGTCTCCTGTCCACGTCTGCATGTGCGTTTAGGTGGGCTGTTTTCTAAGACAGAGATGTCAGAGGTATTAACAGAGATTTTGAAGGTGGACCCTTCCTTTGACAAAGATTCCTTTCTCAAGCAGTGTGAACACGACATCATCCCCAACATACTGGAGGTATGTTCCACTGATTACTAACACCAGCTGCATAAAACTCGGCCTGAGTCTGTCAAGTCAAGAATTCTTTTTTATTTTTATCAATATTGAATTTTAGTTGATGCAGCAAGGATTGCCACACAAAAGTACAAACAAAGCTTTGTATACGCAGCTAAAGTAACTACTACTACTATACACTATACTACTATACTATACTATACTACTATATATACTAAACAGGATGACCAACTGCACTGCATGTGATAAGGTCTCCATGTATTCTTGCCAGTGTATTTTGGAAGTAATCATCTTTTGTACGTTTCAATGCTGTGTGTCTTGTCTCCATGCAGGCGATGATCAGAGGGGACCTGGAGGTGCTGAAGGACTGGTCCTATGAAGCAGTACGACCTTTCACACCACTCTGATTTTAAAACGTTGAAACACAGATCCAATGTGCAGACAGTTGTGCACGTTAGCTGCAGTTATATAGGTCTTCATTAAATGTGTGGTCATAATTTTGTTCTATCTTCCTTTTATCATTTATCATAGACATACAGTCAGCTGGCACATCCAATTCAGCAAGCGAGGGCCATGGGACTTCAGTTCCACTCCAAGATCCTGGACATTGACAACATTGATGTAAGTTAGATCAGAATACACTACACAGGATTTATAATGAAATGAGCATTGGCACCACAAGTTTATTTATTTAGTAGTTCAGTGGTTTTAAAATCAAAAGTTGAAATGCTTAAAATGAATTCATAGCTCATTGCAAATAGCTGCAGATTAAAATGAGTCAAAATGATATATAATATGATAAATAAAAGCAAAATACATGATTGACTGTTAACTGAAAATGGTCATGGTTGACAGATTTAGTAAAAAAAATAAATAAAATCTATTAAAACTATTCATTAATGTACAACAAACGACCATATGCAAAATGTCAGCCTGAAAAGTTAACAACCAGGTGTCTTTGTTCCTTTTAAACCTCATGTGCTCTCTTATCTTTTTCTGAAGCAGTTCTTTCTCCATCAACCAGAGTTTCTGTATTTTTCCTTATGACTCGCTGGCTCAGTAAATTGTGTATATGTTTCTGCTCCTGCTCCAGCTGGCCATGGGGAAGATGATGGACCAGGGGCCAGTACTGATTATCACCTTTCAAGCTCAGCTAGTGTTGGTGATCAGAAACACCAAAGGAGAGGTTGTAGAGGGAGACCCTGTAAGTACAAACATATGTGAACAGAAACAGAAATATCACCACCAAAATAAATGATGTGACGCTTGGTTATGTAATGCTACAGAAATGTACACAAATCTGTTCTTATAAATGAGTTCCCCAGACATAATGGAGCCACTTTTTACTATTTATGCATAGATTTTATTTATTTGAACCCAAGACCCAGACTACAGCTTTATAGGCTGTAAAGCAGCAATGTTGTGCACTCAGGGACACCTGTGATTGGTTAAAAAAAAAAAAAAAAAGTGTCCACTCAGTACTGTGCGGTTGGCACCTACACAGTGTTCACAATAAAATACTTCTGCAAGAGGATTAATAGTGGATATACTGTACTTCTAAGTTTTGTAAGCTGACACCTGAAGTCTAGGGTTTAAATAATAGACTCTGCCCTTGTGGAGTCAACTATCAGCTTCCCTTTTCCTGCCATTTGTTTTGTCACAGACTTCCACCACAAAATCTTTTTCCCCTTCCTTAGTTTTAGATACGTGTGCGACATCTAATTGAAAAATAATGCCAGAGATTACTGAAACCATTTCACTAACTAAATTTACCTAACAGTTGAAGGAAGACACATTTATTTACTGAGGCTTTTTTTTTATATATATATATAAAAATGTATAATAGAAAAATGTCATTGTTGGTGTGTATTGGGTGTATTTGTCCTCTTCAGTTACTAAGACACACTGAACAATAAAGAATAAGGGCCCCCACCTGTTTATCTTTCTCCAGGAAAAAGTGCTCAGGATGATGTATGTGTGGGCTCTTTGTCGAGACCAGGAGGAGCTCAACCCACATGCTGCCTGGAGACTGCTTGACATCTCTGCATCCAGCACGGAACAGATCCTCTAAGACTCTGTGATGAGCATAAAGTACACTCACCTTAGGAGAGAACATACTGTACCTGAACTTCCCCCTGAGCTGGCTGGGAAGAAAAGTGCGGGTGGGGGAAGGGAGCATCTGGCGATGAGAGACTCACAATAGATGGGTGGGGGGGCAAGGGCTCACTTCACAACAGAAACATCGTGGGGGAAGTGCTTTGCTGCCCTGGCTTTGGGTTCAGTCCCAACACTTTTCTTTGAGTGTTTGTCACCAATCCTCCACAGTAGGGGGCGGTAGAATATCAATAACTGTCAACTGTACTTTCTGCAACGCCTGCATGGCTGTCTGTTCATTGGATCTTTATGGTGCAGGACAGCTGTTGTTGCATAAATTAAATAATTTAACTTAGGATCAGCTCTTTAGAGATTATGGGGGAAAGATGAGTGGTAGATTTGTACCTGGCCCCCGAGGAACCTCTGAAACATTTCTGCCACCGTCTGTTTCATCAGACTTATAGACTACCTCTCTCTCTGAGGTGTTGTCATCTTGGCGCCTGTGGATTGTGGTGTCATGGCCAATCAGTACTCTCTTCGATCTCTTTTTGTATGATAATTATCCAGTGTGATTGTTAAACCATCAGAGTCTATATTTATTATAAAAAAAGATGGCCCCTGTTTTTCACACTAGCAGAAATTTTTGAGAATAAACAACCATCCTAATATTTTCGCATCTATTCAGAGAATGCTTAAGGCCACACTGAAGAATATTTTCCTAGACTGTGATGTTAGGCGCACTCATTTACTTTGAATGAAATTGTGTCTCTGTGAGGTTAAGCTAATTTAGGTCAGGTAGAACACAAAGGCCTGTACCATGAGGCAGGATTTGAGATTACTGGGTAAGATTCAGGATTATCTCTGGGTTTTCAGATCAGATCAAAGCCTGTCAGAAATTGAAATGTATGGAAAAACTGTAAAGCCAGATAGTAGCAAAATTATTTATAATGAATAAAACACAGCAGTCATCTATTCATGTATTCAGTTAATTTATTCTGTTTACATAGATGGTGCTCCTCAGGGTTTCGCTGTGTAAGCATATATACACAAATTTAATTGCATCACATTAACAGAATTTTAACAGATAACCAGACCTCATTACAAGCCTCTCTAATGTACATATTTCTTAATTCTGTATTTTAAACTCTGATTTTTGCAGACAGCAGTTTATAAGAGGTCGGTGAATGTAGATTACTGCATCAAAATTCAGCCCTTTTGTCAAGCCAATGGGAAATCATATAGTTTAATTTTCTACATTTGGCCCATTTACACTGTCAGATGTCACCACCTCAATTAATATCTCTTATCTGTCTTCAGTCTTATGACCCCCTTTCTTTTTACCATTCTTGCTTTCTGTTGTAAATGCTCTGTCATTTCTTTGTCTTCAGAAATGGGCTTTAATTTTCCTTTGGCTATGTGTCAGTATTCATCAAAGAGCAAATGAAATCTATCAAACACTGGGCTGAATCTTTATTCAGCCCATGTGCTTCACTTATGATCTGTCTGAGGTGTCTTGGTTCGAGGATGCAGATGACAGGGTGTGATCACACCACCGTAGCTGTTCGCCATCTGTGGCAAAAGCCTGACGGCTCGGTACAGATGGTGAGATGCAGGGCATCATGCAGTGTCATGTGAATTTAGATGGGCCTGCTTTTACAGAAGGATTGATTACAACGGCCCTGGTGAGAGGGTAGGGTATAATCTAGCCTGCTTGCATGTGTGCGTTCTGTCTGTCTGTCTGTCTGTGCATGTGGACCCCCAGCTCCCCTGTTCCAGTGCTGTCCTGGATGATGGATCTTCTCGGTTGCTGAGCTGTGCTGAGGTTGCAGCTTGCCAGTGTTGTGCAACAAATGTACAAACAGTTCCTCATACTGGAGGAGCTCTCACAGAAAATTCGCAGCGTGGGGGCGGTGGTCAGCTGGATCCTGCTGGACACCTGCTGACCAAGAGAAGATCAGTCGTGAGGCCTTTTAGAGTGATTTAATTTTAGACAGATTTACATACCTCCAAAGCAGTGTGATAATGAGCTTGCCGAGGCCAGAAAGTTGCTTGCTGAAGGTAATCCATCACACTAAATATGTAGTCACCTTTAGTTTTTGTTGCAGTTTATTACAGCCTTGCAGCTAGTTTCCAGCAGCAGCTGTTTTGAAAACTGTTTCCTGTTTATTCCAACACACATCAAAAGACTTGCATTGCAAAGAATATCAAATCTGGACAAACATGGACCTAACCAAATGGTGTCCAAAGCAATCCATTTGATATTTTTCTGTCTTTAAATGTTACTTTAATGGTGCTGGTGAACCTGAGGCAGTTTGTTAGGACATGTAATGAAAATGTCATCTGACAAAATCACTTTTCCCGTCTGTACAATGCAACCTGGAAGGTAAGAAAAGATTTTTTTTTTGTTCCTTTAATAATCCTGTGATTTCAACCTAAGTTTAACCTCAATACTAGACAACAGAAAAGTAGAACACTTTTCCATGTACAGAGAAAGTGGCGTGATGATGAACATAGGAGGAAGTCCAACCTCATCTATGTGGTGCAATCTCAGTTTCTCTGTTTTTGACTTTGGGACATTTGTAAGTTTCATTCCGTCCTGTTACACTGCTAGCCTTCCTCATGTTTAACTAAACACACACTGGCCATGTGTAGGCAGCACACAATGCAAAGGTCCCAGCCCGGGCTGGCCCTGGGGAGCACCAGCTCCAATCCCAATCACAGCAGTTAAATCCTGTTTGGCTGCTGGACTTTCAACTTCCAGAAAGTTTTGTTCTGTTCTTATTGGCTCCTTTTGTGCCATTTGGGACACATTTGGATAAAGGCCAACACTGAATATCTTTCCCAGGCTGACTGTAGAAGTATTTGATTTGATTTTACCAAGATCGAGAGCCTGTGAGCTACTGAAGGGCTCTGGCTCGACTCGTCTGCGTGTAAACGACTTTCTTCATGCTACACAATGTAACACAAGTGTTGCCATGCCTACAGTAGCACCAAATGTTGCTCTAACTAGCTGGCTGACTGAGCACAGCAACACCAGCTAGGCTTTTGGTTGTGCGATTGATTTGTTTTTGTTGGTTCTCATAAACACCGGCTGCATTTGCTCATTTGTGTGGTGTAAACAGGAAGTGGAGGCCTGACGAGTGTCTAACGAAACATTTTAGTCTGTTTGTTCGTTAAGATTTAAGATGCTGGTGACAGTGGTGATTGTTTGCTGAACTTTGAATGCCTTAGAAGATGTAACTGCAGACACATCGACTCTGCTCTAAAAGGATGAAGGGAGGGTTGATCTTTTCACAAGAACTGAAAAGATACTCTCAGGGAATTTCCCGATTTTTACTGACTATGGATTTTTGGCACTCAAACAAGAGCACTTAAGAGCATGCGTTGTATAAGTGATGATATTAATGGGGATCATTTGCTCCGACTCATAAACAGAATACAAACCTGTCACCGTCTGAAAAGCAAACAAGGTAACGACCAAGCAGCTGGTCGACCGGAGGACTCATCTCACATGCATATGTCTTGCCACACACACACACACACACACACACACACACACACACACACACAGAAGTAGTGCTGGGTCAAGTCCCAAGGAAGTAGGGCAGAACTGCCACATAGACTCTCTCTGTTGACGGGTGAGTGCTGACATCCCACTCCAGCCTTGGATGCAGCAGCACTAACAAGCAGAGTGACAACAGCAGAGGAAGTTTCCAAAAAAAGTAAATAAGAATAAGATCATAAAATATGATCAATACAGAAACAGCTATTAAGAATTCATCAAACATATTTAGGTCTGTTATTCAGTCATTCATCTTCTACTGCTTATCCATTTCCGGGTCACGAGCGGTTCTGGAGCCAATCCCAGCTCACGCTGGGCGGGGGCGGGGTCAACATGGACAGGTCACCAGTCCTTCACAGGGCCAACACACAGAGACAGAGACCGACAACCACTCACACTCAGACCTATGGGCCATTTAGAGTCACCAATTTTAGGTCTGTTAGATGATGTTGAAATCATTATCAGGCTTACAAATTACAATATTTCAGACTGAGAGCCTCCAAAGTGGTACCATTAAAGAAAGTGGACGTGGTGCTCGCTTATGTCTGAGGCTCTATTATTCCACAGCCATTAAATTAGCTATTCATCTTTATATCACTAATGGAAATTTTCCACCACATGTCTTGAGTTTCTTTCCAGTCAACCGCCCTTTTACTTAACATACACACCATTTCCTTTCTTCCCTGTCATCTGTCTGTTGCCCCATTAACCAGGCTGTCCTTGAGCCTCCCTGGTGCCCAGAGTCCTCAAGGGTGATTTAACCAGCATCATTGTTTTCCCACGTCCTCCTTCCATCTAATTATCTTTTTTTAATACATTTGCTCTTAAAACAGAGACCATGCAGGTTAAATTTACTGCAAAATTTTTCTTTATCTGCTTATATCAAACACGAGCATCATGTATTGTGTAGGGGGGAACAATGGCCCTCTTAACCCTCTGAGGGACAAAGAAAAACAATTTTATGCCCCAGATGTTTTCAGATGGCCTTAATGCAATATGACATTGTTCTTATTTGATCTGAAGTCGAGAACTGGATGCTACACCAGCTCTCCGATGTGCCCGCTGCACAGCAAGTCTTCTGGAAAGAGCTCCAAGTGAAGGTCGCCGGAGTCCTTCCGTGTGCGAACGCATGTATGAGCGCTCGCTCTGACCCACATTCCCCGGTGCACTGGGGCACCATGCCAACATAAGAGATAAGAGCATGCAACACACACACAATCATACAAGGGGCCAGACGACGGGGTGGGAAAAGGTCAGGGGTGTTCTGCAGGACTGTTGTGTGTTTGCACAGAGGAGAGGTGTGACCCCTTCTCTTCTGCAGTAGAAACTGATGTCCAAGTGGGTTTAATTATGGTGTAATCTGTCTGAGCAAAGTCTGTTATTCCATGTTTGTCTGTGTTAGCAAACCACGCACAGCATCACAGTGGCCAGGCAACCCGCAGCTGTATTCCTGTCTGGGAGCACAACGCTTTCATGCAGCTATCTGCAAGACTCCACAGCTTGTTGATAAAATGAAATCATTTATTTATCTGTTTGATGGTGGGAAACTATTTCAGCAACTGTAATATAAATAATTAAACCAAAAATGTAACAAAGAACCTCTTTTAAGCTGTGGGCAGTTCAAACAGAGAGTAGCTTTCTTTATCTGAACAGGTGAAAGTACATTTCAAAAGAAAATAATTGAAAAATGTATTTTTTGTCGTCTCCTGAATCCGCTTGTAGTGGCTAATATTAATCCTTTCAGGTTGGGAATCCCCGTTCTTGTAGTTTCTGGGCATGCAGATATGTCTAGTTGATGTAAAAAAAGGTGGAGTAGCTTTGTACTTTGGCTGAAAAGAACTCTGAAAAGAGTGCAATAACACGTCTTAAAGGCTTGTGTTTGGGGATATTGCCTCGCAGTAAAATTACATTTTTCTTTTAAAGGTTATCCTGCACCTTCAACTGTTTTCAGGATCTAATATGGAGTAGCCTATTAAAAGTCAGCAGTCAATATATCTTTATCTCATTTTCATATATCACTCTCGTCCCATAAGACCAGATAGCACAGCAATATCCAGCAGAGAGGGAGTGCTACCTTTGGACATGTCTGAAAAAAATCACTTTACCTCTATAGAAAAGTGTGTCCAGTGAGAAAGAGAGAGGCAGGCAGATAGTAGAAGGGGACTGTGGATGGTTGTAACGTGACAAATCACCTAATTCACCCTATAAATGCTCAATCCATCATTTATTCCACATGTGAAGAGGAGCCCTGCAGTATGAATGGACAATATCAGAAGGAAAAAGCTTTTTAAAACTTTATTTTCTTTACTTCCGTCCTTACCTCATTGTTGCTGGTTGTTGTAGCTGTCTGCTTACAGTTCAGGCAAGTCTGGTTTCACTGTAACAACAATGTTCAGTTGGAGCTTTTGCACATTTTCTTATGAAGTTTTACTGTAATGTTCAGTGTGTGAAAGTCAAAATGTAATAGCCTCGTATCATATCACATGATGTTACAACTTACCTGCTCTATGGAGTGAAACATGCAGCTTGTTTTTCCTGCATTTTCTATCTGTGTTGCAGAAACAACACAATTTATTTTTATTTTTTTGCACATTGAACACACCTGGAGCGTAAAAGAGCGTGACAGGGACAGAAGTCTTGGGAATGTCACAACCTTCCACAGTATCCCCCTCCATGTTTTGCATTGTAAATGAGCGTGAAAGCAGGCGGTAAATTTATGTAAGGTCAGGTGTTCCTGAGAGCGCTCTAACCAGCCGCCTGTCTCATCAAGCCATGCACTTCCTGCCACATAGCAGGATGCGGCGGACGTGCTGGAACTCGCGGAGCCGACATTATGGCAGAAATGTGGGACGATGTCTCCTACAGTCCGGCTGTGTGTGTCTGCATGCGTTAATGCTGATAAATACCCACTCAGCCTGGATCGCATTTAGCATCGGCACATACGGGTCACCCCAGGTCATGCTACAGATTCCTCTCTCTCTCATATGTTGCCTTCAGTTCCCTCTTCCTTCATCCGTCCTCTCTGACACTGTCATGTCAGTGATCAGTCTTACTCATGTAGCAGATAAGAAATACATCGTTTAAAATGACTTAATAGAAAATAAATAAATGTAATCAGAAGTCGCCAAGTCAGCTAATTCTGCAAATATCTGCAATATAATCCAAAGGTACACCGGCAGATTCCCTTTCTTTCTTTTGCTCTGTTCACATTAATTTAATTAAAATGTGCTTTTAGCATTAAACTGGGGAAAAGGACACACCTTAGCCTCAATTTATTAAGGGAGACCACTTCTTGGCTGCAGCAGCCCATCTGAAATTCAAGAAAACTGTCATCTGAAAAACTCACTCAAAGCTTTAATTACTAAGTCATATTTGCATGTGCAGGCCCGTGAATACTCTTTCTGATGCCTCTGAGAGTTTCACCAAAAACTGCCTGTGACATGAACCTGGATGACCACAATCTGGGCATATCACCATAATTACACATCAGTCACAATATTAGACGGATTCTAAAAGTGGATCATGACTCCGGGGCTGGAAAGTGAAGCCGTCGGTTGTAAAACCAGGACATGTTATATTGAAGTCCATGGATAGCTGGCTATGTCTGCTTCCGCCACCTTCTTCCCGGATTTGTTATGTCACTGATTGTTTTCCTAATAAGTTTGTGGTCTCAGACTTTAGTTACTCTTCTTCAGTTCAACGTGATCAGTTTTTAAGTCCACGAAGCGGGGTATATCCTAGGGTGGGGTTAGCATGCGGCGACTCCTTCCTCCTTAGCTCCACTTTGTCCTTCAAATCTGATTTTTGTGGTACAGCATTACAGTACATATATATAGCAAATAAATACACACATTTGTTGATCTAAGGGATGCTAACGTGCACAAAAGTAAACTTTTGTGTGCTTTTCCTTGTAAATTTCATGCATTAGCTAGTCTCCGACTGTTTCAATTCCATTATCACATCCCTCTTCCTCCCCCCTCACCTTCTTTTTCTAAATCTAATACCTCATCCAACCAAGACACCATCAGCAAGTCCAGCCTAATTGCTGGGAGCAGATTCTTTATGGGAACGGCGATTCTGCTGAGAGGAGGGAAAACAATGGGAGCAAATGCTGTTTCTATCGATCAGCCAATGTCTCTGTCCACCCTCCAACCGGCTGTGCTTACTGTCCCTGCTGCAGGGTCTGATATGTCAGAAGATTTACCGGCCTGGGAGCCCATGGTAACCTCAGCAGGAAGCGTTTCTACAGAGGAACACAGGGAAGCGGGAAGCGGGGGTGTAAATACAGGCTGCCCGCCTAACCAGACGCACACGGCTTCATACGCTGTCGTAAGCCTCAAACATGGCCATTAACTTCTGGCCCACATAGTGCAGACAGCACAGAGCGTAGGCTGAAGAAATTCATCACTCTTTTCCAAACAAAGAGTGGGAACGAGCAGCCTCTTTGGGCCGTACAAGAGTATATCACGAGCTCTGGATAGAAGTGTGTGGTGGCAAAGAGCAGAGCAGCATGGCTATAAAAGAAGAGGTACTTTAGACTTCAACATAATAAAATGAATCATTTTGGTTTTATTAGTGTACCATGACTCAAATGTGTTTTTCGTTACAGGCGCTCTCCTGGGTCCAACGCCTCGACACGTCAGCTCACCTGCAGTGACAGATAATCCATAGGACTGAATCGGAAGTGGGCCATGTCCAAAGATCAGCCCAGCCGGCTTACAGGTACTGCCCCGCTCGTCTTGTTGCCCTCCCTGCTCTCCACCAAGGCTATCAATAACTCTAATGAAGACAGAAGTTCACTTAGATTAACTTTCCGGGCTGTTACCATGCACCATCAGTCACAGAGACCAGCAGGGTGGGGAAACAAATGTTAGCTTGTCAAAGGTTTTCATTAGCATAAGGAAACTTACACACTGCTGCTCATTTAAAAAAGAGGATTTCTGGCCGTGCTCAGAGAAATCAGGGAGGTCAATCCAGGACGCCGAGGCCTATTCAACTCGAGGTGGCGTCTACGTATTTCTCTTTTGTGTGCGTGTGCGCCTGTCTGGCCTGCACTCTATGGTTGGTTCGCTCCGCTCCCTCCATCAGCCTGACAGAGGGATGAGGTTGTGAATAAAGAGTTGCATCCTCTCATCAATAGTTATCAAGGTCAGGGAGACAGACAGGTAAGGTGATTTATCACTGGAGTCAGAGGGTAGAGCATGACAAACTGGGAAGTGCAGAAAGGTGAGGGTGAGTAACAATGAGGGGTAAAAAGCCAACGGAGGGACATCAAATAGCTCAAACTGATCCCAGGCCAGAGATGGACGGACAAATGTGCAAGATACTGTAAAATGTGGACGTGTGCATACAGTTAATCCAGCTGCTGGTCAGATGGAGAGAGGTCACCCAACGTTCAACACGTCCACAATTATCCAGCAATTATTAAACAGCACAGAACTCCTCAGTCAGGATTAGCAATGTTAGATTATGTGAGGATTTTGCCACTCGGATTGGATGCGGTTCAGCTCGGCTAATTCGCCCCAAAGGTTCGTTCGTAACTTTCTTTATATCACGACTGTACCGACTGAGGGTTTTTAATAATTAGCCCTCAGAATGTCAACACAAGTCACGTTAATATATTGTAACTCACTCGTTTCTCAGCACAGTCTTTCCTCACCATCCACCAAAGTATTGCACATGTGTCAGGCTGACATAGTTAATCCACCACACCGGTCTCATGAGGATCTTCCACAGGCTAATCATGCTTCAAAGAATAATTGCAGTCATTTGAAATCCATGCGTGAATGGTATTTGATAATTTGAGTTCATTTTCCCAACTGACTCATATTTCCCAGTGAACCTCCACACCCTACTTTTTTTGCCGGTGGCAAAGACTCAGTGGGGCCTCATTACAGCTCCTGAATGTTTGTGCGACTGTAAGACTGGGCGTCCTGTCCCTTTGCGTATGAATATGAATATAAATATTAAGTTGATACTGCAAGAGCCCAACACCCTGCAGCTAAACAGACAGATGGTGTTGTGAGTATTTGCAGCGCACGTTTAGTTTGTTTGCATTTACACATATGTGTGAATTGTCATTGATGTGAGAGACCCCAGTTATTAACTGAGACAGGAGAGTACGGAGACTTGATTTCCGACATCCACAGTTTTAGTGGAGAATGCTGATGCTCCTGTCTCGAATGCAGGTGACCTCATTTCAGATAGTTCAGCCTATTTGTAAATATGCATGTCCATTACATAAGACTGCTGACATGTGAAATAATGCAAAGTGAAACGGCTGGAGGAACTTATGCGCTAATTAGCACAACTGTAAGCCCGAGGTGAGCCAGTAGTGCTGCAGCTGTTTGGTTGCTAAATAAATAAATAAATAACGTGGGAATAATATAACAAAACAACTCTTACACAACTAGTGTCATTAAGCTGCAATGACTCGACAACATTGGTCTTCAGCCGTAATCAAGACAGATGACATCATATTATCAGCTGGCATTCGTGGCATCGTTGTTCTACACAATAAACGATACAGCTCGTGTCCTCTGGCTGTTTGTTGTTGAAAACTAAGCATGACACGACACTTTTGATTTAAGTGAGGACATAAAAGATGATTCTGGCGAACAATCAGCACTTTTATCGATATAGACTGGAAAATATTTTGGGAAAAAAAAAAAAAAAAAAAACATTTCTCTCCATAAAAGTGAAGAAGAGTCATGTACCTGCCAAAAGTGGTTGAATCCAAAATATTGTCCAAAGCCAGAGCCCTGAATTTATTTTATGTCCATGTATATTTTAAGTGCAATATGTGTGATGACTCTTTATATTGCAAACCAAATTTACGGACATGTAAAAGTAACCTAACCTAAGCTTAACCTACTCTACACATTGAATATATCCTAAAGTCAAATTTAATAACATATTTATTATGATTAGTTTCATTTTATCGCTCAAAATTTCCATCTTTTTGAAATATGACACGGAAACTACTAGAAAATTATTACGGTAATATTAAATCTTCTGTATCTATAAACCAACAGTTAACGTAACTGTGCAGAAGCTTTGTGCACATAAATGCACTGATGTTAGTTTTTCGATAATCAGGCATTTTATAATTCAGTGACCACGGGAAAGAATTAATGTTTGTTTAATGAAAATTCATTAAAAAGTTTAAATGTTTTAAAAATAGAGAAAAGTCAGTTCACTTTATGACAGGACATGACAGAACTTGACAAAAACAACACGATAAAAAGAGTGCTGAAGTGTAAAGTGCATCATGGGAGTTCATTCAGCAGACACAGGCAAAAATGTATTCACGTCATTTCATCCTACACAAGGTCCTCATGGCCCTGCTGAAGCATTCCCGTGCTGCCTTCAGCCGCCTCCTCCTTACGTTGGCCTTTGGACCTTTGTCAGGTGACGTAGAGCTGGTCGATGTCTCCTCCGTGGGGACGGCTGTATCTTGACAAACAGCTGATTTGTCCCCAGCTGATCCTTCAGCGGCTTGTCGTCCATTAGATGAGTGACAGACAATCTCGATCTCAAAGCTCGAGCTTGACCCGGCCTCGTTTGATTGAGTAATGACTGAAGGTTCTTTGCCTTGGGCCTCCTCCACCTCGCCTTCAGGAAGCAGCTCCTCCTCTATGTCATGCTTTTGGCAAATCACCATCCTCTCAAATGAGTCCCTGACGCTGGATAAAACATCACAAAAAGGGAATTAATCACTCATGCTGGCAGCGAATCGCTCCAAGAACCTACTTATTTATCTATCCAGCTTTCCTGAAACCAAAACAGATTTCCACTCACTAGCTGCAGTCAGTTTTGTCCTTCAGGTGAGCCACCGTGACGAAGGGGTGCGTGAGAGCTTTCCCTGGAGTGATCCTCCTCTCTGGATCAGGTTGAAGGAGGCATTTTAGGAGGCTGACGAACGCTCTCTGATCGTCCAGCTCAGGTTGTTCATGGATGTCGGGGTCGTACTGGATTTAAAACAAAGCAGACGACACTTTGGTATCTCAGTGACCGAACAAAGTGGCGTTAATGAATCCTGGAGTCATTAAATGGTCACTTACTGTTACCAGACTGTCCAGGTTTCTGAACACCTGCTTCCACGCTTTAGGCTGATGGCAAGTGGAAAGCTGGTACTCGCTCGGAGTCTACACCAACGAGAAGACATGTTGGTCAGAAACTTCTTTCTTTAATGTTGCTGAAAACAGTTGCTGCCTAATTGGGAGATAAAAAAAATAATGCAGAAAGCTGAAGGTTCAAATACCTTGAACCACCATCTTGGGTTTTCCCAGAGCTGGTTTTCTTTGAAAAACTTATATGTGAATTTGCCAGCACTGAGGAGATGATCTCCTGGCTGCTCCACGGCAGCTACAATGTCTCTCATCTGAGGAGAGAATTTAAAGAACCGGCATCAGCTGACGTCCTTCAGCCTTGTTGAATTCATAAAATCAACCCTCATTTACATCCTGACAGGCCTTTATTTGCTTCCTTACTGCTTTGTATTCGCAATGTATCGAAAACGGGTGTTTGGCGAGGAACAAGAACAGGAGCACGCAGCCGAGACCCCACATGTCTATGGCCTCAGAGATGGGGAGGCCCAGCATCACTTCTGGTGCTCTGTATTAATCGGAATAGCGATTTAGTGCGTGGCAAACACACAAACGTGTTCAAAGATCAGCTTTTCAGAAACATACCTGTAGCCCAGAGGCTGAATGTTTCCCATTATCCTTTCGGAGGTTGTGAAGGACAGGCCGAAATCTATTAGTTTGACTCTGAAGGGCTCACTTCGGTGGTTTGTCATCATTATATTTGACGGCTTCAGGTCAGAGTGGATGACGCCGATACCCTTTAGAGCGTCAAAGGCCGTCAACAACTGCAGAGAAAAAGGGCGCAGTGCAGATGGTTGAATGTACCACCGAGCAAACACTGCTGCCATTACGGGCGAATCAATCGATTAAAATCAATCCATCCACAGAGACTTTACCTGCTGCGTTATTGGCCGTATCGCATGGAGAGAGAGAGGTTTGAAGCTCTGTTCTGTGATCAGCTCAAGAAGATCTCTGTCCAGCATTTCAAACACTAGACAGGTCTGTTCATTGTATTTGAACGTCTCGAAGAACTTGACCACGTTGCTCTTTACCGGGTCAAGTACGCCGACCTCCTCCAGCATTTTGCTCTGTGGACGCATCAGCAAAATAAATGATCTGCCAGCTACATCGAATCAAATCAGCGGTTCGTTTAAAAATGACTATTAAATGATTCACCTCTCTTTCAGCAGTGTGATCTCTTTTCAGGAATTTGATGGCCACGTCCTCTGATGTCATTAAATTCACACCTTTGGCAACAACGCCAAATCTTCCCTCTCCGGCGACGGTCTGAACAAAATAGCGAGTTGTGCTGCTGCACAATGTTTCGCCAGAACCATCCGAATTTTTCAATTCACCTGACCAATGGAAGGAAATCCTGATGGTTAGTCACAAAAAGGGGTCAGCGGGGCTCATCCAGTCAACACAACGTACAAAATATAAGTTAAAATGTGACTAATACTCAGCACAGCGCAGCACGATTCCCACAAGCTTAAAATACACCGAATGAGAGAAAGTTCTCAGTTCTCAGAAAAACCTACTGCAAAGTTACTCATCTTTTGAGCTGGTAAATGAATGAAGAGGATTGAAAACATAAACTAGCATTAAATGTCGATCGTATGGATTAATACTTCATTAAATATGCCTGGTTATGCTCGTCGCTCTGTTTGTGTGTCTGTGCGCTCAGTTTTCTTACACTTGTCACTTTCAGTGAAACGGCTGTCTGGATCAGAACTTGATGGCAGGTCGGCACAACAGAGGATCTTTTTCAGAAGAGGCATTTTGCATATCGCAGAGACAATTTCAACAACGAGCTTGCGCGTGCGGGTTGTGAAGTGTGCTCAGATGAGGGCGAACAAAACCGGAGAGAACTCTCATTGTGACGTCACAACGGAGCATCAGTTCTATTCCGAGAACAATGGGACGATTCCATTAACCCTTTAAAAGCCCGAAAAACCATAAATCCATGATATATTTATAATTGCTTTAATTGATTTTTTTTTTAATGATTGTATTTGGCTATATACTAAATTAATACAGACCTCCAATGCTCAGTAGTTTACTGTGAATCAAATACAGAGATGTCTATCACCACAGATGATATATTCTATAGTCCGTAGAGCTGCACACCTGTAGGTGCAGGCATGCTCATCACACAATAAGATGAAAAACACACAATATTGGAAAAAAACATAATTGATTTCTGGACAAAATGCTCCCGTAGGCAAAATGTTTCCACTTTAAAGAAGATAAAATGACCATGTTGTTTCTTATAGGTTGCTCGATTTGAGCCTCTGGTGAGTTAAAAGTCTGTCGTCTGTAGTTAGTGACACACAGCTACACCAATATGATCAGTGCATACAACAAGTTGTGTAGCTGGTATCGCGGTCATGTGAGTTTTGGAAACTTCTCCTCTGTCTTGCTTGCTCCTCCTTTCTCCTGCTCTCCATCAGACCTCTCAATGCCTCATTTTCTCCTGTCTCCACATCCATCATGACAAAGGGCCCATCGGGTGACCAGAGAAATGTTTACTAAGGATCAGCTAGCGACTCTATAAAAGGCACGTGACGGAGTCGGAGTGGTCCACTCTGGATTGACGGATTGTACCGGGCCTGCTTGGCGGAATAAATAGAGGCATTAGCAACTCTACAGATGGCCCATGCAACTGCTGAGGCTTACTGGCCTATGAAATGTGCAGCATGGCAGTGTCCTGGGTCTCTCCACAGTTTGATGAATGGCTTATATTCCTCCATAAACTATATTAAAGTCAGATCACATGATGGATAGCACACAGGAGACACCAGGAAAAGAGGAGAGGATGGTAGGAGGGGGGGTGGGGTATTTGATAAAATATGTAAAGGGAGGAAATTAAATCCCAGGCAAAAATATCAGAACTGGCCCCTCCCCTTCACCTTACATTTCTAGTGACCGATGAAGGAAGCGCAGGCAATGTAGAATTTTTAATGAGTCTCATTTAGGCTCTGGCACAATTTCTCCTTTTTGTATTCTTCATCCTCAGCAGAAAGATCTTTATGCATTTGGTTCACTTCACACCATCCTCTGTGATC
The DNA here is from genome assembly GCF_900963305.1 of Echeneis naucrates. Taxonomy (NCBI): domain Eukaryota; kingdom Metazoa; phylum Chordata; class Actinopteri; order Carangiformes; family Echeneidae; genus Echeneis; species Echeneis naucrates. The sequence continues at coordinate 3,882,251 of NC_042514.1, forward strand.
CCAAAGGTAACATTCAGACTCATAAATCTGCCTCCCCCTCCCAGTGTCCCCCAGGTGACCACACATCATTTGCCCTTTGGTGAACTTGAATGCGGCTGAACTTTCGGGATCCACCAGCATTGTTTCTGAATCTTTTTCATGGAATGAAGAAATATCATCAGAAACACGGAACAGTCAGCAATTCTCAGACTAAATAAGCAAAGTTGGTGAATTTAAATTGAAATCTGCTACAGTACCAGAAACTATTCAATTCCACCTGTGAAGGTTTTATCTTGCTTTACATTTGGGAGAAATTGTTTTCCTTGCCTGTTGAGAAATGAGAAAATTGATGCCACTCTCACTACAAATATTATAACCAGCAGCTACAGCCACAGAGTGAAAACCATCATCTCACTAAGCTTGAGATGGCACGTCTTTATTTTAGGGAACATCACAGCAAAATATGAATACACAGCAGTTGAACTGAACTCCAAAGATCATCTTTATGCATATTATATGGAAGATTTATTCTTAATTTGGAGTAAGATAAGGTGGGTGAAATTAATTCAGTCTTTTTACAGTCATCGTTCTGAGGCTAAATATAACTGGGAGCTGGTGAAATGGAGATTTGTGACTTTTGCATGTATGCATGATTAATATGTCAGACAGTGAGGGCTTTCCTCATGCTGTGTAAACGGTGGACTTCCCTCCTGACATGAGTCACTACAGACACAGCTGAGTCACGCTTCACACAGATAGAAGTGTGAAAAGAGCTGAAAAACAGTCTGAAGATAATTTTTTAAATAATAATAAAAAAAAATCCATTTTATAAAGATATAATGAACCCATGAATGAACTAATTAACAGAATCTATTAATAAATAAGTTATTCATTATTCACACTCTCTGTGCTGCCATTACTTTAAGATTTCCTTTTTCATTAGTTAGCTGTCATCACACCGGCTCAGTCCAGTAATTGCTTTTTCACTGTGCAGGTCTGCTGTCAGTGTGATGAGTCGACAGGTTTCACGCCGGCTGGATTCAGAGCAGCTCTGACAGTGACGGGGATGCCGAAGCGGGCCGCCGCATGTAATATCAGGGCTGGTCTCCGTGTGGACGGGGAATCCGACTCTGCATTCGGACATCACGACTGACAGAAGAGCTCGACGACTCAATAAGTCAATCGCTCACCTGATCAAATCCAGATAACTTCATCGGCACAGGAGCAGCGCTGCATGATATTCTGGGGCCGATATTTCAAGCTCTGTCACGGATCAAAGCGGGCTGACCTCTGACCCTGCCTCTTTAATCACAAATAGAGAGATAGTATCGATGTATCGGCTCTGAAGTGGAGAAGTGAAGGGTTAAACAGATCACATCGACTCTGATGTACCGAGTCCCCCGTCAGAAAATACAGGATGTGTCGTCCAAAGCCGTGAGCACACGTGTGCGTTTGTGAGATGTCCTGGCAAGTCTTGCAAAAAGTGCAAATAACGGATGTGAAAGTGATGCATTGCAGCACCACGACTCGTTGGCTTTCTGGCAAGACTCCGCTCTCATTCATTATTAATATATTTATTATTTGTTTCATAATTTTATAGAAATGATCAATCACTTTAAATGCAGCCAGGATTAATCCTCTTGCGATGCTAATCGTGTGGAGAAAATTTGAAACGGTGCATCATCAGTCAACTGGCTCCATCAGACTTTGTTATCTGAACCAAGTGTCCTCTCATTTTAATTTAATTCCCCCCCCCAACTCTGTTTTTTCTCACTTGTTCTCCAAGAAAGAAAATTACGTCGTGAGTAGAAGTACAAGCACAAAACGATTTTGGCAGCCTGCTCTGACAAACTCTCCCAATCACTGTCTAGTTCTTCGGCGTAATCAGTCCTTTACAGATTTACTCTTAATTTCCTGAGCTGATATCAAACGCTCATCAATCATTTCGCTTTAAGTTTTGTCTGAGAACACTTTCACTTGTTTTCTCACTCTGCCCAGAGATTGTTTACTGCTGTTGAAGAGTCATGCATAATTAAAGGTCTTATGAATAACTAAGGCCGTGCATTTAACTGAGCCACATGCCCCCTCGGGGCAGAAAATAAATCCTCAGACTGCTCTTACCAAGGTCAGGGGTTGAGCTAATGTCTCATTAGAAACTCATTTTCCCATCATGCCACCACGAGGCAACACGGAGCAATGGACAGCCTAATGGCTATTGATCTGCGTTTGGTAAAAAAAAAGAGAAAATGGACATTAGTGAACTCGACGGGATGTGCACACACACACACACACACACACACACACACACACACACACACACACTCTGTTTAACATCACGTCGTCCGTGCTGCACTGTCTCTGATAACTGTCGTATTCAGACTGAAATTGCTTCGTTATTATGAACCACAAGGTCACCACACACACACACACACACACACACACACAGACACACACACACACACACACCGTACTGAGACCTTGGAGCTACCTGGCCAGATACTTTAGAGTAATTAAACAAAAATAGAATATCAAATGGGCCATGAAGTGTGGACTGAGAAGAAGAGTTGCTTGGGGACTTAGGGACTGATAGGTAGAGGTGTGTGTGTGTGTGTGTGTGTGTGTGTGTGTGTGTGTGTGTGTGTGTGTGTGTACCCTGTGAGCTTTCAAAGAGGTGGCACAGGGACTATCCAGGGTGAAGTTCTGAAACTGTGTGATGAATCGTGTTCTGTAACCATGATTGAGGTGAAAGGATTAAAAATGGCACCATCGAGGAAACCCCCCCCCCCATCCACTGCCTCAGCAGCTGCAGCAGAGGACACACATAAAGTCCCACAATAGACACAAATACATACACACACACAAAAATACACAGAGTCATTTCTTGGGCTGCTGATGCTTGTTGGTCTCACCATCAAACACTTGCTGCAGTGCTTGTGATCCAAGTGAAATAAAAATATACTGTGTTGGTGTGAAAGTGTTTGAAATTCTGTGTTGATGTACAATTAATCCAGCCCAAGCACGCTGGGACAAAATGTGCTGATCCAGCACTGCGATTCAGCCGGTGAAGCCGATTTCATTTCTATTTGTGCACATTTATCGTTATATTCAGAGTCCCGTTAGCTGTGATGTGTTAAGTTTCAGCCGATGACGGATGAGCACGAAGGGTTCAAACGGCTCCCTCGACACCACTTTCAGCAACAACAACATTTTCCTCTTCGGGGGCCGAACTTGTGTCCTCCTGTTTGCAGGACAGTCTCGTTAAACTCAGTTGAGCGAAGTTCCTCTGAGCTCAATCGGCCAAGCTACGCTAAATTTCACACACACACACAGTAACGCACCACCGGGGACCTGACATGGCTCTGAAGGTCACTTTCTCCAAAAGCGCTCTGACTCCCCGGGGCTTTCATGACTTTCAGACGCCCTGTTCACTTTTCCCCATTCACTCCGAGAACACCAGCCATTTAGTTTTTCAGTGTATGTTTGTGATAATCTGTGTGCTGGTTCTCAACAGGACGGACAGCAGTACAGAAAAAAAAAAAAACACAAAAACCTAACAGAGTTTCTACATATGAAGATGAATGGATTATACATACTTTTATTCTTGTGAGACGGAGCATCAGGCAGTTTGAAATACTACGGGACATTTTCAGAAATTAATTTCGACTGCTGTCAATCACAGCAGCACTACACACTGCTCTGAGGTTTGTCTGACAGACTCACAAAAAAAAAAAAAAAAATCGCACTTTTACAGGCGGTACTTAAAAAAGCTTTTTTTTCTTTTGACAATCCAAACTTAAGCAAGAGAAAGTGCTGCTGCTCTTGGAGTGATTTACATTGAAATCCCATCACAGACTTTGGCTGATGGTTCATTCTAATAGAAAGTTAAGGAAGTTAAACTTTCTCCATAAAGTCCTGTTAAAACAACACGGATAAACTTTTTTAGACTGACCCCCCCCCCCACGGAGATTAACAAAAACGGCTTGTTTGCCTAATCGTGAAGGCAAACAACAGAACATGTTGGGGAAAAGTAAATGGCATCTGGTCGGTGTTGTGCTGGCTCAAAAGGTTAATGAGGTGCGTGCTCGCTCGGAGCAGAGGAGACAATCATGCTCTTTACGGAAGAGGAGGTGTCACACGCCTAAGGGGCCGCCATAACGACACCCCTCAGATCTCATTATCAGGATTATTGATTGGTCATGGCCACCTGCCCCTCCGCCCACACAGGCAGATACACACATCATCACAAAATCCGAAAAATGTGAATTTGTGCCTGATATACACACACACACACACACAAGTCAAAGCTTACACACATAATGTTTTCATTTTAACAGGAAACTGCTAGACACACACCTGAGAAAGTGACATATCTCATCTGTCGTGAACTTTTACACACGCCCACACAGCCACTGCGCTGGGCTTTAAGTCACACAATTTTAAAAACATGGATGTATTCAGCCCCTAATGCGAAGCTGCCGTTTTGTTCCAAGGGAAAATTGCTTTAATTAAAATTAGCCCATTGACAATACGTCTCCGTCCTGCTGAGCTCCGCTCTGTCAGCCCACACACCATCACTGTCAAGAAATATCTGACTTTTGTTAAATAACATGCACTTTTTGGTGAGATGTGTGCAGAAGCTGGTGTGATTGTGGAGTGGAGATAAAAATGGAATCATTAAACATCAGCTTGGCTTCCTTTACATTTGTTTCTGATGAAACTCTCAGCGACCCAGAGCCACTCCCAGCTCAAATGAGGCGAAGGGTACACCCTGGACACCCAGTGGGCCGCCGTGCTGCCCCTGATGAAATCGTATTTAGTGTTAGAGTAGCTGGTTATATTTGGTTATATTTCGTTATAGCCAGAGTCTCCAAATGGGGAAACAAAGAGGTTCTCAAGGATCCCAGTAATAAATCTAAATTAAGGCCTCTCTGCTCCCACCTGCCATCACACCTGAGCCCCGACCTGCTCTGTGACCTGCGCCGGCAGGATGGACAGATGGCAGCAGGTGGTGCAGATCGCACAGATGCCACCCCGAAACCTCCACGTTGGAAACTCGAGCGAAAGGAAGATGGAGAGCTGATTTGAGGAAGGGAATGAAGAGACGAGGCGGAGCAGCGTTGCTGTTTTCGACCAGGAAGAAAAAACAAAATGGAGGTGTGGCTTCTCCTGCTGCAGGAATCCTGACTGGACTGACCTTCAGTGGCCACGCTGTGTTTACCCAGCAGCTATGTCTGAGATGTGCCTCCTCCAGGAGCATGCAGAGTGAAACACAGAGAAACCAAAAGGTGACTCGCGTGGCTCTGAGCTGATTTCACACAAATTCTCTTTGTCCTTTGTAAACAAACCTTTGCATCCAAAAAGTGCAAGCAACTTTGTTTTATTATTTGCTTTAATGAAAGTTTAATGTTTGAAAAACATTTTTCTTTTTTTTCTTTTTTTTTTTTTTATGGAAAAATTGAGAACAAGCTGGGAAAAGCCACACGAAGCCACATCAGCCGTGATATCAGCTTGGCTCTGCACCACTTTGTGTATCAACAAAACACAGCTTTGATTGACAATCATTACACAAAAGGCGCCGACCAAGACCAGCTGCAGGGTCCGGTCTGGTCTGAGCTTAAGACTCACCATGTTGTGTAGTAACAAGAGAGGTCAGTTATTTCTGAGTTAATTGCACCCTAATGTGCCCTTAACAGACAACAATGAGTTTGCACAGGCAACATTCAAATATTCATAAGCCAGCAGTTCTCCAACTGGAGCTTCATTGTTCTGCAGCAGCCTCTTATCGGATTGGTGTCCTGCATAATTTGATATCTTATTATTTCCCACCCAGTCGGGTCCAGGTGTTTCTCTGACCGTGGAGGCGGGTGTGTTTTTGCATGCATGAATAATGTATCGCGGTTCGGTGGAGGCGACCTCCCTGATTGGCTGCGTGCCGCCGGGGGGGGGGGGCCGCGGTGGGCGGGGAGCTTTAAGAGAGTCCGTCCGCTTCCCGTCGCGCCTCCGAGCAAAGCGACGCCGAGCAGCTGCAGCAGCATCCGCGGCAGAGGCAGCAGGAGGAGCCGGAGGAGAGCCGGAGGAGAGCCGGGGTGGGGGGGAGAGGCAGGAGTTTACCACCCGCTGATGTGGAAACAGGTCTGTGCAACATTTATCAAACTAATGCATGTTTTCCGAAAATAATAATAATAAGAATTAAAAATAAAAAAAAGGGGGGGCGGGGGGGGGGCTGAGTTGAAGTTGGATGGATCTGATCTGCACTATGACTTGCAGGTCTCCGTGTTTTTGGTGTTAAGTTTAAAACTCCGGTTTTATTTGAGTCAAACTTCAGAAGTTGTCCTGTCTGCACGGATGCAGCCCGGTCCTGTCTGCCAAATTACTATTAGTCTGATCACAGCAGCCCCGCTGCCAAAAAGCAGCAGTAAATGCCTCTGTTGCTTTGGAAATAAACAAGAGTAAATGCGAGAGATGGAGGCTTGATGGGGCAAACAAAAAAACACCTTTGCATTTTTTTTGTTTTTTAAACCAAGGCTGCTGGATTCACTCCCATCCTGTAGTTATAATACAAACCTCCTCTGAGAAATCTGATTTTGTACCAAAATCTGATCAGGAACGGAGACTAACCAAAACCTGACTTGGCACCTTAGTTTGGTTTTTCTTTTTTCTTTTCCTGAAACAAATCCACTTACATTGATTCATGTGAAATCACAGAGCCACCATATTACCGCACCATGGACCAATGTGCCATGAAATTGCTACTGGAGCCCCCCCCCCCCTACAACACACACAAGAAAGACACCTGGAGGAGATAAGCCCAGAGTGCCACGCTGAGATGGGGTGCATTTCTTCCCTCTGAACCTCCCGCAGGTCATTACGGCAGCACAGATGCATTCAAACAGCTGAGCATCCAGCAATAGGCAGGTGAATTTAATTTGGAACCGTCACTCATAGGACAAATCTAATTTCCCCCATAATGCCTTTTGAATTTCATTTGCTCTTTCAGCTTTACAATTGATTTTGATAGAATCCATCAGTGCTGTGTTGTCAGTGCATCGCTCTCTGTGATTGTCTCCCATTAGTCATTGTGTGATTTGATCCGCTTCGGGCTCAGAGGAAGGGACGATGGCCCTCCTTATCGTGCCCCTCATCCGTTCAATGCACTGCAGTCCTCTGAGCAAACTGTCAAAGTTTCAGTGACTGCTGAAGAATTGAAGAGTCCTTTTAGTTGTGATGTATGAGCCCAGTTGGGGTTTTTTTTTTTTTTTTTTTAATTTTGGTATCTGGAATCTGACAGAGGTTCAAGCGGTGTTTGAAAACCGGTCTTCTTTCAGAATGAAACATTAGAGATGGCACTACAGAAAGCTGCTGAAGGTTAAGTTTCCATGAGGTTAAACGTCCCATGATGTCCATTTTTTTTAATCTGAAGTCTCCAGAAGAAGATCCACGTCTGGTTTAAAGAACCGAAGACCTTCTCAGTATAGTTTCCCCTCTCACACTGGTTCATGCATCTCTAACAAAATCTGTCTGTTTTTTGTGTGTTTGTTTTTCCGAGCCTCTCTTCTGATTGGCTGTTAAAAGATTAGATTACTGTAGTTTGGTGAAACTGACACTGAAGTGAGCTGAACAGGCGATCAAATTAAGCCAAAAATGTTGTTAAAATAAATAAATAAATAAGTAAAAAAAATTAGCTGCTGGTCACTTTTATTATTATTCCCTAGAAGGTTGTGTAATGATTTACTAGCTTTGAGACATTGTGTAGCGCTTCCTGAACATTTCTTGTATGTCCATATGTTGTAGCTTGTTAATGACAACTTGGTGTTGTGACAATTGACGTGTGATTGTGGGTTGTTGTGTCCTGACAGGTTGGATACTGCCTGTGTGTGAATTTCTCTGTGAATTGAGCACTTCTCTACTTTCACAGGAATTATTTAACACCCAGACCTGCTGTGTCATCACAAAAGACATGGAAATCTCACTCTTTACAATACGAGACCCATTGTGTGTTTCTCAGCTTCCATCTAAGCAGTGAATGGACTTGGTTAAGGTTTGTGATTATTTATTTATTTTGCCCTAATTTTGATGAATGAAAGGCCTTAACAAACAGCAGCCATCAGGAAAGTCATTACGAACTCTAATTTACAGTTTTTAAAAGCAACAACCATCCCAGATTAATTCTGGGATTCTTGATTTTTTTAATACACTCACTGCAGCCATGACATGTCTTTAGTAAAAGGCAAAAAAAAGGAGGGGGACTAAAACTAAATATTCATCGGGCAGAGAAGGGCTTTTTGCAGTGACACAGATGGAGCCCCAACATGAATACCAATGTCACAACACAAATGCAAATTTTACCAAAACAGAGTAGAGCAGTGAGCTGTCAATAGCGTCCGTCCTGGTTGCCAGAGGACGGTAGCTGTTTCCTAATTCGGGGACAGAGGACACGGTCCACAAAAGCGTGGTCCAGGAGGTCAATCTGAAACGCGACAGTCCGGTCTATGGAGAATTTTTGATTTGCATCACCAGCTGTCCCCCCCCGTTACTGCTGGATGGCAACCGTAACAACACAAACGCTGTTTTATTCACATAACATGAGCGTTGAAGGCCCAGATGGCACCATTAGCTGACACTAAATACAAACATTTAAAAGTGTAATCTCTGTCTGTTTTTTATTTATTCGTTAATATTATTTATCCTCATTTGTTTTTATTGCTGCTCATATTATTTACCAGCCTGCAATCTATCTGGAAGTCAATTTGGCCACGAACTATCCACCTGATGGAGCCGTTCTTTCCCGAAAAATGGAGGACACACTTCAGACCTCCTTGCCATGTTGAGTTGGGCCTTAATTGGTGTTTTGGGACTCGTCTGTTATCAAAAGTCCACCTCTAACTTCTGTTGTGGGATCGTTTGCATTCCAGTTCGTGTTGGTTTGACCCGTGTGGGCCTTCATAGGCTTTTACTGAAGTCCTGAAAACAAGAGCGCACAGTCCGTGACTACTTTGCCCTGGCGACTACTCTCAATTTACCACTTCTGATGAATCCGCTGCACTCTGTGGTGTGATGCTAATCGGCAGGAAGTTGTCAGTGTCATCGTGTAACGAGAGGAGAGATGGAAAGAGAAAACCCTGGTGGATTTACTCACAAAGCCGTCCGACCGTGCCTGTCAGGATATACTGGATTACATGGAGCACATTAGTGCATCAGGTTCTCCTCCACGCAGCCGTCTCTCCGTGACACTTCCGTCTCTGCAATTCAATTCAATATTTGATATCATTTGTTCTCTATAGCTCACAAAGGCGGTTGTTATATTACATTGTTCAGGCAGCGTTTAAATGAAGCTGAGCGAGGGGCTACAGTCACTAAAGTGTCTGCGCAACATCGCTCTGATGGCCGTAATTGAAATTTCGTGCTGTAGTACGGTTCACTTCTGAAATTGATTTTTCACATGGAGCCACAGAAGAAGAAATCAACTGTACGTTTTGTGGGACCTCGGTATATTGCCTTTAAAATAATTGCAATCTCACGCCAAGTGTGATTGAATTTGGCGCCGTGTAATGTGGCAACACAGCACATCGGGTCATAAACGGCTTCTTCGAAGAGCCTCCTGAACACTGAACACAGAAAACCCAGCAGGAAGGCGGCACGGCTTCCGAGGAGACCGAGCGGAGTTTGTCTCCTGTTTGAGATCGCTCATCAAATATTCATCAACAACCTGTAATCTACGGCCCTCTGATACCTGACGGGCGCGGGAACGTCACCTCAGCTCAGAAATAGACCCCGAGACCTTGGAGCAGCTCCCAGCGTGAGTCTACTAACTCATCTGGAATCACTCGGATGAGGCCAATTCACTTATTAGAATGAAATCTGCTGATGGGCCATGAAGTGAATTGTGCAGATAAGCTCTCCTTTCTTCTCCCCTGGATGTGTTTGGCCTTAGCATTGCCTTCTGTGGGCTGACAGGCTTTAGCCCCCCCCCCGCTGCTATCCCACCACAGTAATCAAATGAGCTGAACTGACTACCTTCCCTTCAGCAAGGTGATCTGTCCGTGTCTTTGTGATGACTTCTCTCCTGTGTTTAATCCGTGCTCAGGAGTCCGACTGCTGGCTTCCAGTGCAGCGGGGAGGAGAGCAGTCAGCAGCTCCTTGCTGAGCAAAGTTATTTCAGCTTCACTGTTTGAATCAGCACTTTGCCATTGTTGAGTATTTAAAGCACCTCTTTCGGTGCCGGATTTACAGGGCACTGCACCCTGATATTGCACTTCCATATTCACGGCAGTGAGCCCTCAGTCACAGATTTGTTTTGGCTTTTTTTTTTTTTTGCATTGCTGAGTGAAAAGTATTGTTCTACACCCTGGCTCGTGATTGCCCTGACGTCTCAGGTTATTTCCCTTTACCGCCTGCAACAAATCCTGTGACTTTTTTATTTTTTATTTTATGCTGACTGCGAGCCCTGCCACCTCGGTTTTGAGCAAGCGTTGTGTGGGCAGGGCATGTAATATATATGGCCTTCATCGTGGGCCGCTTGACTTGCTGGCACAAGCTCTGTTCTCCCCCAGTGGGCTTGACAGAATGGCTCCCTGATGGAGGGAGAGTGCTGTCTCCTGACTTTAAGAGTGCTGACATCTCCATATTGCCTTATCCCCCTGCCCACTTCCATCCTCCCCAAATTTCATCATTCTTATTCTTTCAATGTTCCCTTCCTCTTCCCCTTAGATGTGTCTGATTGATGCTCCCTGAACTTCTGTGTTCCCCCGTGTAGCCGCAGACCTCTGTCCTCCGTCTGAATGCGCCCGTAAATCACGGCGTCTACCAATCCGCTCTCCACCTTTCCTATCGCCCGTTCTTGTTCACCTCTTACATCATCTTGTACCTGACCACTTCTCATCTTGCCACGGGGCTTTTCCTAGCAGCAGGAGTCTTTCAAGGTGAGCCAAAAGGTTTGATCGGTCACACCAGCTGCTCTCACGCTCGTTCACATCCTGAATAAATACACAACAATCCCCACCGGTGACCCCAGACTACTTGTGGTTTGTTGTCTTTTCATCACTGACTGTATATTTCTATCGTGTGATTTGTGAAATTAAAAATAGGATTTAATCGGATATGACTGACGTTTGTTCACCCTGACTGGTTATTCACTTTTCGGGTGTGTGTTGTGAGATTGATGGATATGACAGAGTCGATTAAATCAATGGTGGCTAACAGGAGAGAAAGGTGCTTTCTTTTGCCGCCTGGCAGCAGCCAAGTATGAGTGAGTTAGATAACTGGAAGCGACAAATGTGCCTCAGACCTCCCAGTCTGCCCCCCCGACCTGCATTTTTTCCTACACATTATCCATCATTGTCAAATATACCTCAGAGGGCTGTGCATGGATGTGTTGATGTGCATTCACTGTATTTCAATCAGGAAAGACTAATAATAAAAAGGAAAAAGGAAAAGGGAGCATAAGGAATAAACCTTCGACACTTAAACCTTCCAGGATGATCCAATCCTGCAGAACTCTAAAAGCCTTCCGACTTGAGGAAACCTCCACCCGAGCTTTGTGTTGGTGATGAAGGATGGCGCTTGAGAATGCGACGCCTGAATGATGAAAGGAAAACTTTTCATCGGGGAGTTTGATGGCAGCCGGTCTGGCGTCCGTGGTTTGGGTGGTGAGCAGGAGGGGTGGGCCAGAAAATGGTGGTAACGTTGAAATGAGCACTTTTAAAGTTTGAAGGTTTCCAAGTGATTGGCTGAAGGTCAACCTGTCAGGTTGTGATTAGATGAAATAGGAAATGAGCGGGCGGAGGCTAGCAATGGTGGGAAAAAGTGCTTTTGACTTACAAGGAATGCGTGAGGAGAACTTCCACTAAGCTTCCTGAGTATACAGCAGCTGTATACCGCTATTTGAGGCCCGGACTCCTCTCGGTGAGCTGTGGTATCTGCAACCCAGCAACCTTAGCAGTAGATCCTTTAAGTCCCGAAAGCTGCAAGGTGGAACCTCCATGGTTTGTCCTCCTGTCGCTTGACTAGATTGAGATTAGGCGAATTAGGAAGCCAAGCAGAATAGAGCTGACTTTATTGTACAGTGTGGAGACTCAAACCCAAAGCAGTGTGAAGGGAAAGCATATAGATAAACTCACAACAAAAACACAACAACAAAGTCATCACTTTCAGTTGGTTGTTGTGTTTCTCAAACCGTTGCACCCCTCCCTGCGCGTCATCAGTCCTTTGCGTTTCCTTCCGTGGACCACTTTTGGTTGGTACTGGCCTCCAGGGACCAGGAACATCACCTGAGCAGCAGTTTTGGAGATGCTCGGCGCCCGTCATCTAGGCGTCATAATTTAGTCGTTGCCAAAGTCTTGCTTGTCCTCACACTTGGCCATTTTTTCTGTTTGAAGATCGACATCAGGACAAAATGTTCTTCCTGATATCTCCCACCCACTGACAGATGCAGCTGTAGCCCAATAATAAATGTTATTCATGTCTCGTAATGTCGTAATGTTACCAGTCTGTGTTTTGACCCTGCAGCCGCCAGCCACGGGAGGCGTGTCGGGTTTGTGTATATGTGTCTCTGTGGGTGTTCTCCATGGCGGCAAATTAGTTTTCTGTGTCCGTATACTGTATCCTGCTGTGACTGCAGACAATTTAAATGAATGCATCTGCAAGTTTTTGAATTGATCAGGGGGCAGCATCGACCCCCCCACCCCACCCCCACCAACCCCCTCCAAACATTCCCCGGTGGTGATCAGACACACCAGTGCTTCTGGCTGTCAGGCAGGAGTGACACAAACAACCAGCAGAGATGGGCGGACGAGATTGGAGACTAAATAGAAGGAAGCCAGCTCCCACCCCTTCCATTCCCCGTACCCCCTCCCCACCCAGTGCCTTTAGATCGGATCCTGCTTGGCGTCTTTCAGAGAAATGTCTGGTCACGCAGCAGATGACTTTCAGCAGTATCTAAATCAGGCCTCGTCGTATTCAGGTTACCATAGAGAGCTTGTCTTCTGCAAAATGAAAACCGATCTAGGATGTTGAATACTTTGAATGTTGATTCAGGAGTGACCTTGAAAAACTCTAAATATGTCGATAGAGAAAATAGACCGTGTGCTCAGCTGGGACTGGTGATAAAATGATAGATTGCAGGCAGCTCTTGGAAGATGGAATTGTTCGGCTGTATTGCTGCTATTGAGAATCACAAAGGACTTGTTTTATCTCCTTTCGCCTTCATCTGTGTACAACTCCATTTGTCTTTCCTTCTAGATCTCCACCCTTTTGTTCAATTCTCCTGGTACATCATAATGTGAGTTTCTGTAGGAGCTGGTGCGAACCCTTTTCCTGTTCAGAGACCCCTTCAGCAGGGAGATCCATACTTCAACCTGATGAAGTATGGAGGGGAGGGGGAGAGTGCGTGTTTATGATGATGGACAGGTTCTTGAAGAATGCATTAATATAAAATGCATTGCCCTCCCTGTTGTGTCGCTGTACCTTTTTGTTTTAAAAGGTCAGCAGTCTTGAGTGCTTTCCTCTCTCCCAGCACTGCCGTCACATTTGCATGTACGCTCAGCAAAAGAACAGTGTGCACTCTGTCTCTCTACCTTGCACACACAAATGCACACCTTTTTTTTTTTTGCAGATGCCGAGCAGAATTGTAAGAGCGGAATATTTAATTATCCAACTTTATCACCATTACTGTAGCTCCTGACTGTCTGCCAGCCTTATTATGACGGGAGCTATATGAGGAAGTGGCTGGCCGTGAGCTGAGCTGAGAGCCAAGTGTTGAAAGAAACAACTCCACAGACACTTTGTCTCGCTCAGGTGCTAAAAATACCTGGGCGATAGTCATGTTTCGGTCTGTAACTTTAACTGTGCACACGTAAATATGTACAATTTTGCGTGCGTACGTGTCTGCGTGAACTGAGGTTTGGCGCTCCTCTTGCTGAAGTTAGATAAGGTCTGCATTTGGAGGACGTTTTTGTTGTTGTGCGACGCTGAAGGTGACCCGGTCCCCATTGTTCTCATTAGTCCACAGACACTCCGCAGATGGCAACTCCCCAAGGTGATAAATGAACGCTGACAAACATCCAGGTTTCACCACAAAAAGAAAATCAAACATATCAATAAGGAGGAATGATGCAAGCTAACAATGCACTGAGTCTCACAGGGGGCCTCCTTCACCTGGACTGTACGTGTATGTGCAGCTTTGACGTGATAGGATGGAGGGGAAACCCACCAGAGCTCACAGATCTCCTGCAGCCCCCCCCCTCTCCTCAGATCCACTTTATCTTTATAACCAGCGCATTGGAAAGGGTTAATTCAATTCCCAGGAGGCCATGGCTGATGCTGGGAGCATTTACTGTTCCTCTCTCTTTCCTTCATCTTGAGCTTGCCATTTGCTCTCCCTTTTCCCCTTTTCTCTCTTTGTTTTTGTTTCTAAATTCTAATTACTTTTCCAGAGTGGCTTTACACCAGCTATAAATAATGACAAATCAAGGCTGTCTCTGCACTGCACCTTGTTGGGGGGAAGGCTCGTCTCGGTTGAAGAAGGACAGTGGAGGTTTGCTGTCCCCCTGTTAAAAAAAGATCCAGCTTGGTCTTTGGCAGATGAAAAATTTGTGGGATTGTGGGCGTTTTTGAGTGGCAGAGAGAGAGACAGAGGAGATGAGCGAATGTGGTAAAGACAGAAAAGTCTTTACATTTTCTCCTTTGCTTTTTTTTCTCATTTACCAACGAATCCAAAGCAAAACACATGAATGTGCATTTATGTGTGTGTGTGTGTGTGTGTGTGTGTGTGTGGGTGTGGGTAGCTGCATGTGGCAGCCGGATAGAGCGGGGAAAAGGTGACACTCTGGTCACTTGAGAAGTAACCTGACCAATGGCTCTGTGAGGAAGTGGTGACAGCAGTGCAGTGTGTGTGAGTTGTGTGTCACTGAGCACACACTGTGCATGTGTGTGCTCAGCTGATGTAAATGTAGAAATGGAAATCCCCCTAAAAAAGTGTATATTCGTTGCATGTCAATGAGCAATCATTGGCAGTGTGTGTGTGTGTAAGAGAGGTGTCCTTTAAAAGGCTTATTGATGAAGATTGATGAGAGTCCGCGTTGCCCCCCCCCGCCCCGCCCCAGTCTTAGGGGGGGTCTCGGCGGTGCTTCGAGTAAGTGTGCTGGATGAGAAACGGAGTGGGCGACAACTAATGCGAGTCGGGCGAGAAGAAACTGATGGACGACATAACGTGTGCGTGTGCGAGTGTGTTAGTGTGTGTGTGTCTGATGGAGGGTGATGGTGGGAGTGAGACTTAACGAGGAGGAAAATAAGCTGAGCAATCTCTGTCTGTCCTCCCTCTACCGCCCAATGACTTATTCATACACACACACGCACACACACACACACACACACACACACACACACACACACACACTATGCAAAACCATAACTGGACTAGCTGACCAAGGTTTGTTGCAAGTTCAAGAAATACACAATATTTCCTATAAAATCCAGCAGTAAGTTTTACACTCGTAGCTATTAATGGCTGCAGCTCGCTCCTCAGATAAATCAATATACCACAGCAGGAATAGTAATCGCTGGCCTCTACCTGTTATTGTACAATATGATAAACTGGACAATTTGAAAGCGACCAAATGCTCTCCATCTGTCATCCTTAAGTCTATTCCCTCTCTCCCCTCAGTCTAGTTATCCTTTCTCTCTCAGTGATGAGTTGGTTGGAGATATTGGAGGAACGCTGCCACTAAATAATTACAGGTTGGGAAGGATCAGATGAGGAGGTGATGTCTGTTCCTTTCAGCCCCTCCTCCACCTGTTTGAATGGAAACGACCCCAGTGCGCGGCTATCACCAGCAGAGTTTCTGCTCTAACGTGTGCTTCAAGTGTCTGCAGCGTCTGTTTGTGCGTGGTGGCAGAGTTGGCTGTGTCTGAGCAGGATTACGTTGGTCTCTGATCCCTTTGTGTTGACATATTACACTGGTGTGTGTGTGTGTGTGTGTGTGTGTGCACCGAATGAAATTCTGAAGCCACCAGTTTCTAATTAGACTGGCGGAGAAATGAGATCTGGATTGGACCTGCTCTCAACAGGTCACCGAGTCACACGGTAGCCACGCCCTTTTCCACAATTAAAAAAAATACACATCATGCCCACTGGGACGCCTGATGGGCTTCAAAAACGACGACAGGTGAACGTGTGAGAAATTTCCATTTTTTTAATACCTTTCAGTGTGCTAGATTTACTCTCTGCCATCCCGGTTTACTGTCTGATAAACGCATGTCCGTAGCTTTCTGCCTTTCTGCATTATTTCACTGAAGGCCTTCATCCTCAAATACAGTTTAGACCGGCTTCTATCAGTCGGCATGTTTTGCTATATTGCTCATTTTGGGCTTTCAAACTGACCACAGATGTCTATTTGGACTCAAGAATGGATTGTGGTGGTCAAGGGTCAAAGGTCAAGGTCAGTGTGACCTAATGGAAACCATTATAGCCTTCACTGGAAACAGGGCTTTTATATAGAATTTGTAGCTGTTTGTTTTCAAACCAACCGCACGGCAGCTTAGCTAACAGGAGGAATGGAGTAACTGCTGAACAATGTCGCCCTGAATAAGAGAGTTCGGTTACAAGTTTGGCTTCAAAAGTATTGACAAGACAGCAGTCTGACCTGCAGACGTCTGAGAGTCACAGTTGTAAAAGACGCCCTCGAAAACTACTTCAAGGTCCTCTGACTTATTTTTACGTGTTGCAGCTCACGTCATTCTGTCTGTGACAAGCTCCTGCACACACACAAATATGCACATTCATTCACACACACACTCCGACTCGTAGGTGTGTTGTCCTGCCTCCTGCCTCAGTCTGGTGCCCCGCAGAGACGCCGGCTGATGAAGTAGCAGATAGAAAACCTTTGAACTGAACAAGAGAGAGAGAGAGGGAGGCAGTGGATGGAGGAGGATTTTTGCCATGGTCATGCAGAGGAGAGTCAGTCCGGTTAGTGCCAGCAAATCTCTCCTCCCTGCTCTGTACTGCTGCCCGTCCGCCGCGGGAGCTTCTGCTCTATTTGTCCATCTTCACCTTCTCCTCCGTCAACCCTGATTTACGTTCTCTGTTCTTCTTTTCTGTCCAACCTGTGTTCGTAAGGTTTTATCTCCATCCATCAAATCTATTGTCTGTCTCTCTTTTTTAGCTGTAATCTTCTCCCCTCTTCATAAAAGACAATAACTGAATTATAAATTATCATAAATTCAGATCTGCCTTCATATCTGAACCTCAATTCATTATCTCTCCTTAAATCACTTACTGTTAATGCCCCCCTCCCTTTTTGCTTTCCCCTTCTGTCTGTCTCTCTCTCTCTGTCTGCTCACCTTTGTGTCCCCGTATCACATTTTTCTGAGCAAACAGTCTCCGTCACCGCTCTATTCAGACGGGTCAGCAGGCAGAATTGGTTTGTGTCGCATTTCCACCATGATTTGAAACCGGGCCCACCACAGGAGATGTGATTTTAGGTTATTGATGAAGCTCCTACTGCGTGCCCCCCCCTCCACAAAAAAAAAAAAAAAAAACTCCCCATCCATCATGTCAACAGTTGAATGAGGAGGGCGGGGTCAACCAGTGAACATATGACCTGGTGTAACAGTGCACTGATGAATGGGGGGTGATGTAATGCAGTATCAGTGTTTATAATCATGCATTCATTATTGCTAATGGGGTGGTAATGACACCATAATCAGCCTGCTAATTGAGTGTCATTACGGGGGATGCTGGCGCTGTGTTCTTACCGCAGACCGCTAATGTTGCTGTCACTATTACTTATGGTGCAGAGTTTTGTAATAATCACGTCATGTGATTAAAAGGAGGAGGGAATGACTTAATCTTCTACCTTATGGTCCGTATTAGAAATGCTAATGGAAAAGTCGGGCAATGCCTGTAATTTTATGAGTGCTTCGACTGTAAACTGATGTTTTGTTGCATAAATAAAATGTCCTCATTAGAGCTTCATTGTTTGGCCATAAGTGAGAATTTTTGGACTGTAATCTCAATGCTTTTTTTTTTTTTAACAGGTGGCTCTTATCCTTGCAGATGGTGATTTATAAGGAGGTGAAGTGATTCTTTGGCTTAACCTGCAACATCTGACGACGAGACCATCTGTCATGTCCTGAAGTCAGTCGGAAGGGGCGTCCCCAACAGATCCTGTGTTCAGTAGACGGAAGATCGAATTGGATGAAGTTGCTTTTCTTTTTGTCTGACAACTGAACCGAACTCCTCTTTCTCCTTAGAAGCTCCTAATTAGTTTTTTTTTTTTTTATCTCTTGTTGTGTCTCTGCTTGAAGTTTTTGAAGAGATCTTCTCAAAGGGAACTTGTGAAAGCAACCTTTTTTTTTTTTTTTCCCCCCCACAGCACCTGACAGCTTTGACCTCGTGACCAAGAGGTCAAAGCTAACCCTAACCCTAACCCTCCAGCTAACGAGGCAGAGGGGAAAAAACTTTGCATTTAGCAGACGGCATCGGCAAAGGTGATGCTCTATTTTATATTCGGGGCCATTGATCCACTGACCCCTCTGCTCTAATTGGCCTCGCACAAACGCCCCCTCAGACTAACACCTGGTGTTGCTGGTTTCTGCAGATGCTCCACATTGTCTGGTGTTTTTATCACTTGCATCCGGCTCTCATTTAAGTGCCACAACACCCAGACACCCACTTTAAATAGCGCTACAAAATTGTGATAGAAGTCTGTCTGCGCTGCATTAACACCCAGCACGGCGAGCTGTCCTTGATCCCGTCTGCTCTGATTGAGGTTGAGAACGAGAGTCGATGTGGCAGAGCTGCCCTGATAAATAATTTCGCCGCCTGAGGGTTGGCCACTCAAACTGGAAACCGCAGAGCTTCATTAGGCCGTTTCATCAGTTCTTTAAAATGTGTGACACAAAAAAAGTAGTGCATATTAATTGAGGGTGTGTGCGTGTGTGTGTGTGTCTGTCACATTGTCAGAGCAGATTAGGGCCAGGCCTTTTTGGGTCATGTCACGTCGACTGACCTAGATTTTGACAAAATAAAGTGGTCACTGGAGGAGAGGATACACATCTGCTACCTGCTGACTTACACCGCTTCACTTCCAAACCCAACAGACGGGGTCAACCGGTGAACCTCTCGGTTTTATAAGTCAAACCCCCGTCTTCAATTTGGCCTCTGTCTCTGCACCACCCCTCATGAACACCTTCCCCTCCTTCTCTGCACCTCCTCCCAGCACACCAACCATCCAGTCAGTGTGTAAGCCCTGCCTTCGGGCCCCGTGGAGGATGAACGATGTGCCCACACTTGACTATGAGTTGCTGCTGTCCCCGGCCAGCTCCTCCCTCCACAGCAGTCCTGGCGGTGGCAGCAGCAGCCCCCCTCTGGCCTTGGTCGGGGTGGACAATGAACAGCGCACGGCCTTGGCCTTTGTAGGCCTCCTCATGCTATTCCTGGTCTTCCTGCTGGTCAGGTGCTTCAGGATCCTGCTGGACCCCTACAGCCGTATGCCCGCATCATCCTGGACTGACCACAAGGAGGGGCTGGAGAGGGGTCAGTTTGATTACGCACTGGTGTAAGGGGGGGCAACACGGTGTGGAAAGGGGATATTACATCGTGCAGGGATAGAATCTGTGATGGCGGAGTCTACTCCAAAGTGCGGCTGTGCTGTTACTGATATTGTGAATGCACTTTTAGAGAGGGGGCGTTTCCCTGATGTGTGAGTGTACTTGGTTTTATTCAAAAACCTGCCATCTGTGCACTGGTGTAAATATGACACACTTGCCCAAAACTCAGAAAACAGAGATGATGAGCTGCACAGCTGCCTTAACCTGACCTAATGTACGAGGCTAAGATGCCGCCACATTACAACCTCACTTCAAGGCTTTGTCAGACCAGGACACGGCTTACACCTCAAAACTACATTTTTGGAACACGCAGAACACAGGCAGATCTCAAACGACGGCGTTTACACTTAAGCAGATGCCCCTTTAATGAACCGAGGTCCATTATGAAAGCATGCTTGTGTTAAGTGCTGATCTAGTAGCACAAAATCCTCACATTCGTTTTTGAATCCAGACACTGATCCTCGAGCAACACTGCAGCTCCAGATGCTTTTTAAGGCCAGAGCAGGTCGTTTATGTCCCCATAGATCTTCTGTGTATCCGACCGTTGTTGTTTTATGTGTTACTGTGTCTATAACAGAGAAGCCATATGGAAACTGTATAATCTCTTATTACTGCAAGTAGATTATGTCTTTTGCTTTAGTCAGCCTGCCAAGTGTGGTGATGAAGCAAACAGCAACTTTTAGGCAAAAAAAAAAAAACAAACAAAAACCCAACAAACAAAAAAAGCTTTATTTTTCTACTCCTGACTCCAGTTTGGGAGTCTCCTTTTTGCTATCTCTGTCTTTTTTCCTCTTCCTGTATCAACTAGATAGACTGTGGATTTTTGAAGTGTCGTCCTGCAGCCACGTCTTTGGAAGGAAGCAAGCTTTTCTTGTGTTTTGTAATTACACATTTTTCTGACTATCTGCTTTGTTTTTGATACACTGCCTCGAATCGGTGAAAAATAAATGAGACTTTCTTCAATCTTAAATCGCTCTCTAACTCTCCAGTTTCCACTGATTGCAGGACTGTGTGGATGGTCCGCTTTGTTCGTGTTGGACGTGAAAAATAAAATGATTGAATACTTACTTGTGGTCACGTGTCACGTTTGTGAGCCACGAGCGCAGAGAGGAGAAAAAGACTCAGGCACACCAGATTTAAAAATATAACCCACAATACTTTATTGCCATTTATGTCGTTGGACAAAAAGTTTACAATATGGTATGAATCACTCTAATTTTACAGACTGCCATTCGATGATGTCACAAATCTTTGGTTTCTGTCTAGCACGAAGATCGATGATCGTTTTGAGTTTATCGGAAGATATTCTATAACAACAGCTGGTTGATTTTTTGATCCAGATGCGGTTCGACTGGACATTCGTCACCTTTCAGTTAGACTTCAGTACAAAACAGGCGCCAGTCTTGAGCCGAACACTTTGACACACTGAAACTCCACGCTACTTGTTCTTCTTTTTCTGACTTACAAGGCAAACAGATGATGACAGTATTGTTTCAAGTTTGACACTGAAGCTGAGATACAGTAAGCAGGCGCGACACGCTGCCCTCTATTTTGTTTGTTTGTTTGTTTTTAGTGGCATATAAAAGAAAAATTACAAACTGACAGTAAAGATACAAAAGTATACAAAAGTCTCCCAGGTTAGAAAAATGGTTATGTGTTATAAACATTGCCGAGGCTGTGGGACTGTTAAGAGAAAAAGAGTATTGTTGAGCACCATCGGTCAAATCTGGAGGTGGTCCTTGTTCGTATTGGTCCTCGGGGCGTTTGTACAGACAGTGTAAGCTTCCATGGCAACCGAAGGCGGGAATGCTAATGGTGTCAAAGTCGGACATCTTTGTTTTGATTCCTTCCTTTCTCCATTTCACCGGCGACAGTGGTTTCAAATGTTGCAGCCAGTGATCGACCAACAGGATGCTGCATTTACGTCTTTTTTTTTTTCTCTCTCGTTTGTTTTTTTTCCTCAACAAAACAAAGTCAACAGCACTAGAGGCCTTCAGTCTTGGGTTTACTGTGAGTATTTGTTTTCGGCAGCCTGGATGTTTTTTCTCCAAACAAAAAAAAAAAAAAAAAAAAAAACAAAAAAAAATCTACATTTCACTTAAAAATATACAATTTAATTTTCAAGAAGCAAGTTCGATAATATTGGTTTTTCAGCACCAGGACAATGCAAAAGACAGACGAACACAACAATAAAACCTAGCCAAAAAAAAAAAAAAAAAAAAGGGATCACTTTTGCAATCCAGATTCAAGACTGCACTTTCGCTGTACAGCATAAAAGATGGTTTTATTTAGCACCTTTTTTCCTCTTTGAGAGAAAAAAAAATTATGAGAAATGAAAGATGATCCGACAGGTATTTGTGGTTTTTTTGTGAGGTTTTGTTTTCGCCTGTGCGTGCCCTTACACTGTTAAGCACTACCTTTAGTTACAGCTTAGGTAACGCTAATGTGCCGTGTACCTTTGAGACTGTGTGTGTCTTTGTGTTGCAGACGAGGCTTTAGACCGCAGACTCGCTAAAAGTCAGATGAAGCAGTTTCATCATCAAGTTGGGCCTCCTTGTCACCCGCCGTCGGGCCACAGCTCTGAGCTGCCGGGAGCTTTTTGCGTTCGGGAGTTTCTGGTGAAAATGCAGAACCAGAGGAGGCCGTGAGCCTCTGACTGCCAACAGGGGAAAGAGACTTTGGAATTAATGAAAATCTGGTGGAGAATCAGTTCACCTGAAGACTTAATCCCTTAAAGTATAAATACACAAGTGACCTGATCTATCTTCTTTTAAGTCTACAGGCTACTAACTGGTGTATTCCCTGCTCATGATGGATGCGGAGGGACAGTAGCACCCTCTTTAGTCTTAAAGCCGACATCACAGCATGGTGTCCGTGCTGAGGTAACCAAACATGACAACACACACACGCAAACACGCTGATCCCTGCCTGCCGCGGGACGAAAATAGTCGGTCACATCAGAGCAGAACGACGCTTGCTGTTTTTTTCCTGTTATGTTTTGTTTTTTTTTCCTCTCTCATGTGAAAATTGGTTTTGGTGCCCAGCTATAAAAAAAAAAAAAAAAACCCCAAAACAAACAAACTATGGACTTCAAAACCTGAAATGCTGTATAAATGTTGCAGTCCTTCGTGTTAACATTTCTCAAACAGCACAAATACATTAAATGACACACGACAATACTGAGAGGGGCTGATTTGACAAACCTTGTTCCCCAGTGTTGTGTTAAAAAAAAAAAAAAAGAAATTTGAGTAAGACCACAGAGAGGTGAGAGAGTTCTTGGACCACTACGATGGCACCTGACCTGATCCCCCCGATCTTGAAACCTTAATATTGCGTCTTTATATTACATAGTGATTCAAATATCAAGATAACTTTGGCCGCTCTCAGCACTTTTCAAATGAAACTCTTCTTTTTGTTTTGCTTGTCTACCAAAGTGCTTCATGGACTTGTGGGCCCACTGTCTGTCTTTGTGCTGTGGTCCAAGCACAAAGACACCTCTCTGCCATCTCCGCCACTGGATCCCTCAGTGGACGGTGAGTGCTAGGTCGGGTGGGAGTGGAGGGGGGTGGAGGGTGCAAGAGGAAGTGTAGTCAGGGTAAAAAAAAAACAAAAAAACAACACAAAACATGAACATATAATAACATGAACAGTAACAAAGTGGTGGTAGAGTTGGGCTGATTGACTCAGTCTTTCATAGCCCTTGATCCATTCGCCCCCTGCTGGGGGGGTGTTCCTGCATTAATCAGTCCAGGGCGGGATTACGAGAACACTCTGAGCTCAGTGCAGGTGGATGTGGAGCTTGATCCGCAGGGCGTCTCCTATTTCACCTTGTAGGTAGTCACTGTCATGCTGCTCCTCCAGCTGCTGTAGTCTCCGGGGCCCGAACAGCGGCAGGCTGGCGATCTCCAGCCGGTAGGATCCTGGCGACGGCGGCCTCTTGCCGAGTCGCAGCACGCTCTTTCCGTCGCGGCGCTCCAGCAGGCGGAAGTGTTCGTTGGCGTTGCCGTGGGTGATGACGTAGCGCACGTGGTGCTCCAGGGGCTGCAGCGCCGGCAGGAGCTCCAGCAGAGGCTCCTTGTTGAGCAGCAACGCCAGAGAGACGTTCATGGGGATGGAGGCCTGGGTGTCCATGCTGGCCATGCTCACTGCTAGCTCCTGTATGAGGACAATCCACAGAGGGGTTGATTAGCAAATCAAAAATGAATAAAGTCCTGAGGATTAAGAGGCAGTGTTAACATACGAACCTCATTTAGCTCATTTCCATCTGCGTTGCGTCTGTGTCGTCCCTTCTTTCCGCCACCGTTGATCTTACACTCGTAGCAGGCCTCAGGAGACAGACTGTCATCGTCCTCGCCCTCCGTTAACTGTCCCGGGAATCCTGAGCCTGTTATACAGTGACTGCATGGAGGCAAGCACAGAGTAGGAAGAGGTCAAATTCACCAGAAATAAGGTCAGAGGTGTTCCTGCGGTAGGATGTCGGCACCGCTGTCTGTTTCCTCACCCCTGTCCGGCTCTGTAGAAACCTCCCGGACAGCCGCACAGGTAGCCTCCGTCGGTGTTGGAGCAGCCGTAGATGCAGGGATTGGTGCCTGTGGAACATTCGTTCACATCCTGGCAGCTGCCCATGCTCTGCTCGAAGTCAAAGCCGGAGGGACACACACACTTGAAGCTGCCCAGTGTGTTGTAGCAGGAGGCCGAACCGCACATGGTTCCTCCCTGACACTCGTTTTCATCTGCAGGGATGAGAGGAAGAACAGTGAGTGGGACTCTTGGTGTTCATCACAATAATATAATGCATTTAAATGAAACACTGTGCAGACAATAGTTTTTTTTATATAAATGTGTGGTATGATAAAAAAATATTGATCAAATATGTAATCTAATTGAACTTTAATACAATTCTGCGCAAACTAAATGAGATCACTTCAGAAAATGTATTTCTAATTGTGAGGATAATGTATATTTTGATAATTGCATTATTTATTTAGTACCTTAACATGTAATTTGAATTATATTATCTGCATATGTGTGTGTACATATGTATTTATATTTTTACACAAATCATATTTCTATCACATCACAGGTCACACAACTAGCTCACAAATGCTGAAACGTTTGTGTCAGTCAAATGTTGTTTTCATTGTTATTAAACTGTAAATTATTTGTGACCTTTTGGGTCACACTTGTTTTCTTTGGGCAAAGTCCCCGAAGTGTTTTTTTTTTGTTTGTCTGTTTGTTTGTTTGTTTTTTTTTTTACATTTCTCTGATGTCTGAGTAACTCACCCACACACTGGTTCCACTGGTAGTGCTGCACGTAGCCCTGAGGGCAGCCGCAGCGGTAACCTCCCAGCATATTCTGACAGCCGTGCTGACAGCGATGGTTGCTGCTGCATTCATCCACATCTGAGGGGTGAAATTAAGTCTTTTCATTTCTCATTGTCTGCAGTGACGCCAAGCACAGCAGCTCACAATTGCCTGAAAGTCAGCAGAGCCCTCTGAATAAACCGTACGTGCTCACCCTCGCACTCGATGCCCGTGCTGTCCAAGGAGAAGCCTTTTGAGCATTCGCAGTTGAAGCTGCCAGGCGTGTTGACACAAGAGGCCCGGGAGCCGCACACGCTGTTCTGGGCCGAACATTCGTTGTTGTCTGCGAAGGGAAAAGTTTTCTTTTGGTTTTTTATTTTATTTTAAATTTTTTTCGCCTCCGCCAGTCAGCTCTGGGCCGGGACTCACCGATGCAGGCGGTCTGGTGTTGCGAGAAACCAGGAGGACACTTGCAAGTGAAGCCGCCGATGGTGTTGACGCAGAGGAACTGGCAGTTATGCTGCTTGGTCGAACATTCGTCCAGATCTGAGAAGGGAAAGAGCCAAATCACGTTACAGACATGAAGCCTCAAAGCTATAAAGCTGGTTAAAAAAATAAAAGAGCAATTATCAATCATAGTGAAGCAATAAACAGAACCCGCAACAAGATTCATCATTAAATCATCACTCGTATTCTCAAAGTCAGCATTGACCCATGAACAGCTATTTAAGAGTGATGTACCTTTGCAGGTCTTTCCATCGGGCTGTAAGCTGTATCCTCGGGGGCAGGAGCACAGGTAGCTGCCTTCTGTGTTTTTGCACAGGAAGTTGCAGGGCTTCGGAGACAGAGCGCACTCGTCCATATCTGAGATAGAAAGACAACGAAAAGGAGAAATATCTCTAAACCGGCACCAAAAGACACTTAATCTGACAAATACACAAACAGACACGATTCAGATCTGCCATACCAACGCAGGACGTTGCGGTGAAGTCCGTTTTGTATCCCACGTTGCAGTGGCAGCGGAAAGACCCGATGGTGTTGATGCACTGACCGTTTCGACACATATCGGGCATCACCTGACACTCATTGATGTCTGGAAGTGCAGAGACATTTTAGAATTGGATTACACTGATACTCACGGTCACACAGTGTTGCATCTCTTACTTATTTATTAACCAGTTAGACAAGGAGCCTTGACCTGGAGACATGGAGATTTATTTTAAAGATACAGAGGGACACTCCAGCTCTGATTGGAGACGCCAAACTACATTGTGGAGGTACGCAGGGATCAAAAAGGAGCCACTCCGAGGCCAGCGTCAGTGACACGGACTCACCTCTTCCATCGGTGGTGTAACCTGGTCCGAGTGGGCACATCTTCTTGTACTGTATGGTGCCGGGCAGCGGGCAGAGCTCACACTGTGAGCCCCAGCCTCGGCCCGCGTTGCAGCAGCACTCAGACTTTGTCACGCTGTTCCTATTGGTGGACGACTGCTGGCACATTGTCTGCAAAACCTCGGTGTAACAGAAGCCCTTTCGGTTGTCTAAAAGAAATGGTTAGAAACAGGTGGAAGGCATTAATTATTAATGTACTTGAGATAAACCGCCTGGCAGAAGGTTCTCCAGCAGGAGAGATCTTTACCGATGCACTCAGTTTCAGTGGAGCTCGACTCAAAGCCGTCATTGCACTCGCAGCGGTAACTTCCCACCGTGTTGACACAGCGCCCGTTCTTGCAGATGCCAGGCTTGGCGCGACACTCGTTCAGGTCTGCCAGCGCACAGAGCAAAGGATGAGAGGATGAAGAGGAGAAGTCAAAAAAAAGCTCACAGAGGGCTGAGGCCTTTTTTTTACTCACCCATACATCCCTCTCCATCGGGTCTGCGCTGCATACCAGCAGGGCAGATACACATAAAGGTACCGATTAAGTTTTTGCAGGTCATGCCCTTGGAGTCGCAGTCGTCCAGACCCTCCGAGCACTCATCCTGGTCTGCAGCGTTACAGTGAGAGAGGAAAGAAAACTTTTAGATCCAGAAAGGAAAGCTGGGAAACCACAGACAAGAAAGTAGTCAGCAATCTGTTGCGTCCTCTCACCTCTGCACATGCGTTGGTCATCACGCAGCACATATCCAGCAGGGCACATACACTCATAGGAGCCAAAGGTGTTGACACAACGGAAGGCACAGAGCAGAGGATTCTGGGAGCACTCGTTGATGTCTGAAATCGAGCAGACAGGCAGGTCGGTTGGGTTTCATTGAAAATGATCTTACGGGAATGTGCTGAGTCGAGTTGTTTCTGTACAAATTGACCGACCTTCGCAAACCATCATGGGTCCGGGTTCAAAGCCCTCCTGGCAAGAACACTCAAAACCTCCAAGCACGTTGGTACAGGTGCCGTTTCCACATGGGTTTCCTATGGAGCACTCGTCAGTGTCTGGAGGAGATGGAGGGCAGGGGTGGATAGAGGATTCATATTTTAAAGGCGGTCACTGACAGTTCATATGAGATCAGGCTGTAATGTGTGTAGAAGCTGAGCCTAGGCACCAGAAAAATAACCACCACAAAAATGATGTGGCTGTTAAAATTGATTTTCTTGAGAAATCCTGTGGCAGAGCGATAAAGCTCCTTAGAGGTCGCAGTTTATGAAAAATAAATCCAGCAACCATTGATTTTCAGCTTTCTGCTGAAATGCTCAAATACTCAAAATATTTGATTCATCTGACGTGAATCAAGGTTTACAAGAACTGATGTATTAGTGAAATAATGTGAAAACACTGCAGAGAGCATCTGATCCCACCAATGCAGTTGACTCCAGTGTAATCCAGGTTGTATCCAAAGGGGCATTCACATCGGAAGGAGCCGTCCGTGTTGATGCAGATGCCATTCTGGCAGATTCCTGGGTTATCCAGACACTCGTTCATATCTAGAGAGAAAGAAGATTTTTGTGCATTTAATTAAAAAAAGAAAAAAATATGTAAAGAAAACATGAAAGATTTCCTCTTGATTCAAGTGCTGCGGCACTCACCTTCACGGACCTCACCGGGTCCAGGCAGCACGCCGTGGCCGAAGGGACACAGAGTGTTGAAAGCAGCTGCAGACGCACAGAGAGAAAGGGTTATTCTTACAGATCGTGCTGTGCTCACGTGTGGCTGAGTCGCAGCTTGTGCGTCTGTGTGTCACTCACCGTCGCTCTCTCGTGGGCACAGCTCACAGGGAAGTCCCCAGCCCTCTCCGGGCATCTTGCTGCAGCAGCACTTGGCCTTGGTGGTGTTGAAGGCTTTGGGAACGGAGCATTTCCCCGCGTCGAACTTAGTGAAACAGAAGCTCTCTCTGGTATCTGCCAAAATAAAGAGGGGAGAAAAAAAACGTTCCGGTCAGTTCAGGAATGAGTTGTTTTCCTTCTGCGGTCAGACAGGATTTTTTTTTTTTTTTTAATCAATCTTCAACACGTTGTACTGTCTCCTGATGTTAGCGAACACAGCTTCTCTCACCGTAGCAGCGGCGTTTGTTGTCAGAGAGCACGAAGCCCGGCTGGCACGAGCACTGGAAGCTGCCGGGGGTGTTGGTGCAGGTGCCAAACTGGCAGATGTTGGGCTCCTCACACTCGTTGATATCTGGGAAGAGAAGGAGGGAAGGTGAGGATGAGGACGTGCGTCCATGTGTGTCAGTGTGTGTTAATGTTGGAGCAGATGGTCTGATCTCTAAAGCCTCCGACTCCCTGGAATTTAATTGCAGGTATTTATCAGACCTCTGGATATCTTAACAAGCTGCTTAGAGTATTTAACATTTGTTTAGGTTTGTCTGTCCCTGAAGGTGTGTGTGTGTGTGTGTGTGCGTGTTTGTGCCTTACCTATACATTGGTCATTTTGTACTTCGTATCCAGGAGGGCAAATACACCTAAAGGATCCATCCAGATTCTGACAGGTTCCCGGTGAGCAAGTGCCAGGCAGACTCACACACTCATTGATATCTGCAAAGAACAACATAGAAATCAGAAGATGCAGGAAAAAGTGAAACTGCATACACACACACACACACACATTAAGTGGCTGACTTACCGACACAGTTCTTCCCATCAGGAGTGTTCTCATAACCTTCGTGGCAGAAACACTGGAAGGAGCCGAGTCCGTTGATACACTGTCCGTTCCTGCACACTTGGCCCTGCAGGGCGCTGCACTCGTCTATGTCTGCAACAACGGCAACAGGAAAAAAAAAAAAAATCATGTTTTTTCTGGCATCAAAGCTGACACATTCATCCAAGAAGTAATTTTTAATGTAGAGGGATATATTCCCCTGGAAGCCAAAGAAAAGTCAAGTTTTATGTCTGAATTTTATTTTTCACGTCTATCCAGATGAAATACTGAAGTGGAAAAGGGCAGCGCGTGTTTCCGGGAATTTGTCAGTGTAAACTTTGACAACATGACCGGTAAACACTTGTCAAGGCTTAAAAAAAAAAAAAGAGCATTTAGATGTCTTTGTCCCTACCCATGCAGTCGTTGTTGTGTGTGAGCTCGAACCCGGGGAAGCACAGACAGTTGTAGGAGCCGACAGTGTTTTTGCAAGTGCCGTTACCGCAAGGCTGTCGGTCGCACTCATCGGTGTCTAAAACACACACAGAAAGCAAGAACGTTTTACTTTATTACTGTGATATTCTAAAAAAAAAAAAAAATTGGTGTTGTTGTACTGTGTCCTCACCCATGCACATGGTCTGATCAGCTGTGGCCTTGAAGCCGTTGTCGCAGAGGCAGCGATAACTGCCCTGTGTGTCGATACACTTTCCGTGGCTGCACACGTTAGGAATCTCCTGGCATTCGTTACGATCTGAGGGAAGGAAAAACGGAATGGGATGGATGGAGAGCGGTGAAGGATTCGCAAAAAAAAAAAAAAAAAACATTTTCATTTTGCTGTTTAAAATCTTCAAAACAAGGCATTTTGTCAGAAAGTCAAAGCTGCTTAGTGTCACACAAAACTAGAAAAGGTTTTCAATTCGCACAATGTATTTATTTATTTTTTTGTAACGATTAGGTTCTTTAGGATATTCTGTCGCGATAGCTTCAGCAGTGACATTATAAACATTTCAGATCATAAGTGGAGAAACCTTCAGACTGAGTGGACTCACCCAAACAGGCGCCGCTGGGAGACAGTTTGAAGCCTGGCGAGCATTCGCACCGGTAGCTGCCAGGAATATTGATACAGTTGGCATTACGTTGGCACAGGTTGTCCCCGCTGTTGCACTCATCAATATCTATGTGGGGGGGGGGGGGGGTTTGAAAGAGAAGAACAGTGGGCATCAATCACAGGGTCTATAACTGTCCGGTCAAAGCAGGAGAAAGAACACTACGGCGCCATTTTGGCTCCAGTACAGTTCAGACTGGAACTGGCAGGTCCTGGATGACTGAAGGTCCTGGCAGGTGCTCCCGTTCACAGTCACTGTAGTCTTTACAAGGGCATAACTCTCGTTGGAGGAGGCAGAAGTGCCTCTGCTGAGTGGACTGCCTGTAAAAATGTCTCTAAACCAGTGATTGAATGATCTGTACTTCTTTGTGCGTATGAGTGTGTACTTAATGTATAGTATAGAAGTTACACATGAGCAGCAGGCTCCAAAGACAAGACACAGTGTGGTCGTGGAAAAGTCTTTGATTATATAATTAAGTTTGAGAAAAAAAACAGAAACAGGATCCCACTTTGTTTATGATTAGTTATGATTAAGATTAAGGGCCAAGTTGTGGTCGTTGGAGGAAATGTATTCTGCCAATGACACGGTGTGAGTATGTCGTGCATATTTAGAGAGTGAGATATGGGCAACAGAAAGAAGAGCAGAAATTTGCCTCATTCTAAGAGCGTCTGGATTGAAAAGATCTTTCAGGTTGTTAGATGAAACACAAAGAAGAAAAATGAAGAGCAGAGAAACGCTTTACCTTCACAGATGAGCAGTATGTTGTTGTAGCTGAAGCCCATCGGACATTCGCAGCGGAAGCTGCCGATCTGGTTTATACACACTCCGTTGGCACAGATACCTGGGATCTCCCTGCACTCATCAATGTCTGCACAGCAACAGCGACAGCAAAAGAACATTAAAATAATTCATGTTTCAGGCGAGGTGCGAACGTGAAGAAAGTGCTCTGCCTGACCGCCGGCATCGACCTCACCGATTGGTTTGCCGGTGTGGATGTCGATGATGAAGCCGGGAGCCTGGTTACCGCACAGTAACTGGTACTCAGCTGAAACGGTCGGGACAAAAGGGATTCAGTTAGCGGGAAATACGAAGCAGTCAGACAGCTCACGTTCGGCGTGGCGTGACACTCACAGGTAGCCGGAGTGGGACAGGCCTCGCACGGCTTGTTCCAGGCCTTTCCCACGTTGTAGGCGCAGCAGCACATCTTCTTGGTCATGTTGAAGGACAGCTCGTTCTCGCAGGTGTCGTTGAAGTTGCGGTAACACACGCTCTTCCTCATGTCTGTGTTCGGAAGCAGACGAAAGACGGAGTCGGTCCGAGACAAAATGCCAACCTTCCCTTCAAAACAGATGGAGCTTTCGAGAGACAGCGGCAGCTCGTGTTTCATTGGCCCACTCACCCATGCAGTTGTTTCCTCCGTTGACTTGCATGTATTCAGGCGGACACACACAGGTGTAGTTACCCAGAGTGTTGTAGCAGGTACCAGGCCCACAGATCCCAATGTGGGTGGTGCACTCATCGATATCTGCACGCAAAGATGTGATTACAGGTAATGAAACAAGGGGACGGTGGCGGTTTGAGGTGATTATCGGGCGCCACTTGTCTTTCAGTCCTTACCCTCACAGATCCGAGTCTCCTCGTTGAGATAGTAGCCTGTTGGACACTCACACTGGAAACTACCAAAGGTGTTGACACAGTTTCCACCCTGGCAGAGACCCGGCAGCTCTTGGCACTCATCAATATCTAGAAAATAATTCAGATGGTTAGATCCATAGCTGTCACTGAGGTTGTTTATGGGGCGCTGTCGGATCGATCTTGGACATCAAGGCTGAAGTTTGGAGTTTTTGTCCTCCGCCGGCTGTGGGTTTGTGTCTTTAGTCCTTTTAAATTCAATATGAAGCGAAGTGAAAAGAGAAAGATGGCTGGTTTACCCTCCAGGATGACAGTGATGGGGTTGGGTCTGAATCCCTCTCCTCCTGGACAAAGAGTCTTATACTCCGCTACAGACAAGACAGAGCAAGTTAAAGTTAGCATTAATAGCTGACTTAGAAAAAGCAAACATAAAAGTGGCAACTAATAAATAATTGTTTCTAAGCTGTAAGTATAAAACGACACTTTAATTATATTCAAATGTGTTTGTTTGTTTTTTTTATGATAAATATCATGCGGGTTGGCTTGGAGTGCGTACTGGAGTTGGGTGCAGGACACAGTTCACAGGGGTTTCCCCAGGCCCCCCCCAGGGAGCAGCAACAGGACGCCCGGGTCACTCCGACTCCGATCTCCGCACTGCAGGAGATTCCTCCATCGCCACGTGCGAGGACGTCCAGGAAGCAGTTACCCACACGGGTGTCTGCCGAAGACAGGCGAAAACACTTTTATGTACCAGGCTGTTGGCCAACCAACGAAAAGAGGAACTAACAGGTAAATGTTTGGATGCTGCTGTTGCTTCTTCTCACTCTTCCCTCATCATAAATATATACTTCTTATTGTATCTTGTCACAATCATCACAATCAAGAAGAGTACTATTCTGATTATGTGTATTTATTTAGTTAATTATTCTTTTTATATTCAATATTCCTTGACACAGAAGAGAAGGGAGAAGTTTTCAAGACCACAAGCAAAAGCAAACAGCCTTTCTGTGTTTCTGTAGATAATGGTGGTGACGTGGGGATGTCCATATCAGCACCAGACTGTACGACATTATATTAATTCACACATCTGTCATCTGGCACAGAGGACAGCCTGTCAGCGTTCGACTCACCCACGCAGCCAACTCCGGTGGGGTTGAGCTGAAAGTCAGCCGGGCAGTTACACAGGTAGCTCCCCGGGGTGTTCACACACAGCCCGTTGATGCAGTTCACCGGGTCTGCACACTCGTTGATGTCTGCGGTGACAAAGAGACACAGACGGGTTCAGCAGCGACACGCCAACCAGCAGATATTTTTCTGAACGTGGTCCTTTATATGCCACTGCAGCACAGGAGCCAAGAACACTTGACCTACTCAATATCTTATTCAGGGTGCAAAGCAGCCGAGGGAGAAGTGAGAGGGAAGTACATAAAAACTAAGCAGTGGAGGGAACTGAATCATTGTTCTAAGAATTTCAAATGGTGAAACGATGCGTGAATTAATTTTATCGCTGACATGGAAAATCTTTTCTCTGAGCTGTTTGATTTCATGGTTACTGAGTCCACTGACCCGTGCAGTTTCCGCCGCTGCGGTCCAGTTCGTAACCGTCGTCACAAAGGCAGCGGAACATCCCTGGAAGGTTCTGGCACGTGCCAAATACACAGATGTTCTGGAAATTACACTCGTCGATGTCTGTGGCGAAGGTAAGAGAAAGGAGAGAAAATATTAGCAATTACATCCGCACGGAGGATAGAGCGGTCGAAACACGGGAGAGGAGTTGGTGCGGCACCTTGACAGGCCTTGCTGTCTTCCGTAGGCGTGAAGCCCATCTCGCATTCGCAGCGGTAGCCACCCGGAGCGTTGAGGCACTGGCCGTTTTCACACAGGTTCACGTTGTCGGCACACTCGTCCATGTCTGTAACAGATCGGATCAGAGCGTTACAAAAACTGCCCGGGCTCCAGCTTCACTGCTAGCACAAGAGCTGACAGCCTTTTACCGGAGCACGAGAAGCCGTCTCCATTGAAGCCCTCCTTGCATGTACACCTGTAGGATCCCGGTGTGTTGACACAGTCAGCATTGGGATTGCAGTTGTGATCCTCTGCTGAGCACTCATCCTGATCTACAGACAGAAAAACGAAAGACTTGAGTCGACAAATTCACAAAATCTATTATTTTTGGATGCTGGAGACAATTCTGTGCGGTAATTTTCCCTTTTGTCGTGAAATAACACGACGATCTGGGTATGCACTCACCGATACACTTGATGCCGTCTCCCACCCAGCCGTCCCGACAGCGACATTTAAAGCTTCCGGGAACGTTAATGCAGGCAGCGTGCATGTCGCAGTTATGAGCGCCGATCTCGCACTCGTCAATGTCTGCAGGGACGTGGAGAAAAATTATCAATAATCAGAGCAGCAAAACAAACTTTACTTTTTGCAGCCCACAGAAGTTTTAATCCCTCCGAGGTCTCCAGATATGATATAGCATAAATAAGTAATTCATTTCTAAATGTAGAACTGCAATTACTGTATGCATGGATGAACTGTCTCAGCAGTCAGCGCAGGAATGGACATGCAGAGGCCCAGACAGCTCAGCCCCTTAAGTGTGTGTGTACCTGTGCAGCCTGTGGATCCCTTCTTGACAAAGTATCCCAGCTGGCAGTGGCAGATGAAGGAGCCTTTGGTGTTCTCACAGTCGCCGTGGAGACAGATGTTTGGGTTCAAATCGCACTCGTTCACATCTGGACAGACACAGTGAGCGTAAATGTTCTGACAGAGGGAGTCCCGTAGGTGGACAGACGAGCAGAGAAAAAGACCAGAGTGACAGAATCCACGTGGCAGAACGGAAACAAAATGTAAACGTCAGCATGCGCTGGCGCTCTCACCGATGCAGGTCCTCATATCCATGGAGGCCATGAATCCATCGTAACACAGACAGCGGTATTCCCCGGGAATGTTGGTGCACTGGCCTCCATCACAGATATCAGGTGTCTCCTCGCACTCGTCGATGTCTAACACCAACAGCACAATGCATTTTAGTGCGATAAAGAGACAGACAGGAGCTGGATGAACGGTGCGGCACGCTGTGTTTGGTCACCTGCGCAGGTCCTGAGGTCAGGCATGAGAGCGTAGCCCTCGCTGCAGCTGCACTCGTAACTTCCCTCCGAGTTGGTGCAGTGCGTCTCGCAGCCGCCGTTCATGATGGTGCATTCATCGATGTCTGCAGAGGGAGGTCACATTTACAGTTTAGATATTCACATTTAAATCTCAGACACCTTTTAAAAAAACGACAGACACAAGAGTCTGACAATAGCTAAATACAATACAGGATGAACTTTACTGTGTTGTGTGCGCACTCACCAACGCAGCCCTGTCGGTCTGGCGTCGCCTGGTAGCCGGTGTCGCAGGTGCACTGGTAGGTTCCTGGCATGTTGACGCATTGGCCATTCTTGCACAAGTTGTCGCTCAGCTGGCACTCGTTCACGTCTGAACGACAAATCGAACACAAAGAATAAAACATCACACGACGTGCATAGTGCTGCGTCGTATTGAGAGATTTCCTTCATCCCCCAGCTGGAGGATCAGTTTCTAGTTATTCATCAAGGTGAGGCAAAACGTGAGCCAAAGAGAAGAGATGAACGAGGGAAGCTGCTGTTTTAGGGCGATGAAGTTCAGGCCGTGTGAACACAGTGACCAACCTTCACAGGCAGAGCCGTCGGAGCTGAGCGAGTGTCCGGGTGGACATTCACACTCGTAACTTCCCTCCGTGTTCAGGCAGGTTCCTCCACGACACAACAGGGGGTTTCTCTCACACTCGTCAATGTCTGTGGGAGGAAAGGGACAGACGGGAGGAGGGGAAAAAAACGATGAGAAGAGCGAGGGAGGAAGTTCAAAAGCAGCCGTGTGCATGAATGTGCTTCCCGACTCACCCATGCAGTTCTTCATCATCATGAAGCCGCTCTCGTAGCCCTCGAAGCACTCGCACTCGAAGCTGCCGGGTGTGTTGACGCAAGAGCCGTGACCACACAGGTCAGGGGAGATGCGGCACTCGTCGATGTCTGAAACGCAGAGATATCAAGACGTGAGAACCCACTCTGCGTTCACCGAGCGAAGCAGAAATATTCCATTAACAGCAAACTTGTGTTTCCCTCTCTCACCTGTGCAGTTCCTCTCCTCGGCCGTCAGAGCGAAGCCGCTGTTGCAGCGACACTTGAAGCTGCCGATGGTATTTCTGCAGGTTCCGTAGGTGCACAGGCCGTTGAAAACCTTACATTCATTTACGTCTGCGAGAGAGACAACAATCATGAAGTCTCACATCAGTCACGGTGCAGGATGGCCATTTTACAATGAAAATAGTGTGTGGGGCACACAAATGAAGAGAACTCTGGAAAAGGCCTGCATGAGACACATATGCAGCAAACGAAATTGTTTTGAGGTGCTCAGTAGTCATTTCCTGTCTCTTTACGCTGTTCTAATAATGCCATTATATATGTGATGTAAATATCACCTCTGCACAGCTTCTGTATGTGAGCTGAGTCTGAAGCAATGTGACTCAAACCTCCAGTGACCAGACAGTCCCAGTACCTTTGTAGAAAGACCTGCCGGTCAGAATATCTCCTCTGTTGGCGAAGCCGGGTCCTCGGGGGCAGATGGCTTTGTACTCAGCTGTGCCCGGTTTGGGACACTCCTCACAGTCGACACCCCAGGCAGCACCCACTGAGCAGCAGCACATGTCCACGCGATACCTGCCCGGCAGCGGCTCGCCACACTCGTCCTCGTGCCACTTCAAGTAGCATTGCTCGCTGCGCATATCTGGAAGAGTAGGCGTGACACTTTGAAAAATGTTTCAGGTTTTTGGCCTTACAGTGAAGTGAGTTAATGGCCGGCAGAGTAACCGGAGTTTTGTTTGTTTTCTTACCCACACACATGCGTCCAGAACTGTGCAAGCTGAGGCCTTCGGCGCACTCGCAGCGGAAGGAGCCCTGGGTGTTCACACAGCGGCCGTTTGTACACACCCCGGGGAACACCTCACATTCATTAATGTCTGCAGGGACAGCGGCAACAATGGTCACAAGGTGAAACGCACACAAATGAGCACACGTGAGTGCTTTTTTATTTTAATTTTTCAAGAGAAACTTGCAGGGAGAAAG
This sequence comes from Echeneis naucrates, assembly GCF_900963305.1. Lineage (NCBI taxonomy): Eukaryota > Metazoa > Chordata > Actinopteri > Carangiformes > Echeneidae > Echeneis > Echeneis naucrates. Next base: position 3,919,088 of record NC_042514.1, read on the forward strand.
GATGAATCATTTCGTTGGGTGCTGATGATGGATAAAAAGAGGACTCTGGGTCGTCAGTTGTCTTACCTTCACAGACGAGGCCCTTCATACGAGCGAATCCTCGAGAGCAGGCGGTGTCTAGGAGAAAATCAAGAGATGTGACGAAAGCTATTTGTGTATAAACATCGTATGCAGAGTATGTGATGCCAAAACTATTAGCCTTGTGGTCCTGTCCACGTTTTCACAGAAGGTTTGGATTTTCTCCCCAATCAAAGCTGCCAAAAATGAATGTGAAAATAATGATTTCCTTGCCTCTTTGATTCTGTTGCTTATAGATTATTAATGCAAAGTCAGCAACCGCAAAATAGGTTCTTCAAATATGTCTTCCTCAACTGAACCGCTAAAAGACATTTGACTTCTTTCCAGGCTTAATTTTGCTGTTTAATATCAAATGCTATCTGGCACAAAATCTTAGTGGCTTTAATCCAAAACATTGGTGTCTTAAGGAAACCGTTTTTTTTTTTTTTTTTTACAGTGAATGTGTGCGTGTGTGTCTTTTGAACTGACCGATCTCGCAGGGTTCACAGGGGCTCCCCCAAGCAGCACCCAGCGTGGAGCAGCACTCAGACTTCAGCGTGGCTCCGTTGATGTTGACTTCACAGCGGCTGTCCTGCAGCGTCAGCCAGCATGTGCTCTTCATGCTGTCTGTGGAGCCAAAGAAACAGCGGAGAAGACTTGATTAAAGACCTCCGCAGCTTTTGTGCATCATTGAGGCCCAACAAACTGAGATTAAAACACAAACAAGACCACAAGATACCGACAAAACTCAAACTATTGCAACAGAATACACCTCAAAAACAGACAGCATGTCACCTTCAACTCTCTAAAAGTTGTGTCTTTGGCTGGAGGCAACATGAAGACTCAATAATCTGATAAAGGAGGCTACAAGCTGGACACTTTTGAGGCTGGTGGGTTAAAATGTTATTTAATTACTTATCTTATTCTAAATAAGAATTTTCCAGTTTGGGATCGATAAAGTAAATCTATTGAAGGTAATGTGCCGTCACATCTAATCCTACACGACTGAATGTTCATAACAGTGACACCTTTTTACCCACAAGAACAACACACACCACACAAACCCGAAGCTGCAATTTACTTACAACAAACATAAACCAAGGATGAACCAAGCCAGAGGAATTCACAGACGGAGCCAGCTCATGTAACATGCATGAGTGTTTCTGACATGACTCACTCTCCCTTTCAGTTACAATAACATCTGTATTCTGTACTAACATGTAGCTTTCTCAGAGTGATTTCCCAGAAATAACAAACAAGTGGAATATTCAACCTCAGCTGAGAGTCACATGTCATTATGAATCTGCGGCACATCTCTATGAAGTAAACCAATCTCCATGTGAACCAAGGCCATGCATGTGAGTATTTATCTAATAAATTATCTTTGTTTTTTTTTTTTGTTTTTTTCAGGAGGGGGGGGGGGGTTCTAACATCTGAGGATAATAACGTCTCTGGCTGGCTCGTGGAATCCTGAGCCACCTCACTGCTTGTTTACACAAGTGGAGAGTGAACCGTAATTAAAATCATAAGCTAACAATATAGCACTTGTTTCTCCGAGTCATTATCTCACACGAGCCGTCTCTAGAGCCCCCGCGGTGCTGCTCTGATTCACGCCAGGTACTTGCCAGGATGGATGTCTTACCCACGCAGATGGTGTTGGTGGAGTCCAGCTTGCTTCCGTGGTTGCATTCGCAGTTGAAGGACCCGGCCACGTTGCGACACACTCCGTTGATACACGGGCTGGACTCGCATTCGTTGATGTCTGGAACATGTGCGAGACAACACCTGAGGCAAGAGCTCAGAGGGCGATTCAAACAGAACGTCCTCACCATTTGTCAGTCGGGAACACAAGGTTTGTTTCCTTTGTTTTCCATGAGCTGTTTGTTTACTTGAAACTAAACACAACACATCTGGGAATAATGTCACTTCATAATGACTTCGATTGTTGGCAAAAACAACACGTGGATGGTCAGCTGAGCAAAACACACAAGGACAGTGTGTTTCCATGTGCGGTCCCTCACCTTCACACGTCTCCGAGTCCGGTTTGAAGACGAACCCTTTGGGGCAGGAGCAGGTGTAGGAGCCGGGAGTGTTTCTGCAGAGGCCGTTGTCACAGAGCAGGCGGTTCACCAGACACTCGTTGATGTCTGGAGGGAGAAAACAGGTCAACGCCACCATCATTGTGACATCGATTTAAAAAGTTTTGGCAGTCATGTTCATGCCGGGCATTTCCTAATTAGAGATGCTCCTGCTGCACTTTTCTCTTTCTCTTTAGTTTTATCCTACAATCTCATTTTGAGGCCTGTTTTGCCAAACAGGTGCCTAGATTCGCTGGACACCTGGCTAACTTTGGACTGAAGGGTAAAGTGTGCGTTTAAACACAATCCACTCACCAACACAGTTCTTGCCGCTGGTGTCAGACTCGTAGCCGATGTTACAGATACAGCGGTAGCTTCCTCTCAGGTTCTCACAGATGCCGTTCTGACAAATGTCCGGGTCCAAGGCACACTCGTTGATGTCTGGAAGAAGGGAAGTATCATCCAGCAGATGATGACAAAGTGCTTCTTAGCAAAGCAGCAGAAAAATTCGCACACATACTCACCTCTGCCATCAGCCGTGATGCCGATGCCACTGCTGCACACAGCCTGGAACTCAGCTGAGAGAGGAGAAAATGCATTGAATCATCTGGATTTTAACTTCACTATTAAAACAAAGACAAAGAAATAAACTGTCCAAAAGCGAATCAAACAGGTTACCCGAGTTTCTGGAGGGGCAGGGCTGGCAAGGCTCGCCGAAGCCGTGTTCAGGATTGGCACAGCAGCACTCGGACTTGGTCACTGCACCGGGGAACGGATGCGAGCACGTGCCCATCTTTATGGCGCCGTAGCAGGTGGTCCTCATGTGCGTGTCCACACACACTCGACCGTCTACGTCGATAGCCAGACCCGGTGGGCACTCACAGCGGAAGGAGCCCTCGGAGTTGATGCAGCGGCCGTTCATGCAAATGCCGGGCGTCTGACATTCGTCGATGTCTGATGATCAGAGGGAACATTACTAAGACATCACAGGTCAGTTTGGTCCCTTGAGTTCGAAAACCTCCCCTCAGACAGAAGGTTTAACGTACCAAAACTACAATTTTTTAATTTGGTCAAGTTATTTCAAATGTCTGATGTTTTTGTAATTATGTAACGATAATTGCTCCAAATTACTTGAGGCCGAATGCGAAGGGAATACTTTTTATTATTTCAGATTCAAGGAAGTGTCTTTGAAGCATGTCATCCGTGTTGTTTAGGTTTGTACTTTCACAGGATTAGATTTTTGTCCTGCAGCTAATTTATCAGTCACATAACAAATGAAAGGGAAAAGGGCTTTTTCAAAATACCGCTCAGTTTAAATCCTTCCAGATTAGTCTAAATATTTGAATGCTGTGTTTCAAAAAAGTAAACAGACAAAATAAAGTAATTAAAAGACACCATAGAAACAAGGAATGATGTCGTGGGGTCAGCTGGATTTCAGAGAACACCAAATCTGTCGGTTTGGAAGCAGTCTGTTTCACTCTGGGACGAGTTTGAGGTATTTATAAATCATACGTACCGGTGCAGTAGCGTCCGTTGGGTGCTAACGTGAAGCCAGGCTTGCAGATACACTTAAAGCTTCCGTCCTCGTTGATACACATGCCGTTGAGGCACATGTTGGTGGTTGCACATTCATCATGATCTGGCAAGCGAATCAGGAATTCGGTCAAAGTTCTACTAAAATCAAATAGTCATGTGAAGGCGTCGGTGCTGGTCTCCTACCAATGCAGTTCTTTCCGTCAGGGGTGAGCTCAAAGCCAGCGTTGCAGATACACTGGAAGCTTCCCTCCGTGTTGACACAGCGGCCGTTACGACACATCACTCCGTTCACAATACACTCATCAATATCTGGACGGAGGATACAATGCATCATCACCTTCTTATTAAACTGAGCAATTAAGCTTTTTGAACCCTTTTAGTAATGTCTGTGTTAAAGCTTTGATCACAGTGAAACAGCTCAGACTGACCAATGCAGGCCTGCTTGGTGGGAGTTCCCAGGTAGCCCTCGTGGCACTTGCAGTGGTACGATCCAGGTGTGTTGACACAGTCTCCGTTGATACATGGATTACTCACACACTCATCCACATCTGGAGACAGAAATAAAGTAAAGAAAGATTTCTGGTGTTAGGTCCCCTAAATTGGCAGAAGATGGCAGTGCAGTGCAAACTATTGACGGTGGCCCTGTCACAAAGTCACATGGCTCAGGGAGATGATGGAGAACTGAGCCACATAACGCATTCAAGAGTGTGTGTTTCTCACCGATGCACTCCCCACGGACGTCCTGTCTGTAGCCCATGTTGCATTCACAGCGGTAGCTGGTGGGCGTGGGAATGCAGCGTCCATTGAGACACAGGTTGGTAAAGTGTTTGCACACGTCAATGGAGTCGTTCAAAGAAACAGTGCCTGAGAACGTCAAACACAGATAGATCCAGATCATTCAAACGAATGAATCCTTTTTGTCTGCTGTCATTTAACAGAGTTAAAAGACTCACCGATGTGTGGGTGGTTAAGGAGGCCTCCTCCGTTGCCTCCAAAACTCCCGCCGTTCCCTCCAAAGCTTCCTCCTCCACCGTTGCCACCCACGCCTCCGTTACCATTACCGTTGGGCACGCCCGGGAACTTGGGGCCATAATTGAAGCCGTTGCCATTATTTGGGAAGTGTCCGTTGGGGTATCCATGAGGGAGACCGTGTCCCTGGGGGACGCCCACGATACACAAGCGCCTGAACTCGTCTGCGAGGGAAGCAGAGATCACAAGGAGGAGGTGAGTGGATTCTGGCCGCTCTGAGTACCAGGCTGGATACAGTAAAGCGGCGTTTAGGTGGATTATAACAGTAATTCGGATCAGACTTCGAACTGGAAGTCCCACAGTGTATGGGCTCACTATTTCCTGGGACTCCAGCCCATTCAGGGCTGCTGCAGTAAATTTTGATGTCCTGTTGTTGAAGTCTGTTACCTGAAGAGTCTTACTGGTTTCAGATCTGTTTTGACTGGACCAAAGCCTGAGCAGGTAATCAGAGAAAAATGTGAGCACAGAATGGTCTGCCCTGTTCTGCTGCAGGACACCAAGGTACAATAAGTCTATTGTGTGTGCTTTTTTTTTTTTTATGTACTAAGTGTGCATGTGTGCAGGTGTATGTGTCTATTTATAGTATGCTTGTTTTTATGTGTGTTTGTTTTGCACAATAAATTAAACACACTCACATGTTGGTGGGGCCAGAAGAGAAACAGAACATTCTGTAACACATCAGTTATGGATCAAAATTTCTCACGCAGGGGAAGAGCTTTCCCAATTCCAGCTTGACTGGAGAGATGATGGGTCATTATCTTCGTGCAAATCTTTTCCATCTCTGTTTGGTTTGTGCTCAATGACATCATGCTCATTAGTCTGCGTGGATGCTGTGGCTTCTCTTGTCCCCGGCGCACAAAAACCCAAAGCAGTCTCTCTCTAACAATGTCAGTCTTGTCTAGTTTAACATTACTGTTACATTCATTTGTCTCGGGAGCCATTAACGCTGTCGTGGCTTTATTGACTGCCAAATCGTGGACAATCTCTTACAGGGACTGCCAGTTTTTTGTCAGCGGGGGAAAGAAAGAAGTAACTCGTGTCCTAATTTTGAGCTCATTTCCATCTTTTTGTTTGCAGCACAACACAAAAGTTGTCGGGCCTTTGTTTGATTGTCATCATCTCTAAAATTGGAAGTGCACGCATCTTGTTCTTTGTGCCTACTCACCAGAGCCCCTGACCGGGCACATCTCGGGGATCTGACCCAAAGCCCAGCAGCGTCCTGTGTCACAGCAACACTGCATCTTTGTGTACTGACCGCTCTGCTCGGCGGCACAGCGGCCGTTAGCCAGAGCGGAGAAACAGGTGCCCACACGCTGGTCTGAAAGAGGAGGAGACACATGAGCGAAGGGAAAGAGATGGCTGAACAAATTATAAAAAAAGGAGCAAAAAGCTACCTGTGTTTAAGGTGCTTTTTATCATCAGTCAACAGACCAAATGAAATATGACATATTCAGTATGCTCTTATTATCCCTATAGAGTGATGACTTCCATAATCATCTCATATATTCATCCCCTGGATATTTTTGTTAGTGTTATTTGTAGTTATACTAGGATGTGTGTGTGTGTGTGGTCAGAGGTGAAACAGATTTGAAGTTTTAAACTCAAAGAGCGCAGTGAAAGTACTTCTCAGCCTGATGTTTATCTCTTCCTCTGAATCCAGGGGAAAATGTTAGTGACAGTATATTTTAGAAAAAAGGGAAATGATAGAAGTAACGGCCTCTCTGAAACCTGTGGGGCAGTCGTCGCCCCCCCCCCCCCCCCCCCCCCCCCCGTGGTGGCTGAAGAGGAAGTGCCTTTATGGGTTAACAGTGGGAAAGGTGGCCCGGGGTCTCAACTAACTGCAGGCATCTGAAGGGCCTCCAGAAAGGGGGTCTTATTTCTTACAGTTTGACGGGTCAGGGTCAGTGGAGCCTGAGATTCAAAGATCATATATGGAGGGGGGGGGGCTGTTGAAGAAACATACCAAGATAAAGAAAAAGAGTTCATGGGTGGGGACGGGGTGGAGGGGGGAGGAGGATGGGGGGGGGCACAAGTCGATTAACTCACTAATGAGCCAGCAGTCTGGAATTAATCAGTTCCATGTGGAGCAATTCTTGCCAATTAGATAGAACATGAGGGGCTGAGCTGTGTCTGGGAGTACACACACACACACACACACACACACACACACACACAGAGTACAGTACACACACACACACACACACACACGTGCACACACACACAGAGTACAGTACACACACACACACACACACACACACACACACACACACACAGAGTACAGTACACACACACACACACACACACAGAGTACAGTACACAAACACACACACACACACACACACACACACACACACGCACACACACAGAGTACAGTACACACACACACACACACAGAGTACAGTACACAAACACACACACGCACACACACACAGAGTACAGCACACACACACACACACACACACACACACACACACACACACACACACAGTACAGTACACACACACATGCACACACAGAGTACAGTACACACACAAATACACACACACAGAGTACACACACAGAGTACAGTACACACACATACACATATGTGCATCCTCTCATGTGTCCACACACACACGTAGTCATGTACACAAATACACGAATGTAAGACCAAAAAAAAAAAAAAAAACAAAACCTAAATCCCAAAGGAACGACGGAGCTGGAGGTATGATGGAGGAGAGAGTGAAGGGCCGGGGGCGGGGGGGGTTTCTGCTGATGAGAATGATGATGACTTAAATTGGATCCAGACGGTGGTTTTGCTCACCAGCATTTCTCCACTACACAACCATATGCTTTCATTTGGTGAGGTGTTTTTACAGACTGACTGGATGGCTCTTGTGCATTTTTTTTATTTTGTTTTGTTTTGTTGTTTTTGTTTTTTTTTTCTTCCTCGAGCTTCCGCCATGTGACAGAGCATTAGGCTCTGATTACTGTCAGCCCCCTCCCCAAACCCAACAGCTCCCGCTGGCCTACTTCATCACAGTACGGTGTCACCGGTCAGACTCCTGCATCTAAAGCATGAGCACAGGCGAGCAAGAAATCAGCCCAGTACAAACAACTTCACTTCTTTTATTCACAAAAAAAAAAAAAAAAGATGAAATGGTGTTAGCTTCACAAAGAAGACACAAGCAACAGATGTCTTTCTCCACGTCTAAGTTTAGGGTTTAGATCACCGGTCTGCAGAGTGACCTGACCACAGTCTAGTCTGGCTTAGTGTGGGTTTACTTATCTCTGCTCCTGCCTCCCCTTCAATCTGGGGCGATTTTGGAAAAGGGACAGAGACGGAGGAAGGATATCTGGGGGTTGTGTCTGGCACCTGCTTTATTGGCTCCCTCTTTTTGCTCTCTCAATTCGGCAGACTGCGGAAACCACAACTAAAGGAAGCGAGGTGCAGGATCCACATGGGAGAAGGAGAGGAAACCGTGAAAGTGATAAGAAGGACGGGAGTGCGAGAATGCTTTCAGATAAACAGTTAAAAAGGAAAGAGAAACAACAGCCAGAGGAGGTGGAACAAGAGACAAAGTGAAGAGACACGTTTTACCGTAAATCACTGAGGGAATGAGCTTTAGACTGATTCAAGCTTTCTGCAGAAGAAAGGTGGGCTGAGGAAGTGAGAAAAATAGCAAAAGAGTGATGTATCTCTTTCGAGGGCAAGAAAAATGTGGACACGCTTAAAGATTGACATGATGGGGGGAACTTTTGGGTTTGAGTGATTGGAGGACAGAGTCAAGGTGCAGAGGAAGTAGATCCAAGGGTGGGGTGCCGGGTGTACTGCAGGGCCGACACATGACGCTCACACTCGCACTTTCCGGGAATTTCACATGACCAAGTATTGGTACCTATTGTGTGTGTCTTTGGGGCGTGGGAGGAAGCACAAAGGCTCAGAGAAAACACGTAAAGGCCGACACAGAAAGTCCCCCCGGCCCCCGTTCACATCAAGAACCACCTCCTTTCTGTGAGTCAGATGGGCTAACCACACCGGCACCGTGTGCCCAGCTGAACTCCAATCGAGGAAAATCATCAGCTTCCAACCTTGTGGCTTGTGAAAGAGCTTTTTCATCTTGGCCAGAGCCATAAAAATGGTTTACCCGATTTTGGCTTTGAGAACTTCAGAGCTCCGACTTCAACATTATCCCTCATCTTTAGGATTACCTGCATCGCCCCCACCTGCTACCGAGGCCTCGTCAAGCCTCGTTAAAATGAGGTGAAACTTCAGAATGATGGGATCTGTGCACTCCGCCCTTTTTGAGTTCCCTCTAAACAACATAATATTCTGAACCTTTAAGGATCCAGGGCTTCAGTCTGCTTTGTTTCTGTATATGCGTGAGCAGGCACGTGAGCCTGGGAGCTGGGAATTAGGATTTTAAACCCACTTCGTCTCCCAATTTTCCAAAACAAAAACAGAGTAGCTCGTTATTTTCTACATTTGATGGGGAACGGTTCACATTAAATGTAGAATATAAAATTCAAGTGTGGGGGGGGGGGGGGTGGATAAAATATGTAATGAAAACCAAACTTAGGGAAAACATCTAAGTGTGAAACAGAAAGACCCTGAGCTGTCTGCTCCGGTTTCAGAACCTTGAAATAATATATTAACACCTGGTTGTTTCTCACTGCGGCTGCCATGAGTGTTGAAGATTTCAGGAATACATTAACACCAGCTAGTGTTTCATGGGACATGTCAGTTAGGTATGCGCCCTATGTGTGTCAGCGTGTGTGTAAATGAGTCAGAGGAGCGCCGACATTAGAGAGTAGGTTAATACTGTCAAGGCCAAACAGTGCGTGCGAGCATGTTCGACTGCTCGTGGTGACGCGGTGGTGCAGGGGGGGAAGTTACCGATCAGATGTGTAGCTTCCAGAGTGAGGGAGATGAGAGGGATACTCACCCACACATCTGGAGCCGTCCGTGCTGGAGATGTAGCCTCGAGGACAGGTGCAGACGTAGCTGCCGGCGGTGTTGGTGCATTCTCCCCCGTCGCACACACCGGGGATGGTGCTGCATTCATCAATATCTGAAAGCACAAGCACAGTCGCATCGCAAGGTCAAACGCAATCACAAAGCACATCTGTCGAGCTCCCTCTGGGTTTCAAAATTTGTTGTTCGCAGTTTCTTTGTTTGGAGAGATGCAGTAGCATTCTGCTGTAAAATTTTATTGTGCTGGAGAATCAGTTTCTCCCTCAGGAAGGGTTAACCAAAACCAAATGGTTGTGCAGTTTAACAAAACGAAAGCACTTCAACTTTCAGTGTGTTCCTATTGGCCAAGGCCTCAGCTTGTTAGCCGTGGTATGTAAATGACAGAGACGATGTGATCCAAAGCACCAGAGAGGAAGAGAAGCATCAGCGTGGTCCAAAGAAAGATCCTCACTGGAGCATCTGATGCAGTCACTTCTAATCTCAAATCAGAAATGAGCTTTTAAACTAACAAGAACAGAGCAGCTCAGCGAGCTACAGTGAAGCAAGCTGACTTCATTTAAACACGTCATGGGTTGATTACCTGGGCAGGGGGACTTGGCAGGGCCCGCCTCGGTGTGGTACACATTATCACAGCATTAAGCTGCTTTATTCAGTGAAAGGGGGCCTCATGGCTCCAATGACGGGGGGGAACCCGAAGTCAAGTTCCAGAAGGCTTTGGCTTTTTATGATGTGTCACGCTTATTTATACACAAACGTAATTGCTGCACCACTGCGGGACGTAATTACAGAATAAGTGCAGACGTGGTGCGTGTGTGTGTGTGTGTGTGTGTGTGCGTACCCTTCGCGTTCAGTTGGAAAAGTGAAGGGTGTGTTGGTGTTTGCCTTTGGAGGAGCAAAGAGGGTCGTTCTGACTCTGTGTGTGTGTGTCTGGACAGTGAAGAAGCTGTTCTTCCCCCGCTGACTTCTGTCTGACAGCCGCGGCGGAGGGCCTAGGTGAGGCTGCGAAAGCCCGGCCAAATAAACCTTGTGTCAGCAGCTACAACAGCGCGCCAGACATTACGCCCTGCGCAGACATCGCGCTGTGGGCCCCGACTGTGTGTGTGATGGGAAATGTGTGTCACCTGGATAAACGTCTCTACCTCCAAACTGCTACAATACTCTGAAATACGCAACAAGAAAAAACAAATGTAGATCGTACAGATGGGGCCTCCGATGTACGAGTGTCCTTTTTGTTGTGTGAATACGGGAGAATCCACAAGTGTCAGAGCAACAGGGAGGTCTGTGTGTGTCTGTGCATGTGTGTGTGTGTAATGAAAAAGTTTCCCAAATGCTGTAAGTGTTTCTTTGTTCGACACTAACAGCTGGTTTTCAGCCAAAAGACTGTATTTATGGAAGGAAAATGGAAGGAGAAGCATGAGAGGGGGATGTGGGGGGGGTTAAGCACAGTCTGAACTAAAAGGCAGCCATAAAACCAGGTGCCCTGTTGTGCCCAACAACAATCACACACCCAGGATATCTTAACTGCACTTTATCTTAACTGCTCCAAAAGCTCACTAATTTCACTGCGAGGCTGTTTGTGCGTTAGCTCAGAGGCCATTACAATAAAAAAAAAAATCTTCTCTAGAGGAGGTGGGCTGATTGTTTGTGAGATTTCACTAAATACGGGTTTCCTGCAGATCCATAACTCCTTAAGATAACACGTCACAACTGTTTTTTTTTTTCTTCTTTGTTTTCACAAGCTTTACAAACACTGAACTCTTTCTCCTCTCGCTCTACGTGAGCGGTGCAACAAACCCGGATGTTAACAAATCAGCACCAGAGCTGAAATGTTCCACGGTTCATTTCTCAGCTTTTCTGAGGAAAGATTTATTAATGAAAACAGATTCCCATAATTAGAGCGATAATAACAACAATAATAATAATAATAATAATAACTGCCTTTCAAGACACCCGAGGACACTTTAGAAAGCAAATAAAACATCGAGAGGCAAATTCTAGATATATATCCACTATAGATATATTCACTAATTCACTATATTCATAATTCTAGATATATTCACTATTTGAGGAGTTGTGTGTTCTTGTAGTGTTTATTGACCAAATGTTTTTTTTTAGTTTTTACAAGCAAAAACTTTGACGTTGCTGCTTCCATTTTTCAAAATGCGCAAATTTGGCTCACATTGTTTGAGAGAAAAGGGAGAAGACACATGTGAGTCTCTGTTAGTAAAACGTGTCACTTGTGATGCTTTCAGGACGAACCCATTAAAAAAAAAAAAAAAAAACTTGAGCTGACATTGTATACAAAATGGAGACAGAGTCACGTAACCCAAATCTTAATCATCACACATCACAGAGTAAACGGTAACCAGGGAGTGGACGGAAAAGTTGCAGGACTAGCTCGAGTGTTGTTTAGTGTTGTGTCGTCTATCTGCTCTCTTTCAGCCGCTGGAATGTCGCAACAACATCCACACCCAACATGTCTGGAGGTTACGTATTTTCTCCTCGCAGTAAGTCCCCGACAAGAGGCGACATTCTCCCAGAGCCACGTGTTGAAAGCAGGACTCAGTGATCAGACATAGATCACTTTTTCGTGTGCTTTGCGGCGAAAGCGTCTAATGGATCTGAAGGTCGAGGCGCCGGCTTTCAGTAAATAATAGCTGTATTTTTCCTGTATCCGATGGCGCTCGTAGCCACACCACATGTTCATAAAAGGAGAATATAGATGATAATTCATGTGCCGATACGCTTCGATAGCTGGTGCAACAGTTTAAGAGCTTTCTACAATCCTCCCTGAAGACTAAGAACACATCGGCCTCGGCCCAACAGTCACAAACCCTCCCTGGCTAACTACTCGACTGTTTAGCCTGGGCATTGTTTAAATTCCATCCAATCAACACTTTGTAATGTGAGTCCCACTCTGGAGTGTGTGTGTGTGTGTGTGTGTGTGTGTGCGCACTTTCATGCTTATGTGCACGTGTCCAGACCTCTTACGCTCCGAAGGTGTCGTCACTTTTTCTGAGCCCTCTGATTTACCTTCCAATCAGCCGCTTTAATTTACCGTTACCTTGATGAATTACGTTTCCTGCAGTCATGTGAAGTTAATACATTTTGCGTTTGCGCAATTCAAAATCTGAATTGAGTCAGTTTCTCGGTTAATAATTGGGTTTGTCGCTTTAAAATGGAATCATTCAGTTGCTTCTCTATCCTACAAATCTATAGTTCAGTGATGTTTCTTGGCCGCGGGTGAGATTTAAAATCTTTTAAACTGACAACATATATCATTATAAAAGTTGATTTATAAATCCTAGTTGGGCCATAAGGAATACATGGATCGGTTGCATTCACTCCATAAACAGCTGCTTTTTCTTCTGTATGAGGCTGGGAAAGATTCAGACCTGAAGCAGATCAGGAGAACGGCATCTTGCTCAAGGACACATTACTACAGCAGATGTTTACCACAATGGAGACGTGTAATTATTACTGATTATCTGCTTTTTAATCTGGTGACTGTCACAGTCTTGGACCTCATTAATGGCCTTTCTTGCGTCACATTTCCTTTTAAATCTGACTCACCTTCACATTTGTGGCTGGTTTCGCTCTGACGGTGACCGGCGGGGCATTTGCACTCGTATGACCCCACAGTGTTGATGCAGTTACCCCCGGCACACAGACCTGGCACCGCCTGACACTCGTCCACATCTACGTAGGAGAAGGAACAGAAAGGCACAAAATTATGTCATTAGGGACAAAAGCAGACAGGAATAAGAGTTGCTGCCATCAGTAAACTGTTGGTTCAGGAGTTTCAGTGTCCTACTAGTGAAAAACTTGAAATATCGATTATATTTGTTGTGCTTCACGGTACATTTTAGATTGTTCTATAGTGAAGCATGCGTCTTCGTTCTCCTTGTGGATGAAGTGAAAATGAGAAGTAACTTGGCACCAGCTGCGATGTCTACTAGCTCCAAGGCTCCAGAAAGGCCCATTTTCATTTTTGTTTGAACAGGAAATGACTTTTTAAATGTATGTTTTTCCCAGCATTCAATGTGAGTCACTTTTACCAGTATTGAGAGTATGTCAGTGGGCGGGTTCCTGTAAAAGTGCTGTAGCCTGTGACACACACACACACACACGCACACACGCACACAGTGGGTTTATGAACTGTACACCTCAGCATCAGTCACTGAGCATTTTGAATGTTCAATCATATTTGCACACCTGCAGGCTCAAATACAGACAAAAGAAAACAAAAAAAAAAACAAGCACATAGACACGAACCACCCAAATACATTCAATCTCTAATCCTTTTACCCAAGAAAGGCTGAAAATACTGCTTAATGTCGAGGAGCCGTCTCTGCCAGAGGACCAAGAGAAAGAAAGCTACTGCTGGCCAACATCCTGATGTGGAGCCTGAAGTGCAATCCTTACATTTGGATTCATGGTTTGTGTGCTTTGTACTGCTGCCAGTAAGACTTTGCTCCAGGCTCTCTGGCGATTAGGTGTCTTTGGTGTGTGTGTGTGTGTGTGTGTGTGTGTGTGTGTGAGAGAGAGAGAGAGAACGAGAAGACAGAAAAGACAGAAACAGAAATTTAGAGAAAGACAAGGAAGCAAAGGCAGACAGTTAAAAGAGAGGAGGTATGTGAATCACAGGGAGATGAGTGATCTTTGGGCTCGCACTGGCATACTTCTAACATATGAGCAGCCTGGCAGCCACATCCAAAGGAAAGGAAGTTGAGGAGCTAAATACCAACCAGTTACTGGTCCCAGATGTATTACCTTTTTGATTTACTCTCATAAATAATGCATCCAGATACATATGGGGGGTCATGATATAATGGAAAACTGTGTTCCATCTCTTTGATTCATTTAAACATGTCTTGTCTATTTGTACGGTAATTGTCGGTCGTTAAAGTTTATTTTGCGTCATCTTGCTTTTGGACCTGATTGTCTTTGGTATTTAAAAACATTAAGTCATTCTCACGTGCACAATGTAAACTAAAGTTTGGGTTAGGGGGGTTAGAGTTAGGCAAACTTGAGTTTGCTACATTCCCCAAGTTTCCAGACTAAATACATGAATTCATGTATTGTCCTTCAGGCTGATACTGTCTAATGCTATAGGCATCAAAAAGTCAGCTAGGCATCGACCATCAGGGTCATTGGGTTCATTCACCAAAAAGACACGTCCTCCACATGTGTCATATATTGATATAGTTTTATGGTCAGTCCGGTCGGAGCCATAGATTAACCAGAGCCCTGCAGAGAGAGCGACAGCACCGGTGTGACGTGGTTGTTAGACTCCATCTGGACCAAAAAGGCTGAATCTTCACATTAGCCCTGTTTTCTTTAGGCCCGAGTTGACTGATTATACTTTATATCTATCTATCTATCTGTCAAAGAACGGTTAACAGTGTGAGCGAATACTGTGGCTAATATACTGCAGATGCTTTGCATGCGTATGCCAACAAGTTAGAGGTCTTGGAGCCGACGATTTAAGAAAAATTCAACAGAGAAGGAGACATCCTAATTTCCACAAAGTCACATGAACACTGGACAATCCTCATAGCTGTAACTCAAATAGAAGTCTCAAAAGCATCTTTCAATAGCTTGAATCCATGAGCCAAAACACAGAATGCAGAAATAAGTTATTTTGTTCTTGACAATCTTCCTCCAGAGCCTCAGGGGGCATTACGCAACAGTTTTTATGGTCTGGATACCAGTCCTGGTACTCTAGTAAAGGAATCCAGACATGTAACCAGCATCAGAGTGCCCTTTAAACAACAAGAAATCCAGGGGGTGACAGAAAAACATTTTTGTTAGTCCTTATTCAAGCAGAGTTCTGACAACAATAGATGACGTCCAGTATCCTTCAAATGAGGTTTACACAGAGGATGAAGAGAAACTTATATCTTGACTTTGAGAGCGACCTGTGCTGAAATACCTAAACATCTTCAGTGCTTTGGCTGCAGATAGGGAGGCTTCCTTAAGAGGAAGTGCAAGCTTGTATCTGGACTACTGTGTACATGTAAACAGCCCACGGTGTTGTTAACACTAGGTTGAGGATGTTATGGGTGGAAAATGCAGCTGAGATGATGATGGATAAAATAATAGTTATAGTGTTTACTGTAGAGGCTGTACGTGTGTGTTTGATTGCGTGACCAGGTGTGCGTATTGAAAAAAAAAAAATAAATTTTTTGGGCTCCAATCTGACCTTGGCAGGCTCCCGTACGGATGTTGGGGATGAAGCCTCGTCTGCAGGGGTGTGGCTGGGCGGGGCACTGCTCGCAGGGGTGGCCCCACGCTCGGCCGATGGTCGCGCAGCAGAGGGTTTTGGTGCAGACGATCCCGCTGAGCTGGCCTTGACACATCTGGTTGTTCACCTGGGTGAAGCATGGCCCAGTCCGGTAGTCTGTGGATGGAAGGAGCGAGACCAGCATGCACTGTTAATTAGTGACGGACTGAATATTTGAAAGTTTAAATCAGAAAACAGTGATTCATCATTTGCAACACTAAACACAACCAGATTAAGCACACAGATGAGAAATAACTTCTTCTGAGACCAGACAAATTTCCTGTAATGTCTTCCTGACCTACCACTGCGTAGCCTTTTTTTTGTCTTTGCTAATTTCTTTCAGACATCAAACGTAGAAATGAATGTGAAAGACAAAACAAAAAAAAAAAGAAAAAATAGGAAGCTGGCACTGCTTCACAGGATCATTTTGAACAATGACTCACTGGACCTCGAAACATATCCTTCCAGTTAAAGAGTTTGAAGTGTTTAGTTGTTAGATCAGCAATCAGTTAAAAAAAAAACCAAAAAAGTATTTACAAGTATGAAGTTTAGATGGGACTTAAGAGGGACATCTTGGGAGTTGGTAGCAGCGTTGTGAATGAAGTCAGGGCACCAGATTATCCTATTAAACTTCTGAACACGTCCACACATAAACAGGAATGACTGCAAAATATTTAGTCACAGCGATGATGAGTCGGCCTACTGGACAGACACACTACAGCGCATTCCTCTAGTGTGACTATGGGAGCAGTGATGGGTTTCATTTCCATCAGTAGGACAGTGTGAGCAGCTGATGGCGGCGTGGTTGTCAGTACCGATCGCCCCATGACGAGAATTTTCTCTGGAAATGAAATGGGAAAATAACAAAATGCTATCACTCTGCCAGAGAGACGTTGCACGCAAACAAATTAAGCTCAGAACAAAATGAGAACAATACGTCCCTGGCTTCAGTCATCACCTGGCCTCACTTCGGCACACTCCCATCTGCCAGAGAAACCGTGGCATAGTCTTGTTAAAGGCACTTCGCAAATACAGACACGGTGATCTCATGCTGAAAACATCTAAGCAATACGACGTTTGTCCTTTCAATCACATATAGCCTAATGATGGCTTCTCTCACGGGAGAGACCCTTATTAAGTTCTCTGCAGTGGCGCCAAACTTAATACAGCTTTCATTAAAAAAAAAAAAAAAAAAAGATTCTTAGATTGTCTCAGCGGAGATGAAAGACAAAGTGCACGGTTGGCCAGCCAAGGCAGTGACAGTGAGATGTGAAGAAGGAGAGCGGTCTGTGGGGGTGACGTCTCCAGACTTGTTGCTCTTACCGGTTCCTTGTGCTACATGAAAAGGGATCACGGGCAAAAAAATTAGGAGAGGAGGAAGCAAAAACAAAACGAGAGAGAGGGGAAAGTAAAGTAGGTCAAACGGAGCATGCAGGTTGGAGCTCACGGCGGCTCTCCCTCTCAGCCATCTGTCTTTATTTCTCTTTTCCCACTTCAGGTCTTCCTGTCTGTCTGACTGGTACGCTCTTCATGCCAGACTATCAGCTGCTATTCACAAAGAAATGTTTATTTGGTTCCTGAAGAATAAGGCTTACACTGCCCCAAGAAAAGACCAAAACCAACACTCATTATTTTCCAGCTTCTCTACCCCGTTTGTGGCGCTCGGCCTGAAAGTCGTTTGTTCAATCTTTCAAAAAGCTGGACGAAAATATTTGTTTTTAATTAGAAAAAAGAAACATATGTCATTTCCATTTGTCTGAGACGCTTTTTTTTTTTCCAGCCACAGATGAATACACCTTTTGTTTTACTGTGGCAGGATCAGGTGAGCACACATCACCAGGAAAATGTCACCCAGTTGAAAAATCTGGCTCATTTATGTGTTTTGTATTGTTTTCGGACAATAACTGCACATCTAGAATCGAAAACTCTCCAGTTTGACTTGTTGACTTTGAAAATGAAACTGAGAACAATTGATAAGTATAGAGAGGAAAATTCATGGTGCTTCCAACCAACAGTCTTTGATTTGAAGAATATAAATTCCTCCCCTCTAAGGGAACGGACTCTCTCACATGCTGACCATGAAACTACTCCAGACAGCCGCACACAGCAGCCAAGTTCTTGTGTACACACACATGCTTTCTCAAACACACGTGAGTATACAGGAATGCACATGTGTCCGTGTAGATACACAGATACGCCAGAGGGGAAACGAGGCATCCACCCGAGTTCCAGCGTAAAACAAAAGATTGGCGAAGGTTTTTCTGAAAGCTCAAAATAACAAACCGGGTAGAAAAAGCTGCCTGTCTGAGCATGCGCGTGTGTGCGTGCTCTCCATGCGTCCAGGCTTTGGTTTGTCTTGTGCATAAATTTGTGTGTGGAAAAAAGAACCCATTTGATACGGCTTTGTGCGTTACGTGTATGTGAATTCGTCGGACACGTGATGGTGGGAGCGGAGGCATTAGGACAAGAGCGCGCTGCTGTATCCTGATTCCCTCCAGCTGCCAACTTTGGGAGGCAATTTTGTCTAATTACTGTTCAAATTGCTCAGCGGATGAAAAACACTGAGCAGATCCTCTCCTCCGTCCCCTCTCCACTCTTTCCTCTGTCTCTCTTCCAGCGCTCTCGCTGGTTTCATTCACGGCCTCCATGCTATGTAAAACATCCAGCACACCGCACAATGAATGAAACCTCGTCCAATCTGTGTTAGCTTTACTGGAGCTTTATAACTTAATAACACTTTGATTTTATAAACATCTCCACGTCTAATAAAACTTTCCAGGACCCGCTGTTAGCTGTAACACAGCTTGCTCGGAGCCTCCAGTGCACTGAAAGCCTTTCACTTAGATCAGTCGGCGTACGTTAACCAGCCGTTAACGGGATCTGACCCTTCACATACGACCATGTTCTGTTTTCAAACTAACCATGTACGAGTCAGTTACTGCAGAAAAACGTGATCACTCATCAAAACCCATTACTGTTTTCCCTGATAAGAGCGCACTTAAAGGGAGACAAATACTGTAAAGGCTATTGAAAGAAAACATTTAATCCTGAAGGGAACGCAAAGCCCTCCGGAAAAGGATTTTCCCATCAACCCAGTTGAGACGGTACAGGACATTGACCTGACCAGTAGGATGAAAACATTAATAATTGGAGACAGAAAGTCGAGAAAAGATAAGAAACTTGAAATATGAGTTGATTGCAAAAAAATTTATGCAGATTTATTGCTGACAAAAGGTCAAAAAGTCAAATGAATAAAGGGAAGAAATACATTTACAAACACAAGTTTCTAGATCAGTGTGTGTGTGTGTGTGGTTGCTGTGTCCAGACTGAACACATGTCTGGCGGGTTTTGTGGAATTTCTGATTGCATTGTGTTGTTTGTGTCCTTGTGGATGTATTGTGTTGATGTGGATGTAAATAAATGATTCAAATGTGTGGTTCTTGTTTGTGTGTGTGTGTGTGTGTGTGTGTGTCAGGTTTATCGCCATCTTGGCCAACCATAGCAGTCTCTGTTAGTCTTATCGGGGCCATTACAACAGCCTTAAAATCTCTCTTTTCCTTTAGGCCTAATCACTCCTCAAGGAGTCTGCTCCTTTCATTTCTTCCATACCAAAGCCAGCCAGCCAAACGTGACAAAATGTTAAACACAGCACAAACACACACACACACACTTGTAAGGGCCGATATCTGTGGGAGAACTGCTACAGTAGAGATAAGACCTCTGTAATCTTGTGTGTGAGCTTAACCATCTTGAACACACGAGTACAAAGAACCGACGTGATGTACTTTTAACAATGATCCAATTTAAGACACTAATTCTGAACATCTACTGCGAAACTGTGATGTCATATGTTGTGGCATCCAGTTGTCGATCCAGCAGTTCCTCCGTCATTGTTTCTACATCTCAGCCATTGTGCTGTCAAATCTATCTCAACTTCTCTGGCTATTTTCGTCTGTTTTGGGAAACTTGCCGACACAATGCTGTTCAGCAGTGAAACAATAATGCAGACTTTGCCAGCGAAAAAACACAGTCGGGGCGAGCGGGCTCCAGGCTCCATCAACAAGCGCCACTCACGGGACATGTTACTTATTCAGTGAGGGGAAAGTCTTTGTAGTGATTTCTTAAGTGCAGTGCGAGTCCATCGGCCCATTTTTCATCAGGCCAGATCAAAGATAGCCTTTTCGCCATCCCATGATGCTAATCCGATGCTGAAACCAGAGCCTGCTCATTTGACCTGGGCCTTGCTGAGTGATTTCTTTAACATTGTGCTTATGAGCTGGATCGTCACAATTTAAAACAGACACTAAAAAACAACCTGTGAAATGCCACAGTCGTAAACCACACTTAATGCTGATCATCATGGTTGGATGAAGTTCACACCAACACAGATAACACACTCCTGGTGGCTTTCAAAGAGAAATTCAGATACGTATATATAATTTATGGACTTGCTGCAAAGCTCTGAACTGGCTGACTCCTCAGAGCGACCTGTTCCTGCCCCCCGAGTCCCACGCAGCCTTCCTTTCCACACTTATCCAGAGTCAATAGGACAGAAATAACACCGCTTCCTACATTTCCAGCACCTCAAAATGCCCCTGACGTCACCTCCTGCTCTGTGGCAAAATTGCCCCTCCACCATTATCGTTTTATTTGGTCTGGACTTTGAATTGGAACTGGCCCCGTAGGTCCACCGAGACGAACTGGACCGGTTATTACTGGAGCGGGGGCCGCTCCCTGTACACACGTGAAAACATATATTAACACCAATAGCAGCATGAGAAATCTCATTAAAGTAATTAGGACCCATACTCACAAAGACATAAATGCCTGTACCAGATATCGTGGCAGTCTCTCCATCTGTGGGTCTCATAATTCAGCCCAACATGCGGCTGACCGACTAACTCACAAACAGACCAACATCCCCGCAGACAGCCCGCTACCATGGCATGAGTGTACACACATTGCAACAAAACAACAACAAAAGCTCTATGTATTCATGGTGAAGGCGTAATGCTTCGGATTTAAGGAGGAATGGTGGCCTCTGGATCTCACGCTAAGTCTCAAGCACACATAAGCTGCTCACACACACACCCCAGACATGGAAGGGGTTTCCCATGACTTCATCCCGTCACACCCGGTTCACCCGTACCCGCCGTCTTTCACTGGATTTCTCAGTTCATCAGCAGTCCCCTCACCGAATCTCACAGTCAGTCCATTGACTCATGGACTCAGTTACACAAACTCCAAGAAACCACAGTGTACAACAGTCAGCACACCACAGAGTGAGCCAGGGAGTCTTTGGAAATTTCAGCCAAATTTAATTTTCAAGGAATTTACTAAACATCTACCAAAACGAAGTGTGTCTAAACTTGAGGTTTTGGGTGGGTAGTTGAGGTGAAAACGCCTTTAATGACCTGTTTACCAAACATAAAGAACATATTCTGTCTGAATAAGTGTAATTTTGATATCCAATGCGAACGTCTCTAACACAAATCCAGACAATTTATGCACTTCGATCTCTTCTCGGGAGAAACAAAAACTGTTTCTCCCGTGACTACCTGCAGATCTAGCGTTGTGCCTGTTAAACCAAAATGGGGAGGGGTCGCACTTCCCCCAGAGGGCTTTGTGTACACAGCTGGGGAGTTTCACTTTCACCCTGTCCCTCCCTATATCCCTCTCTACCTTGTTCCACTCCTCATCGGGAAATGTCCATGACTTCTCCACAAAGAAACTCTATTCTGTCAGTCCTGTGGGGATGTTGGGGATGGAGGTACATGTGTGTGTGTGTGTGTGTTGGGGGGGGGCTGACGAGGCGTAATTTATTGCCAGATGTCTTTAGGGCTGCCTCTGACAAACTCAAACCCCCTAAATGTACCATTTTCCAATAAAACAAGACCCCGGAGTTTCATGCAGAAATTCGATGAAGGGGTGAGAGGAAGGAGAGAGAACATATACAGTAGATGACTGCAGGTTATGTGTAACACTCACACAACCTCTGATAGATTAATGAGACCGGTGGCCGTTGGGTGAACTGCGGTCAGCATCTTGTGTTGTGTACTCGGGTGTAGGACCGAATGTGAGTGGCGGCTTCATGTTGACAGATGAGGTAAGTAAACGAACACTGTTATTATAATTCAGCTGCAATCTGCATCGGAGACTACAGATTGTATGTTACTTTCCTGTAAATGTGTGGAGTTGAGCCAACTTATGTAAGACTACAGTCTGACTTAGTTTTATGAGGTAAAGTTATATCGTGAGCTCGGCCCATGCTGACTCTGTAGTTGTCCTCCCAGGTTTTGGTCACATTCCTGTTTGGTTTCATTTGATAAATCTCTTTGTCCCCCTTGTTTTTGTGCTTATGGGAGTTTACGTTATGGGTTTGTGTGAACTCGTGGCATAAACGCAGCATCCTTTCTAGTTTCCTTCAAACAGAAATCAGTTTTAGTCGGGGAAGGTCTCATTTTTTAAGCTGCATTTAAATTTGGCAATAAAAAGTAATTCTTACATAGAAATTGCCTCACATTTTTCACATATGTTTCCTTTAAGTGGTAGATAAAGAGAAAACCAGAGCGGGAGATCAGGGTTGAGCTGGGAGGATAAGAGTTGATAAAACAAGAAGGGTGCTCGAGTTTGAAGCAAAGATACAGACACTTTCTGTACAAAGAAGAAAAGGAACGCGAGATGAATGAGTTGTGTGAAATTACAGGCCAGCCACTTTCCACTGCTCAGTTTAGGTAACAGAGGGGGTGGGGAGGGCGCAAGGAGGGGGGAAGTAAGATTGATAACAGAGAATATCTGAAGGTGTAAATATCTGAAAAGGTGAAGTGAGGTGAGCGGCCATTGATTCAGACATATTTTCGTCCACCATGGGACACCACCACCTACTTCCATCACCCTGTCTTCACTTCCTTCCACACACATACCGCAGGCTTCTGTTCAGATCTCAGGAGACGAACACCCACTATCTGTCTGAGCCAACGCTATGAGGTCATCCACATTAGCGGGGGCCCGCCCGCTGAGTCCAGCGCTAATGCATTAGCAGAGCAACAGCGCGGCAGCATCAAAGCCTTCCTGGTCAGATATTTTCTTTAACACTTGTGTGGGTGGGTAGTGTATTGATAAAAAAGTCACGACATGGTGTTCTGCCTGTCTTATCTGGCTGCTTTGCCTCAAGCTGGCAAATCAAACGCTGACCTCCAAGCTAGATACAAGCTATTTCAGTCACATAACATGAAATAGAATTTCATTCAGTTGAAATCCATTCTTCTAATAGATTTGTGTTACGCTAAATGCTATACTTCTATATAACTATGTGAAGTGAGCCCCATCTTCACTAAAATTATCCCATTTTGGTCAAAAAGTATGCTCAGCGACGGCACATATGCCACCTCAAAGTTGAACCAGGAAGTCGGTGTAGAGGCCAAAGGGGAGTTTAAAATGGACAGTTTTGATCCTCTAAAGTGGTTTAGGTTCTGTCGACAGCTACACGCACTGCACAGAAAGAGAAAATGGACAGTCTGGTATCATCGCAGAAACAAGGTTAAGCTCTCACCTCTCTCGCACTGCGGACCAGTGAAACCGTAGACACAGGCACATCTGTTGGGCCCGATGCAGCGCCCACCATTCTGGCAACCGTTTTCACACACAGCTATGAGAGACAGGAAGAGAAGGTGAATCACTGGGAGTTTACAAACTAAGCACACCCTGTCTTGTTTTTTTCTCTGTCAGAAACAGAGGTCTTTCATTAAGCTTCACATGACTTCATCTCAGAATCACTGACACATAAACACACACCACATTGTATATTTGTATTACAAACACATGAGAGTTTTCATTGATGACGTCAGTTTCGTTAGACAATTACACCGACTCTCACTTTAAACTTTGACCCCAAAATAGCTTTCAAAACAAGAAACAGCAGCGTTGTGAAGTCCTTATGTAGAGCTGATGACCAAATGTAAAGACAGGAATAAGAACAAAATCTCTCTTTAGACTTTCTGATTAGACTATTTCGTCAGATGACACAACAACAAACCAAAGTCCCATGCGTGTGTGTGTGTGTGTGTGTTCACTCACGCTGTCCACAGTGGCTGCCCGTGTAGCCTTTCGGGCAGGAGCATGAATCCTCCGCACAGCTGCCTCCATTCATACACCTGACGTTGCAGGACTGAACTGTTGGAGACAAGGGGCAGAGAAATGAGGGTGAGGAGTGAGCTAAGGGAACACAAGGACAGATTCACATCCCTCGTTTTATCAAACAAGCTGCAGCATGACCGAAGAGTAAATAAAAAAGAGGATCTTTGACGCGTTGCAGCAGGTTCCTTCATTTTTAGCACGGCCGGGTCAAAGAGCACATTAGGAATTGTTTCCAAACTTCTGGGGATCAAATAACTCCTGTCACTTCAGCACATTAGGAAGCTCTTGACTCGTCAGCTGGGCTTGCACAGCGCTGGTGATTCTTTATAAGCTTTAAATCAGCAGACAAGGCTCAAAGGCCCCCCAGGCCACAAAACCAAAGCTCAATCAAGCAGACTGGAGGGAGGGCAATTAGTCGAGCCAGCTGTACGCTACATCCAGCCAGTCAGTTAGGAATTTGCTGAGAGGAGAGGGAAACTGGGTGAGGGGGGAGGGGTGGAGGTAATCCAAACATAGCCGAATGCACAGAGGAGAAACTCTCAGAAAAAGAACGGGTGTTGTTTTGAATAGCTGATAAACAGATCAGAAGTTCTGCACTGACGTTTTTTTTTTTTTTGTTTTTTTTTTAAATATGTCGAATATTGCCATTAATTAGGAAGCAGACTGCTACAGGAGACAGTCCACGTGGCTGCACAAGAGCTGCAAGCTTCCATAAGATATTCATTTCTTTTTTTGGATAGGTAGCTTTCTGCTGAGCCAGCTTGTTATCATACACCACAGTAAGGAAGACACCTGCAGTGCAGGACGTTAGCGGATTGATTTCCTGACTGCCTCCTCGCTTCCTTCTTCAACTTTCCTCCAGGCTCAAGTGGCTATTTCATCATTCTTTACCCTGCACTTTTATGTATGTCTTTCATGCTCTTCTGTCTATATCTTAATCGCAAGTTCAACATTAATTTCCTCTCTCTCCATCTGCCTGTTTATGTCTTTCTCTCTTTATCATTTCTGGCACGCAGGGCCGCCCAGCGGAGGGGAAATGATTGAGCTTCCCTGTTGCTGAGTTTGTCTAATGAGACTTTGTGAATTTGCACACTTGCCAACAGGAGGCATTTCAACCACTTTAATCCACCCATTTATTCTGACTGGACCCAAAACGCACTAAATATGAGGAGTGTGAGTCACAGCGCATGAACGTACTCAAAGATAGCTACTCATTGTGATCAGCCGCGCTGCCTTGCTGGAAATTTACACAGCCAGGGACTCCAGCTACATGAGTCAAAGCGCATAACTTGGACAAGGATCTTGTCTTCCCGGGCTTCACTTTAATGCAAAGCAGAGGTACATTTCCCTGCAACTGTCAGCAAGCTTTCAGTTTCCAAAATATTCAACGTATCCAGAGTTAAGTCCAGAGGAAGGTCCAGTTAATGTTCTCACGTGCAACACTTGGCAGACTCGGAGGACAGATTTGGGAGAGCCTCCTTTTTGTCTGGACTGCATCTCATGGCAACATGCGGTAATGAATTAAAGTCAATAGTTTGGGACTCTGGAGCAGGCTGGGTTTATAGGTTAGTGTACTAGTGTGTTTTCTCCTTCCCTCTCACGGGTGCTTGGTCGGGTCTTCTTCTCAGGTTTCAACCTCGGTTCTGTTCAGGGCACGAGGTTAACGCCGTACAGTCTTTTTGACTCGCTTTTCCTCTGTCGGGCCAACAGAAGGAGCAGTGATGTGAAACATGAATAATGATTGCAGTGAGTGATTTCAGTTTTCCCCCCGCTGCGGAGAAAACCATTCCGTCGTAAACCAGACTCCCCCCAAGAAGCTGGGGGCAACTTGGGTAAGCTCATCCATTTTTCAAATCCCGCTCACACCCACAAAATTGCTTTTCTAAGTAGGTCAAGGCAGCATGGCTGCGGTTGAGCGTCTCTGTCCAACAGACTCTCTGCCCAGAGGAACAGAGGACGATGGGACAGGTGCTGGAAAGGTGGAGTTTTAATGGGAGTATACGAAAGACTAAGTTCATGTCGTGTGTTTTCTCTGTAATAGGAACGAAGCTGGGAGAAAGGGGGGGGGGGCAGACAAGCACATTCTGAGAGGCAGGAAGATGATCTCACTGGCAAACGCCCCCCCCACCCCACCCCCCTCTCCTCATGGCGCTCCATTCCCCACAGGTGGAGGGAGATGATTTGACCCAATGACCTGTGCCTGGAAAGCTGCACGTGCAGAGCAGCAGGATGGGGGGGGGGGTTGTGTGCATGTGCGTGTGTGTGTGAGTCTTCCAGACACTGAGCAGAAGGAGCTAGGTGTTGCTCTGCAGCGCCACAATGCACCTCTGTATTCTGGTGGTGTCGTCGGTGAGCTGCTCACATCTGGGTGTTTTTTACGAGAGCCTGCGAAACACAGGAAGTCCAGGCTTGTGTGTTCGATGTGTGTGCATGTGTGTTTGATGGAAAACTGAGAAGTTTAATAGCTGTGTTTTGTCCTGGCTTACCCACACACACACACACCCCAGGGACCAGGGACAAGTAAACGGCACTGTATATTGACATCCAAATGCAAAGCTTTCTTTCCATTTTGGGACATTCACACTCCTGCACCTTGTTTTTCATGGAGCGGAGCAGCGTGGCTTCTAATTAAAAAGTCCCTCCCTGTTTTCCCAGCACTCACCACTGTTCCTAGTCAATAACCAGTGGAAGGCTGTCAGTCTGAGGACAGCTGGTTCTCACCATTAGGGCGAGAACATCCGTGGTAATGATTTCCTAATTATGGTTATGAGAAGACAAGGTTATAAAGTCGAGCCCTATACGATCCTCCACACAGCTGCTCTGCTCTAAACTGTCAGCGGGTGACTTACAACACTAACCCGTGTCATCTGGAGAGGGACGTATAGGCAGAGATGGACGGCGGAGAGATACTCAGGGTCAAACATTACCACAGATTTGAGTTTAATTAGTGGAGTGCTTCTCAGATGTATATTTTATGCAATTGTCGTTTTGTTCCACATTCATCCTTCATGTGTGCGCACGCAACAATAATCACAGGCATGTGGATAACATGTAGAAAATCACAAATCTGTTGATGATTTATTTAAACCTCTGCATTCCTCTGGCAGGGCGCAAGATGAGAAGATGCTATCTATAGTCCAGTGAGCCAGGGTGCTAGAATCAGGCTGTGTAATTAAGGCAGAGGAAATTGACGTTTCCAAACGGATCTCTATAGAGCTGCAATTTATTACTAACGGCAGTTAATTATCCTATTAAATGGTGGATTCTCTCCAAAAACTGAATTTAGGAGTAAGCACATTCTGGGAGACGTGATCTAAGACGAGGGGTGTTAGCCCGCTCTTGGCATGGACGAACGCCTTGGAGACAGATAATGTTATGAAAACAATTTCCCACTTCGTAATTTGTTGAACACACCTAAAACAGTTAGCGGAGCTCAGTGGGACCACAAATCAAATCAAATCTTTATCATAGAAAAAAAGATAAGTGGAAACATCCCGCTACAACAGGCTTAAGTAGTTCAGAAGCAGTTAAACATAAGATAGCGAGGAAGTTAAGAGATGCTTCTTTGAGGTTACAAAGGTTACAAAATCACATTTAAAACCAATAACTGATTGAAGAGATGGCAAAGTATGTCAAAATAAAGTGACCTCCACGGGGTGCGCGGGGTCGTCCACCGGGATTCAGTTACACAGATGGAGTATTAGTCAATCTCAGGTCATAAAGCTATTTGACCTCTGACATTGCAGGCCAAAGTTGCTGCAGCAGGCCGTTAAAGCATTTTTCAAAACTAACTAATAAACTGATCATCCAGGCTCTTAGCGGCATCACTTCCTGCTTCTCTAAGTCCATCAGAAAGCCACCATAAATCCCCGCAGAGGAAAACCGAGACCTTTGTGTGCCAATCAGCTCGGCCGAGCTCTGCTCAGCTCTCACTTCAATTTATCACCTCGCTTTTTTTCCACACTGTCTCCCAGGGATATGACTTCATGGCTCTTGCCAAAGGACTGACTCTGCAGGAGATCTGTGCGTATCCTGCCGCACAGGTCAGGGGCTGTTTTTCTTCACCGCGCCCTACGTGCCCTTCCTCTCAGGGTCGTTCTTCCTAACGGCTGGAAGGGATCCCACTTTACTTGTCTGGGTCACAGCCAGCTGATGCGCACGTACAGTCTCTTTCCGTTTGTTTAAAAGCGTGAATGTCTGCGTACAGTACATCTGTGTGTCTGTCGTTGCGTACAATTGTGTGCGTTAGCGAGCGTAATGGAATGTGAGTGTCTGGCAGGGGCCAGGCGTGACTGACGAGCTGACTTTGGGCTATTAAAGCAGTCAAGCTGAACACATTGCAGGCTACTTAATACACACGCTGACACACACTTCACACGCTCCCAGCGGTGCCTAATGACAATGTTTTCAGCATGTCCTGCGCATATTAACTTCGTTTTTAAAACCCCGTGAGCGTTTCACTAATCTCGCTAAGACAAACGAGATTTCACACATTCTGCTTTGTGCAGTAAAACACCTCGGCGCACACACACCTACACACATCCTGAGTGGTCTGTAACTAAGCCCAGCAGACTCAGCTGGTGCAGCCAGACT
The DNA here is from genome assembly GCF_900963305.1 of Echeneis naucrates. NCBI lineage: Eukaryota > Metazoa > Chordata > Actinopteri > Carangiformes > Echeneidae > Echeneis > Echeneis naucrates. The sequence continues at coordinate 3,947,757 of NC_042514.1, forward strand.
CTCTGCTTTAATCCTGACAAACCCTGTGACCTGCAGGCTGAGGTGCAGGCCTGAGACTCTATTACGCCGGTTACAGTGCTGCTCTGGCTCCCAGGAGGGAAGGGAGGAACCATTACCTTTGGAAAATAGCGGCGCAATTGAATACGTAGGAGCTTTAACTGCTCGATGTTACAGGCAGCATCATTTGCTCAGCAGTTTGAACCACTTAACAAGATCATGCAGTAAAGTGAAGTGCAGTTTGAGGCCAGTTGGAAGAATGATGGCGGCACGCTGCTTTAATACTTAACATCACAGCAACGATCTACTGGTTGGTTCCGATAAGGCGCTACAAGATAAGGCTACGTCTAAATCTCCCTAATTAACACGAGGCATTACATCCAGCTTGTTGAAAACCAACAATTTGTGTGGGTGTTTGTGTGCCGCACTGTTTTTTCGTCTGGGAGGAGTTGGCAGAGGTGCTGTCAGGCAGAGTCTTGTTATCTTTGGAGAGCTGGTTTAAATTAACCCAGACGCCGGCTGTGGCTTTAAATTTATTAGGCAAATATGACAGTGGCATAAATCTTCAGATCTAACTCTCTGCCATAAAAGGAAAAAGCATCTTTATCAAAATGTCCTCTTTCATGACAAGGATTATTTTCACTATCAATCAGTCGGGCAATTACTCATTCAGTGAGGTGATAAAATATGAGCTCCATCAGGAAATAATGAAAATTAAATAAAAATACCAGTCACGCAGTCAGAATGTGAGTGAAGCCGAACATCAACAAATGTTTTGTTTAATCGTTCCCCAACCTAAACAAAACTATCATAAAAGAAATAAAAGGGGGAACTGGACGCTGTCGCTGCTACCAATGGCTGTTCTAGCTTCAGCACCATCGATGATGTGATTGAAAGTGTCAAAGCATCCTTCAGCAGCACGCTACGGCTCTGGATATGCTGAGCAAGATTCGTCCGTCTCGTCAGACAAAAATGGATCAAGCGCTGACTAAGGTGCTGGATGTGGTGGAGATGAGCGGCGCCACTTTACCTCCTGCTCCTGCTCCGCAGCTGGGAGAGAGTTGGCCGTTAGAGCAGGTACACATGTTGGGCCTGGAGCAGAAGCCATCGCCGCACGAATTCCTGCAAATAGCTGGAGAGGAGCGGAGAGAATCTGCTCATTCACTTTTCAAGATGATGATACGAGCAGAATTATTATTCTTATTAGTCTGTTATCTTTTTTTCCGCTCAGCGTTGGCGTGCGGAGGATTGAATAATTGGAGGGACTTACGGACAATACACTGGTTGCCTCCGGGCAGAGTCTTCCAGCCTGGACAGCAGTATGAATGGAAGCGAGAGCCACACACATTGGGCCTGACGAAGACAAAAAAACAGAACAAACAAACTTACTACTTACCCAGACCTCCCAAACATATTTCTGTAAAACCCCTAAACAAATACACACAGTTTTGAGTTATTTTCTGAGCCTCCCGAGACTTGCATGGCCTCTGCTTTCAGAATAAACACGGCAAACATTGATACAAAGCCTCCTCGAGTGATGGATGGAGGTATTTTCAGAAAGGGGAGGAGGGGAAGGAAATGCTGGGGGCCTACGACACGAGGGGCCGCATTTTGTTTTCATTCAAGGGTGAATTTAAACTTGGAAGGACAGGATGTATAAAGTCCTCCTTTCTCCCAGATTCCATGCCCGGCTGTGCTCTCCTCTGGCAAATATCCAGAGTTTCTCCCCATGGCTGCCCGACCCCCCGTCAGCTCCCATTCTCATTGGTGGAGAGCCCGCAATGAACTTTGACCCCGTCTGACAGATGTAAGAGTCATAACAGCATTCGGAGCGCTTGAATGGCCGGACAGGTTAGCCACAAAGCTTCCCTCTGAGGAAATGGCTAAACCACATCTGAGGATGATAGCCTCCGCTCACACACAGACACACACATATATAAACAAGCAGTGGTATTGAAGTCTGCCTCTGCCTTACCAGCTAATACAGAGTACACTTCAGTTTCACTTTTTATTGTCCATGAATAATTACACAACCACTTGTAGCTCCACTTATTAAAAAAATTGAGTAAAAACCCCAACGCGCATCAGACATGTTCTTGTGCACAAACACATCAAGACAGAGCGTAAAGCTGTTTAATAAGCTGAAGGGATTTCAGCTGTGTGGTTGTCGTAATGATAGCCTTTGTGACCTTTCAGAGCCTATAATGACGGGTTTATCTGCGGTCAGTGTGCTGGTGGTTAGTTGTTTACATTTGCTGATGGCACGACGAAGAGCCGAGTGGCCACAGCTCGGTAAATTGGGAACCAGCGTGATCCAGATGCTCATGGTAAAGTAATTTTCAACAGGGATCACGGCTCCTTTGTCTAGACAATTTCTTTCCCCCCGGGACGTTTTTTATGGCTGTTTAAAGTAACACTAGATCACACCGTATTTTCAGATGCTGACCAAGGACTAGTAAAAATAGACAATAACTTAATGTACCTTTTAAAGGGGCACCACAGGGATCTAGTGGAGCACTTTCATAGATTTGAGGGGCTTGTCTCATAATGCAACAAGCCTGCTTATTAGTTTTTCTGTCGTAAAATATCAGTGACTTACATTAATCCTCTTCCGACCAGCCTGAAGGTTCACCTCAGAGGAAGTAAAGTAAAATATATCATTATATTATTATCAAGATGTTTCCCAATCATGTTGCTGTCTATGAGCGTCCTGATTAATAATACATTCATTTCAGTGGGCTCATTTTGAAACAGGCGTGGAAGAAGACCAACACTACGGGGGTGTCGACACAGGTCGCCTCTTTCACGCAGGAGAAAGAGGCACCCTGTGTCTCCTCCTTGCCAGATAGTAGCCGTAGCAACCCCGTCTGTCACCAGGGAGATGACAGCTGGAATCGCTGATGGATGGAGAGCAGCATCTCCAACCACATTACCAGATGGCATGTGGGCTTGGGGGGGGGGGGCAGCAAGACGGACCAACAGGTGGGCAAGCAGGCCAGAGATATTTATGTAGGGAGACAAACAGTGAAGGTGAAATAAAACAACAAAAAGAGGTGAAAGTCCACAAGCAGTGGGTTCTTTGGGGCATTTCCAGAAACCGAAACATGAGGTTTGGCTTTGAGAACAAAGTGTGAAGGGAGCGAGAGGAATGGCGGTTTGGGAGAAGGGAAGAGGGGACGGTGGGAAAGGAACAGGAGACCAGTGGGAGGGAAAGCAAAACAAGTTTATGTCGAGAAAAGGAGGAAGTAGGAGGAAAACAGAAGATATGGAAACGCAGGAGAAAGCAGGCCAGGCTCTTGGTATGGGTTGAATTTCTGGGGGAAAACACACAAACTAAACAGGCCTCCGAAAAAAATTAAGAAATGCAGCGAGCGAGACATCGGCATTCCAAAGCTTAATGAGCAGTGAACCAAACCTCCCCGATCTATTTCTCCACAAAGCGGTGAAGATTTTCCACTGTTACAGACCTGGAGGACGTCAATATATGAAGGATTATAGGGGTCTGACCCTGAGGCGCTCTGGTTTGTTATTCTTCCTCTCGCTCTCTTTCCTCCAGGTCAACGTCTGCTCTGCTATCAGAAACGAGGCTTCAGAGGCGGAACTGAAGTAAAACAGAATGAAAGACAGCCATAAAAAAAAGAAGTTTAAGCCCCAGGGGTTTTCCTCAATATTGAAATGTCCCACTGTTCTCAGAGCACAATCTAAAGGAGATTAACTCTTCTGTGGCCGTCTCTCAGCCTTTGAAGTCGCCTCCTGGCCCGTGGATCGCTCATTAACAGCCATTAATAGTAATAAAAGGAAAATGGGTGCCAAAACAGAAACGGACACTGAGTCCAAAAGGAGAGGCAGTACTATAGTTTCAGAGCAGCTTTTCTTAAAGTAATACATTTGATACTTCTACAATCATGAATGAGAGTAAATATCTTTTTCTTTTTTTTTTTTACTGCATGTTTCTGCTGTTTTCCACTCAATAAGGAATTGACTTTGAAAATAATTTCTCTTCCTTTCTGTGTGTGTGTTACCTCTGCCGAGGTTTCAGTTCTAAAATTAGAAAATGTGAAATCCTAAAAGCTGTTATGAGGCTGTAGCCTGAGGCTCCTCTTCTCATGCAGGAATCCGCGGGGTCAAAGGTCAAAGCAGTTCAGAACAACAGCCTCCACTGACCGACAGGGAAAGGCAGAGCCGTGCAGGCATGGAAAATGTCCGCAGACGGTCTCTTTCCATAAAGACACAGACCAGAAGTTCGCAGTTGCCGGGCCTCCAGGTCAGGTGCCAGCGTGCGTGTATATGTGTCAATGTATTGGTCGGAGGTCAAAGGTCATCTGCCTGGTATCTGACCCCCCAAGCCAGGAAAACTCATAAACCTAATGCTGCTTCCAGCAACACCTGGGCCCGCTGCCTCCGATCAGATCTCGGGCCGGAGACGATCGAGGAATGTAGCGTATAGAGGATGACCTAACTACAGATGGTTATAAGAAAGATGGCTCATACCATGTGACAAAAAAGACAATTTAAATCTTTTCATTCTTTCAGAGCAGTTGAAGAAAGCAGCAAAAGAAGGGAGGGATGGAAATTATAAAACAGGTATGAACGGAATGAGGAAAGGAAAAAATGTTGAAAGAATTTTGCGATTTCGCTTTACGGTACCTGAAAAAATCCTTATCAGCAGAGGACCCTGATCGGACCCAGATACAAAGTTCAACATTTCAATCTGAGGTGAGGTTGAAGTACAACATCTTGCTGTGTAGCTGTAGTACTCCCTTCCCACCTCAAACATAGAAACAATAGAAACCTTTTTGTCTCTGCACTGTAAACGCTAAACTGCCATTAAATAATTATTAATTATTAATATTAATATTAATTATAGATTTTTCTATTGCTGCATACCCAATTTTAACTTAACTGTTGGTTACTGAGCATTCTTGCAAAGAGCTTCTGCCATTGATTCATTAAGGAAACACCAGGTTGGGGGCCGGAGCGAACTAGTCAGCATGCAAATTTCAGTGGAACAAAAGAGATTACAAAAAAAAAAAAAGGGCTTCTTTAAATTGCTAGAGGCAGCGTAAGAGTAAAAACAAAAACAAACAACAACCAAAAGTTAGAAACAGAATTTCTTTTAGACTAAGTAAATAGCTGTTAATGACAATTCGTGCTATGTCCCAAAAAACGAAACTTACAATAACCCACAAAACTGCTTTTAAAGAAGTGAAATGGAATTCAATTGAGAAGAAGATAAAAAGAGAGAGCAAGTGGGAGATTGTTGGCAGTCAAACAGAGAATTGCTTGTGTTTGTTGTGACGACTCCTCTGGCTCAGAGACAGCAGGAGTCGACTCTGCAGTCCAACATATCCAGGATATCTCTTCATTATCGTGGCCTGACTGAGTGGATACGATGTACGAAGCTGGTGACTGTTCGGCTCAGTTAACTCTGATCTGGGTTTTCCTTTCCAGCTAACAAGTCGGTTCATTTACAGGTTATTATCAGAAGTCAAACTTTTTAATATCATACGGACTGATCACATCACTGAAACCTGCAGCAAAATCTGGTTACAGTGACATTCAACAAGGACGAAATGTAAACAATAAGGTCACATGACCTTAAATTATTATTAAATTCACATGTTGTTAATATCTGAATGAATATTCTTAATGTTCTTCCTGACTGCTCTTTTGTCTGACATTCACCATTCACTAGTAATTTCAGGCTGTTTCTGCTGCAGAGAGGAGAAAACACAAGAAAAGACAGTCTGTCTGAAATTTTCATTTATATAATCATGGGAAACATGAGAAAAATGTCTCCCAATAATAACAGAAGATATCTGAGGATTTATTTTTTTATATTTGGGTATTTTTGCAGTCTACTCGTAGTGAATGGAGAAGAGTTTTATCGCTTTCATTAAAGATGAAAGAATCTCTGTTACGGTTGTTGTGTATTTAACTGGATTTATCTTTGTTAGATGCGCTGTAATAAAACTGGAGTGGGTACGTCCAAAGTTTGAAACAGCAAAGTTATTCAACTGTTTTCTAAAAATATGTACAGCTGATTATGTTTTTTACTTAATTGCTTCATTATAAATGGTTTTGTCTGGATCCTGCAGGGATGATGGTTTGGCTTCCTCCTGTGAAGTTAACCTGCACCACAGCAGTTTAGGAGTTCAGCAGAAGCCGCACAGGACTGAAACCTCTACGACCTCAAATCCTGCTTCATTGTACAGATGAAGCTTTATATTACAACGTAACATACACTGTGGTTTACCATACAAATCCCAGAGGGACGTCATTATTGCGCAAATGACATCGCACAAGATGCGTCGTACCTCAGATGATTTGTGGTGAAACTGATGGTGTTTGTGATCAACTGTAGAAAAAACTGATAACGAAAGATTAAAAAGTCAATTTGACGCTTTTTATGCATGTAAATGCATAATATGTTTGTTTCATTGTGTAGAAGTGGGAGTGTACAGCGATGCCAGATGTGGGGAGTAAACTGATGACTTAATCGTTTGATAGAGCCTGACATTAAGTAGAAACCACTTTATTCCCTGACCACATGCCAGTCAGCGTTTCCAGATAATCTCCTTTTTACAGCTCAGCCTTTGTCTGCACATACAGTTCGCACAACACGCACACATACATGCACATAACAACCTTAAGTGGACCAGAAGCACATAAAACAGAAAGGGAAACAGGCACTTGTTCATTGCCCCAAATATAAATTTTATTTAAGTTCTTTTTGTTGGTCTTTTTTGTTGCTGTTGTTGTTCTCAAACACACAATATGTTTGTCCTGTCATATTCAAAAACAATGAAATGATTTTATTCTTTCTCAAATCAGACACGTCATGGCAGGCTGTAACTAGTGGACCCTATCCAGACCATTGGGGTGGTATTGACATTATTCTGGAAAGCAATCGAGTTCCCTAAATCAATTTCTCTTCTTGGGCTGACTGTCTGCCAAGTAAGCCGGTCTCCAAATCGTCTCTCCGCTGCAGAGCTGGGCAAAGCTGAGCTAAGTTAATGAAGTAGGTGGCTGCAATTTAAACATTGAAGAGATCTATTCAGCTGTAAATATTTGCCTCCAAGAAACATTCAAAAGACAGTGAAGGGAAATCAAAAGCAAAATCTTCCCCCCGTCTCTGTCTCACAGTTTCCTTCTCTGGATCTACCGACCAGACAGTCAATCACCCATCAAGTAAAGCAGAGGAAGCAGCCAGCCAGCCAGCCAGCCGGCCAACATGCCAGCCAACATGCCAGCCAAGAAGCCAGGCTAAGGTCTGATCAAATGCCGCCCTTGAGTGGGCCCATGCCAGGCAGCAGTGTGTTTTGGGAGCCAATAAATCAGAGTCAAGTCAGAAAAAGACCCAGCACTACCAGAAACAGACCAGGGGATATGGAGCTCCAGCCAGCAAATAAACACTACACCCCAGCCCAAGGCCAGTGTAATGACCATCATTAAACTAACCTCCCTCCATCTCCCACGCAGAAAATCTACCAAACCCATGATTGGTGCGACTCCGTTCGAAACCAAATGAGTGGCGGTGAAATTCACCAGCTCCTGCATCAGAAAACGTTTGGCCGACAATTCAAAAAAGGTTCATCAGCAGCCAAAGCAATCGCTTGCTCATCAGAAATGTGATTTTCTCACCCCGAGGCGACGAATATTACAGAGTTTCAGATGACCTGTCCGTTTCAGCCAACGCCACTCAAACATTAAACTGAAAATAAATTCAACACATTAGGCTTATTTGCTTTGGCCAGCTTTAGCCAGCTCGTGGGAGGCACTTGAAAGTTTTTGGGGGATAATTCAAGTGACAGTTACCAGGCAACACCCAGAAATCCAATGAAAATAATCAAAAAGTTGTCGAACATTTTGTCAAATGACTCTGCTGTGTGATCCTCATGTTGGCCCGAAGCCCAGAGCACAAGAAGCTCTGCATGTCCCGCCAGTTTGAATGCTGCTGCGTAATCTCATCACCTCTTCACTTCAGTACACAAACCTGGCATTTTAGTCCTAACTTAACACAGTGGTGTTTCCAGAAAAGAGTAATGGAAAAAGTCTGCAGGCTTTTGTTTCTTGTTCTCATGAAACCACGCACACTATTTGATGGGAATAATACTCTATTGTGCAAGGTCTCCTGGTTTCTCTCCCCCCGTGGGCTCTCACTGTCTGCCGGACAAATTGTGAATGTGAATTATTGCTCACTCTCATCACATTTTTAATCTTCGGGGTCCACTGCCAGTCGTCTCTTTTGCAGTTCCAGGGAACACTTGATGTGTCAGAAGGGATAATGCTGGCTGTAAACGGTCCAATGGAGGTTACACTAGAAAACTGCCATGGCAGCTTTGTCTTTCCTATAAAACGTCCTAGATACAAAGGGAGGGGGCGAGTTTTTGAACGAGGCCAAACGTCGTGCATATCTACCAAATCGAAGGCAGACAAATCTATTTCTATTGCTCAGCAGGGGACTGTGGCTGAACATGTTTTCAGAGAAAACACCGGCTCTGGTCTCCGAGGTCTTAAACATGCCTTACTAATAAGCATCAACCGAATATGGATTTATCTCTGTCACCATCGTCCTCGGCGTCTTCTTCTCCATCTCATCCCTCATTTCCTCACACGCTCCCCTTTTCTCGCTGTCAGCTGTTATTTTTTTTCTGCCGCTTTGTCACCTACAGCGGTAAAACAAATGCCCCTTTTCACCCCCACCCCCCCCCCCCCCACCAACCAGCCACCCTCGGGTGATACGAATACCTCATTTCCTGTGGGCTGGCACCGGGGGGAACCATAAGCTGGGACAGATGGGAGTATGATTGCAATAACTGATGCAGACGCTGAAAACGGGCTCCGACAAAACAGCCCTTTGTTTTTTAAGAAGCCGCAAAACTACAGCGAAAACTCGTGACAACTCCCACCGGCGCCCAGATTCACACCGTTTAGGTAACAAAGTGAAGGAGAGAGACGACGGCGGGGGTTTCAGCGTTGCAGCTGGTGAGAGGTGATGTGATCCCTGTAGCTCATTTCCCTGGATACCCCCCACACACAGAGACAGTCAAATAAACAGCCCCTTTAAAAACACACATGTGCGTCCATGTATGCACCAACATGCATGATTCTCCCAATCCCCTGCCTCAAACTAAAGCACCCCCCCCCCCCCCAACCAAATCCTGCCTGCACTGTTTTCTCCAGATTAACGAATACACCCAGAGGAATTTGGGTCATGAGATGTATAGAGAGCTGCCTTCCCATGAAAATGTCAATTTGCTGTAAGTACACTGGGAGATCTCAGCGAGCCAGGCGGCCCCGCTACCGCTGAACATGTGCTATTTTTGAGAAAACAATGTGGTAGTATTCAGCAACATAATTCGGTATAAATCTTGGCCTCGGCCCAGAAAGCACAGCAGTTGAAAGGGGAGCTGCCAGGAAAGTGAAGAGAGGGGAAAGTCGTTTATATTTCAAACCCTCCTCCAGATAGAGCAACAAATGTTTCGAGTTGTGTACGCAAAACCTCATTCAGCAGTTATAAATGCTTCTGCAGTACAGTAAGAATTGAATCAGTAACTAATTGTGTTATGCTTTGCTGCTCGTTTGGGTTGGTTTTTGTTTTATAGTGACATACGCCGACTCTCATGCCTACCCCCTCAGCGTCTCCTGGCCACGGCGCCGAACCCGCTGCACCTCCCTCTGGTCCACGTTGCCGGTGAAGCGGCTAGCTTGGTAGGGTCCGTTCCCAGTTTGACCACATGCCACATGGACCGTGGCGAGGCACACGGTCGCCCATCCCAGCAGCACCTGAGCCAGCTTCCCTGGTCCCATTGGTCCGTCTGGCCTTCCCACCGACCGCAGCGCCTCCGTGTTACCGTTCGCTCTCCGATTCTCTGTTCTCCGTTTGGGCCCAGGCTCAGCAGAGGGGATCAAAACCTGGATCCAGTCCTGCTGTGCACTCCAGTAAGCGCTGAGGAGAGGGAGAGACGGGACAGACATGAAACACTTTTCAAACTTTTCAGACTAACTCTGGTTCCTCTCTGCTTTTTGTCAGATGCTCCATCACAGTCCAGTCAGACAAGCTCCAATACCAACAAATGTGTTCTCTGAAATTCATGATGGACTGAATAGAACAGAGCTCCATTTTGTTTTTTTTTTTCTTAAAGATGATTCACAAGTGTTTCGTGCGTTTTGGTAAAGTTTACACGAGAGACAGAAGATGAACATTTCAGCTATTCATCAACTTTTCAACCACTTCTCTGCTAATTTAGAAAAAACTTTCAAGTATTTTCAAAAACGTTAATGTGTTAACAGACCCAGGTCAAAGGGCATTTTACTGGAGACTATGAATTTACCAGTTAAGTAGAGAGGGTTTCCTCCTGGACAAGTAAAATTACATCTGCTTGGGAGTCATTGATCGAACAGATCAAATGATTTTGATCCTCATGACACGGCTGAAATCACCAACCACACATTTTATGATTTTTGTTGTAAAAAGGACATCACGCCGTTGGCAGTTATATCGAGAAAAGAGAAAACACATGAGTTGGAGGTGAATTAAGAAGAGCGGGCCAGAAAATAAAGACACTTCAATCCTGACCCCCAGGAATCTGTTTTCACTATACTGCTCTTCAAAGCAGCCTCGTGAGTGCTTTATCGCCCCACAGACACCAAACACTGTTATGAACCAAGTGAGGATTGCCATCATAAATTTAATGTGAGACATGCTTAGCACCTAATAGGCCGAATGTTAAAAGATAAACACAAATTAAAAGGAAGTTTATCTGAATTACATCACGTGTTAATGGAGAAATTGTTTTTGTCCTGTGAGCTACTGCACTCCAACAATCGGGCGACGATTTCAGCACAATGTAATGTTCGAGCCTCCATCACCAGCGAAGGGTATTATCTTTAGTCATTAATTTGTGCTAAAAATGGGCTAGCTGCCTGAAAAGAAGGGAACATGAGTCTTTTGTTGTACAGAGTGATGCAAATTGGAGAAAACGTTGGTGAGCATGTAGACATTGCTTTGATTTACAGTAGAAGCTGGAAACATCCGCCCTAAATCAACGTAGTGAGCCTAGAGGGAGCCAGAGAAACACACTGGAAGGAGGTCAGTTGAAAGGACAAAGGTAACAGTGAAGTAAGAGTGACGTGGTGACCTGATGATGATCTGGACTCTGTCACTGCCCGCTGCATTTTCCACTTTCAGAAAGAAGGCTGCGGACATTTAAATGTTGACAAAGATCGATTACTGAAAGATGAAATACTCAGACTGTCATTTCATGTCCAGTCTGGATTTCTAAATCTAATTATTTGAGATCTTTCTGCCACATATGGATCGTATAGAGTCTTACAACCCATCCTAAATACATTAGGGTACATTAAATCAGAGCACATTTCAAGTCCGAGTGGATCGGACAGCTATGAGGTTTATTTTCTCTTCTCCACCTCATGATAGACCACAGGTTTAACAGAGAGCTGTGGGCCCCTGGTGATATATAACCTCAGCAGACTCAGCCTCCAACCATGGATCCAAACACATTATATATCTGAGCCGGGCAAAGAAAGGAAAAGAAAAGAAATATGGCTCCACTTCCCACTGACTCAGATTAATTTTAATACAGGATGGGAGATAGATGAGTGGTGAGCTTGCTCCAGCTTGAAGAGAAGAAGACAAAGACGGGGGAGAAAAAAAGTGGCAGGAAAAGTTGTAAAGAATATCAATATAATTGTCCATTTGATGAACCCCCCCCCCCCCTAAAAAAAAAAAAAAAGCCAACATTGCTCAACAGCAACAACTTAATGATAATCTAATTTCATCTTTTTTTTATGTACCAATTCCTCTTAAAGGTAATTTAATAAACACACCCCCCCACCCCACCCCAGATTCAAACAGGACAAAAAAAAAAAGTGGTTGTAGCTGCTTGCAATAAGAGAAGAGGATGGAGGCGGGATCAGTGTTGAACAAAAGAAATGCCTGATCAATTACCGAGAGAGAGCTCCAAACCGTGCTGTCAAAATAAAAGCAGGAAAGTTTCCGTCCTGCATCAGCATTTCATCATCTCATCACCCCATAAACACGAACTGTGAGTGTCTTTACCGGGAGGAATCACAGATGCCCCCCCCCCCCCCCCACCCCCCCAAAAAAAAAGGACAGTGAAGAAACTTTACTGCAGATCTGTGGGACACATTAAAGCTCCATCTGCTGCACATGCAAAGTCCAACTCAGCATATTAAACAGGGTGACTAACAGAAGCTGACAGGAAGAAAAATACTTTTTTTTTTTGTTCCACAATACTGCAGCTCCGAAAACAGCTCTGCTTGTCACCGCAACTTTATGAATGGAGGAAACAAAAAAAAAAAAAAAAAACAAGATCAATCCCTGCACGATGAGACAGAAGTTAATTCCAAATGGGGAAATGTGTTAGAGCTATTTATGGTAATAATGATTATTATTAGAATTATTACTATCCCGCTTTGTTCACCGGGAAAGTTTCTCCAAAATCTATGAAAGCTCCAACAAGGCGAGCGATCAAACTGTAAAACGTGACTCGCCTTTCTCTTTTTTTTTTTTTTTCCTCCATGCAAAAAAAAAAAAAAAAAAAAAAAAGCCGGTTACAAAAAATAACTAAAAAAAAAAAAAACTTATTCTCTTGAAACAAATGTTAGATTCATTATCCACCTTTGTGCATCTTTAACTTGCAGCTTTCGCCCCTTTTTTTTCGAGAAAACACGCACACATGCATCAGAAACGACAGTCACAGTGAAACTTATTGATGAGCTGCTGTTTCCTATCACACCACAGTACCTTGCAACGATTGGAGTGCGACGGCGTCAAGAAGGAGTCCAGAGTCCGCAATTTGAGACAGGATATGTGCTCCAGGATGGGAATATTTAACTGTAGCCTTAGCGAGAAAAGGAGAAAAGTTAGGGAATTGCCCTGTTTGGGGAGAGGGGAGGGGACATGGAGTGAGGCAGAGAGGGGGTAGGAACGGACTGCAGGACAAACCCACATTCCTCAAGACTCCTGGAGTTGTTACAACTGGGGCCAAGCAGCTAAACCTTTACACTGCGGCTAACATGGCACCACCCTTCAGGCGACCTGAGTGATGCCTCAGATAAGAGCCTCAGCAAAGAAGGTGATCTTTCTGATGCGGCTTGCAGGGCTGCGTTTGCGTTGACACCCTTGGCTGCGGCGAATCGATGGGAAAAAGCAACATCGGTGCAGATGGAGCAGCCTTTTTTCGTAAATAAACAGCGTGCTGCTGCGTCACAAATTGTCAAATTGTCCTGCTATTTACTGCCCCGGCCCGCCGGCGCTTGTGACTGACACATCCTTTGTTGCCACAAGTGTTGATAGGAAGTTGACGTTGGGACACCGGCCATCTGGGTGGTATACGGGTGAGGACAGCTGAGCACATCTCAGATGTTGCTACCTACTGAGTCCATTTTACCTCGGCCGGTGTCGGCGCAGCTCTGCAAAGAAAAGAAGTGTTTTCTCTTGTTGTTGTTATTTTGGCCTCAACAAAATGAGCTATAGTTCCTCCACCTCCAATCACACCTCAAACATGCAGATTGCTGTAATAATATATTCATATATCTGCCATTTGTTTTGTTATTGCACATAGCACAATTTGTATCCCGGCAGCAAGCTGTTAGTGATTGTTGTGATTGTTGCAGAGGTCAGAGGGTAAACACAATTTGAACATCATGGCTGCTTCCCAAGTGTGTCCATTCAAACGCCAACGAACTCTTTTACCTCGGGACATGGCCCCAAAAACACACTCCATGATCCTCTACTGAATCTTTCAACTTGCCCTAAGAACTATCATCTCTTGTGTCTTTTCAGTTTCACAAAGTTAACATCAGTGCCGATCACCGTTGGAGCCGTTAAATGCCACAGAAGTGGGTGTGAACAGTGATTTTGCCATTTTCCTTTGCTGACAAAACTCCGGAGGAAAAAGGGGGCTTCAGCTCGGACAATAAGATCTTACCTGGAACCGATAATGGTTTTACCAAGTGGCTCTTCAGGGTCAGTGTTTATCAGGGACAGAGGTCCTTATAGTGTCAGCTTTCCTAAGGGTCATAAATACTTTTTTACACCTTGTGGCAATGTGTAGACTTGAGGGCGAACTGGAAAATCTCTTTTTTATTCTCCTTGACATCCTCCAACGACTCTTAAAAGGACCGAGATGTCTTGTCGTAAGGTTTTCGGCCAGTTTTCAAGGCGAGGATTAACAAAGTTGGGTAATTCCAACCATGTGCATAATTCTTTTTGTCTTGGCAGGACTAGGTATGATCTAAATTTACCAGACCTAGTGCAGAGGATCAGGGTTTCTGGACAAGAGATGATGTAAAACCCCCTTTAATTATCAAGGGATGTCTTTAAATTTTACTTGAATCGTGAAAACACACAGATATCCGTGTTGCGCACATTGATAAATAGCCGTTCGGCTTCATTGCCCCTGCGTAATTAAAGCAACGATAAAAGTAACCAGGGAAATTCCCGTGAAATCGGATTTCAGTGTTATTACGTTCTACCTTGGACGTGGACACAAAAAACCCAACCACAACCAAGTGCATGTTCGTGCCCCCCTCTCTCTTTTGAACGGGGCATTTCATTCCAACGGCAGAACAAGCAGCACACAGCGGGACCAGCTTTCAACACGCAGCAGACCGACTCCATCAAAGACGGGCAGAGATGGAAACAAAGAATTAAACCCTTGAGGACTTTCGAGCTCATTGTGTGGGTGTATGTGTCTTCATTCGTTCCCTCTCTGTCCTCTCTCTCTCTCCCGGCAGTCCCACCCTCTCCCCCTCTAAACAGAACCACATTTCACAGAGCAGCGATCTGACTACAGTGAAATCACACCACTGTCTGTGTGTAATCTGCTTTCTGCTCTCTGCCCGGGGAAATACTTTTACTAGCCCTCCTTTCCCCTCTCCTTCTCCTTTGCACTCTCTCTCTCGTTTCCTCCCGCCAGCGCATACGTTTGTACACACATATGTGAACACTCACTCGCACACAGGTAAATAAATATGGATCGAGGAGCAAGGCCGTCTGGCTGACCCAAAAATGGCGTGCACTCGTGATGTCACTGACTTCTTTTCCAATGGTGGAAGAGAAGCTCCTTTTTTTTTTGTTGTTGTTGTTGTGGTTGGTTGTGTATTGGATTCACATTCGGCTCCAGGCTCCCTCAAAAAGCGCGAAGGCATAACATGAACATGTGTTTTCAAGATAAGAAGTTGTACTGTCAGGTTTAATATTTGTTAATCCACCAGAGAAACATTGGTCACAGTGAGATTTGCGGTGAGCCTTGTGGTGACTACATGGGCTCACGTTGATAAAAGCGAGCTATTTGTCTTACATGGACCAGACTGCGTTATTATTACATGCGCCTGGCCAAGTCGCAGCAGGAATGCATCACTGTGGTGTCAGACTTGGGGTCCTCTTTGTAGCTCACTTGGTATGAAAGATGACAAGTCAGTAAAGGAACCAGATGCAGATCGGTTTGTCCTCACATGAACACATAGTTGCACACATTTGCATCTGCAAAAAACACATATGCATAAAATCCGCCTCTAATTCAGATTCCCTGTTTGTCGGAACGGGAGGGAGGGCGCATAAACTAAAATGTTCTGCACTTTCGTCCCCACTTTGTGCTCGGTAGAAGTTGAATTCTTGAAGCGATGCCTGATCTCCCCCGGCACTGAAAGAGAGAACCAGGAGGGACCACCAGGACCCGACGGGGGCTTTCAGACTGATCTTTAGACCCAGCCAGGGGGAGACATCGCTGAGCCAGAACACTTCCATGACAGAGTCTCAGCAGGGAGAACTCTGTGGCCAGAATTAGTCATACTGTACTGTAGCCCACTGGGGTGAACCGGTGCACAGAGACAAGACTGGACTGGAGGAGTTCATGTTGATTTCCAAATGGACTTTTTTATATATATATATAGCTGTATGTTATTGCTGTGGATGTCCCTGACATGAATCACATGCACAACGCTGCAGGCAGTCCACTAACACTAACACTACCACAGGTTACCGGTCATTCATTCTGTTTTGAGAAAAGACTTAAATATACATTTTGAACATTCGCGTGAAAGTATGTTAGATGATGAGAATTCGCAGAAAACGGCAGGACTGAAACAAAATATTCCACAGACGCGATGAAAGTCGTTAAAAATGTCTTCCACATGGACGGTGCAGCTGGAAGGACGGAGACCTCAGATAGGCCGCTGTTTGAGTGGGGAATGAGCTAAAACAAGAAGGTCAGACTTAGAAGCGGAGGACAGTTCCCCGACTGTCACAGTATCCTCAAAGAATGTACACACTGTTTCAGCAGAGTGACCTTAATGTGTGTGTGTGTGTGTGTCTGTGTGAGCGCATGGCGAAGCGGGGCTGAGGGATTAGAGGTTGGTTTCATCATGAGTGTCATCATGGTCTTGAGGTTTTTGGTGGGGTCGGGGTGGAGTGTGCCTGAGTGTGGAGACGCTCTGCGCAGAAGACTTCCATCCATCTTCCACTGCTTTCCATTTCCAGGTCACGGGGCTGCTGGAGCCAATCCCAGCCAACGTTCTGGGCGAGGGGCGGGGTACACCCTCGACAGGTCGCCGGCTCATCACACAAAAACAGAGAACAACAAGTTAACCTAGATATGCAGGTCTTTGGACGGTGGGAGGAAAGCCACGCACACCACATAGAAAGGACCCAGGCCGGGAACCGAACCCACAACCTTCTTATTGTGGATAAAAGACATGATCACGAGAAACACAGCAAGCAGAAGTAGAAAAGTGCGACAGTCGATATAAATACGGATGAGATGATGTCCTGACGTGCATGGGAACAACCTCCTGACCTCCTGCTCTCCAGTTTTCCCTCTGATCAACCCCGTTTCCTTTTTCCTCTCTCTGACTTTTGTTCCATCATTTGCTTACAAGTCAGGTATTTCTTGCCTCACCTTACCCGGAGCGCTGCCGTTTTGGGCTCTGTAAAGACCTGGCCTTGTGCAGCTGTGCTGCCCCGGTGATGCAGTGGGAGAGGAATGTAAAACTTCAAAGTATAACATGAGTGGAGACAAAGAATGGCAGTGTTCAGAGGAGATGAGAATATGTGATCTCATAAAACAGCGCACAAACACATTGGTCCATTTATTCAAGGTTAGGCTGCATAAGATGAGGAGTTGGAGGAGGAGGAGGAGGAGGAGGAGGAGGAGGAGGAGGAGGAGGAGGGACGACCTGCCTCACATGTCTACTGCCCGCTTTGTGGGAACCAGAGGAGGAAGAGGCGGGTATACACGTGATGTTGCTCTCCAGTGATCGAGCACATTGTAACTCTGCGCAGCTCGTCCAGCCACGGTTAAATGACTGTTAAAACATACAGTAGGGGAGAGGGATGGAGAGAAGTTTATGTCCATGATACAAGTGAAGCCAGGAAGACTCTGGCTTTAGGGGACCATGGAGAAAAATCTCCTGGACAAGAGCTTTGAAACCCCATAGCCCATGTAACTGCAAAGGCCACAGGAGCCCCTAAAAAATAAAGAAATTAAAAGTCAAAAGAGACAAGGAGAGAGACGCAGCGAGATTCCAAGAGAGCGGAAAGAATCCTCAGACTTGCTAACAGTTTGAGGGGCTAATGGCTTTCAGATGTGTGCAACGTCCTTTATATTTTCAAAGGAGCACAAAACATTCCCTCTCAGAGGAATCCAAACAACGGCTGGAATTCAGAGGCTGAAAATTCACAACAGCAGTTAGAGCTGAATGTTTATCTCATGTTCGCTCATGTTACAAGTGTTATTCGTCTTACATCCACAGACGGACCTGTGTCTTTTCTTTAAATAAACTGCTTTCAGTTTTTGGGCTCTCCCGTTGTGTCGATGTTTTCTCTTTTGGAGTGCTGCGATGGGGGCAAGCGGCAGGGTGGGGGTGATGTTCTCCCCGTTTCCTGTCCAGACCTTTGGGGAGCAGCAACTTGGATGAGGGCAGGTCATTTGTTGCTCCAACTGTTAGGTTGAAAGTGCAAAGTGGGGACGCTCAACTCTCAGCCGTCGCATTAGAGACGCTCTCTGACAGTTCATACTTCTGTCATATTGTCATTTCAGTCAGTAACATTTTATTTCTTCCAACTGTTTGGCAGAAGGAAAACAAACCAATTCCCAGAATGATGTATTAATGAGCTAACAGTTGGACGGACGGGATGGACAGGCATTGACTAAACTGTGGGATTATCGATGTGGAAACAAATGTCAACTGTTTGGGATCTCAGTGTCTTCCCAAAGCCCATGAGCCCTCCTCACATCCAAGAAAAAAAAAAAAAACAAACACACACAAAAAAAGACCCGAATGGTTTTGTTTTAGTCTGAAAATTGAGACATATTCACAGACAGAACCAATTGTTTTCAAAATAGAAGACCTCCTTCCCATGTTCTCACCGCATCACCATTTTTCCATCCCGACAAACCAGAAAGATCAGAAAGATTTCCAGTGATGCCTGGAAGTTCATCATTACCGGCGGTTCCAAATTCAGGCAAGAGCAGTTTATTTGTACAGCATATTACCATGCACAGAGGCCACGTGTTTAACAGGAACGAAGGAATCGTAAAAGCAGACATACAAAGTATAATAAGAGAACAGCATAAAAACAATAACATTACAAAACATATGATTAAAGGACAAGATTAAAAGATTGGAGAGCAGGCAGGTTTTTAGCTTCTCCTTAAAGATTTGATGACTGTTGGCAGCCGGTTCAGCAGTGTGCAGCTAAGACAGTTCATCCTCTTTAGATTTCACTCCAGACTCCAATCACTGACCGGCTCCTGCAGATTCTCGAGACCTATCGGGATCAGGATTAAATCAAATCAGTTTAAAATCACTTCAGATATTAATGTTATACTCAGGAAGACTCCCGTAGAGAACAGAAAACCATAAATATACAGTACATTTAAATTTATATGCCGTTTTAAGACATGTGACGCCAGCAGGATTGAATGAAGACGGTGTGTAACCTACTTCACTGCAATCCTATTCAACAACAACGCTCAGCTAATAAAACTTTTCAAGAATTTTCCCCAAAGTCTGGCCGCTGCGGCGAGTTTGAGGCTGCCCCTAGCGAGGTGTGGTCTTCCAAAATGACTTATACCGCTGAGTTAGAAAGAAAAACGGTGAAAAACGAAGCCTCGTCCTCTCCTGTTGGAGGCGGGGGGATGGGCAGCACGGGCACAGGAAATGGTGTCTGGCTTTTGGAACAATCTATCAAGAGGAATGTAAGTAACGACGATATGTCTTTCCTCCCCCGCCTCTTAAAATGTTTGAACTTTAGCACGCCACGAACTCATCGTGTCTGTTCCAGCGGAGCACTGAGGTCCACGTATACCTGCGCAGGTGGAAATTTACTTCAACTTTAATCAAAGAGGCTTGCTTCAGTTCCTCGTGTCAACCTCTTTGTGACGTAGATTTTAAATTCCACCTCTTTTCTACGGGGCTTCTTCACCGTCTCAGCTGAGGGTCAAAGGAGGCCTCGCATGCTCCAGAATGTAAAGCAATCACCCTCGTAAACCTTAATCATCAAATATTCTGAGGCCTTGATAGTCGGCAATGAAGTGCCTTAATTTCCCTTGTTGTACTGCGAACTTCACCTCTGTTTGCCTCATTTACTTCTCCAATTACTCATTTCCTACAGTTTCCAGCCCTTTCAGAAACCTCGCTGAGAACACGGCTCAATGTTCATGGTCCGTTCAACTGCCAATTACTGCTATGTGTAAGAACACACAGTGATAACATTTGTAAGATTTTCCAGTTGAGAAAGAGTGAGTAATGCCCTGCCGTCAAAATTTGGCCTGTGAAGGGACTGTACTGTGCTCGGTGTGTGGAAGCAAAGGGGATTATTGTGGCGTCTTGATTGTTAACTTGAACAACACAGACAAATGTGTTCCTGGTGTTCCGTGATCTGCTTCTGCTTGCGATCTGAGTGCGACATCCGTTCCGTCAGCCATACTCACCTGTGTAGCTTTAAAATCACACAGGAACCTACACAGGAAACCGGGTTCAGCCCCAACTGAGAGGAAAAGGGATTCACATTGATGAGCTTCACCTGGTTAAATAACAGATATCAGGCCTTCTTGCTGCGTGGCAGCTACACTGCTGTACCTCCACAAGTGCCTCGTTCAGTGCAGTTTCAAGGATTTCTTTTGTTTCTGATTATAGCAAAAAGCAATATCAGGAGATAATTCAGGATTTAAACCACGTTAATAACTGAAAACTCAACACAGAGATATGTTAATAAAGTAGATGCCAACAGTGACATTATCTTCTCCGTAATCTTATAAAGTGAAACTATTCCGCTGTCGCAATTTTTCAGTCTAAACACATTGTCACCATTATAATAAGTGCAGGCAAGATTGACCAATTTGCTCCATCTGGACACTGGATGTCTCCCATTACAAACAGGTTTCGATCTTTGTCGGCTGAGAATAAATGTTTATCCATAAACGCGGCGCGTCTGCAGAGCAGGTGAAGATGGCTGCAGGGAATCATATCATCAAAGCTATAGGATTTAACATGAAAAGCTTCCCTCCCGGCAGTTTGAGCCATGTTCTCATTCCCGGTATCATTCCAACCCGCCAAGCCAAATTATAATTTATAATCAGGCTCAACTAGCATGACAGTTATGCTTCGCTTCACTTTGGCCGAGCTCGGTAAGGCAGTATGTTCGGGCATTTCGAGGGTGTGTGTGTGTGTGTGTGTGTGGAATCCAGTTTATGTATCTGCAGAGTATGAGCTGGAAAAAGCCACAAAAAGAGGTTTATGACTGAGAAACTCCCGTAAAGCAGGTGTACTCAGGAGAAATGGGAGAGCAGGATGTCCAGCTGCCGGCTCTGATCGGCCCCATCATTACAGGTTTGGACAACAGATGCTGAGGCGCTCCGAGAATCCCCTTTAACTTACCTGTCCATCAGCATTTCTCTCACCTTTCATTGATCCTCTTTGTCGCCCGCCTGCCGTGACCTTACTTCAGTTGTAGTTTTTTGCAGGTGAAGTGCGAAGACAGAGGACCAGCTGACGTGGGACCGAAGTGTGTATGCGCAGAAAGAGATACAAAAACAAACAGAGAGAGGAAGCTGATGAAAACACAAGGCGACGGATTCTTCCAAGCAATCATCGCCTCTGGGCGGCGAAAAGGAAACACAAACTGTGTAAGTTCTAATAAAACAAATGAAGAAAATGCCACTTTTATCCGCGTTCTGGGAAACTGAAGTCGTGTCAACACAAACAGATGCTGCTGCTCCCTGCGACTATCAGTGACACATTTGTTTAGGGTCAGACCTCTAATGCTGTAAGACACGCATATGCTCCGAGGCCTAATAAAGACACGTATCAATGGACCACCCAGGAGTTTTACACAAACAAAAAAAAGAGAAAAGGAAGGGGTGAAAGGGGGCGTTTAGTCTACAAATGTAAAATGGAGCATATAACAAATGGGAACGGGCACATCCACAGAGAGGATGAGTCAATTTTCATGCTCTGGACAGCGAATGTATACAAAAGGTCCCGTCACATATGTTTGCATGCAGACGCACAAAAACACAAGGCTGCGTGAACTCGGTGGGTTTTCTGGAGGTCAGTTTGGGCTGAAAAAGCATCAGGCAGCCAGCTGTGTTTGCTACATCGTGACACCTACCATGTATTTCTGCCCCCCCCCCCCAAGTTCTTTTTTTTTTTTTTTTTTTTGAGTTCAGCTGTGTAATTTATTCAGGTCGCAGTCATCAGATTGAGAGACGATCCAAATATTTATTCATATGTATTATGAGATTTTTTTTTTCCTCACTTTAATTTCTCTAATTGAATTGAATTATTTGACATTTGCAAGAGTTTTAGTAAAGACGAAGCCAATTAGCTTGGCTTAGCATAAAGACAGGAAAACGAAGGTTAAAGATTTATGAGCTGCTGTGTTTGTTTTGCCCAACTGGCGATAAAAAGTTGACGAGAAATATGGCAAATTATCGTGCAGAGATTTTATGATATTAAAGCTGACTGTAACCCAACTGCAGTCGAGACATATATGTTGTTTCACTTCTGCGTTCTAGATCTTAGGATCTTAGGATAAGCAAACCAGCGTCACAGTCTGTGAATCTGGCCTCCTCTCACCAATGAAAGCTTTCTTCCCTTTTCAGGCTGCAATGTTGAAAATAAGTAAATTAACAGCTGGGTTTCTGCTGGGAGGCTGTGACGTCTTCACTGCGGATGTTGAAGCCTTTTAAAGTGTGCACATGCAAAAAGCACCCCCCTCCCCCTATTAGAGAAACAACATTAAATTGCAGGAATACATCACAGTATTTACGATCTGCAAAAATAGATTTATAAACAGCACAGAGGAGGATAAAAGGCAGACGATGATGTCATTATATTTCATTTGCAGGGGCTGATAAACACATGCCTGGTTCCTGTCTTGATTGATTAGCCGTCGTGTCCTTTTCGCTTATCTGCTCAGACTAACTATGTCCTTGATTTCAAATCAAAATAATCCCCATCCAGATGAGCATTTTAACTCCGAAACAAAAACAATCTGCATCCATTATGAGCCCGAAAAAAAGACAGCACACATGCGTGTGCACATATGAGCCAGAAAAGTGAGCACCTATAACACGCTGGACAACAGCTGCTAGCAAAGACAACCGAATCAGTCAGATCCGTGACGTTGCTTTAATCCGAAGCCAGATTAACCGCCGAGATACGCCGAGAAGGCCCGACACAGCGAGGGTCTGGAACACATTTGGTTTGTATCTCAGTTTCATTTTTCGCGAACATGTCTACTTTTGCCACAGACGTGAGTGATGACTCTTAATTACCGGCTGTTGGAAAAGGTAAAGTAACGACAGCTCGACTGATGAGCAGTTAGCACAGAGAGAAAGCCCAACTTGGAACGACGAGTGCCTCCTTTGGCCTCCTCAGACGCTCCAGGCTCAAGAAAACATGTCAGTGCAGTTGGCCGAACACGATCCTCCATTATTTGGTCTCATATAAAGTCATTCATTTTGTTGTCTTTCCCCGAAGGTCCTCCGTGCTCCTCTATAGAAATGATTTAGCTCTTGAGTGAAATGGACAAAAGAAAACATTTTCTTATTCTTCTCGTCCGACCCAAGTTGTGAGTGTAACAGTTTTGTTTTCTGTTTTAACAAAGTTATTGATTTTGCCTTTTCTGTTTCCTGCATCTGCGATGGCTCTATAAAAACAGATTTACTCATTTACTCAAGCTATTTGCTTTTTCTTTTCTTTTTTTTTTGTTTGTTTCTGGATGGCCCTTGGTGGCTTCATAGAAACGATTCAGTTTCACTCTCGAGGGATCTTTACATGTTGGTGCCCAGGGGCTTGGAGACATGTTAATCAGGGAGCTGCGTGTCAACGCTTTTTGCCCGTCCAGATGTTCCAGTTTTCAAACTTAAATATGCGTCTGTTCAGTATTGACAAGTACAGTTTTGCTCAGCTGGGACGAGTCTGCTTATCACCCCACTAGAACTCCCACATGGGGATCTTTGAAGTGTCGAGGGCCCCCCACATGGAAAAAGCAGTACTGTAGACGTACAGGCAGACAGAGGCCTGGGGGGTAGGGTGTGTGTGTGTGTGGGGGGGGGGGGGGTGTTCTCAGGATGAAAGGAGTCCAGCTGTTTGCACTGCCAGCCCAACACCACGGATCTGAAAGAATCAATATTTGTTAGTTTGGGTTCGATAGACTCACTGAACTCTTAGAAGCTTAAAGCTGCCAGTTCATCATATTTGTGGTTCTCGTCTCTCCAAAACTGTGAAAAACTGACTCTTGATGCAAAGTAAAGAAAAAAAATTGACACTTTTTCAAGTCCTCTCCTATAATGTTATTCCAAAGTGGGAAAGGGCTGAAATGTGACTGAGGAGGTGTGTGGTCTTGATGAGGAAGTGTGTGTAAGCCTTTCTGTAACGCGGTTGCCAGCATCTGGTGCTAGTTGAGGTCTGGTGGTTTGATCGTGTCCTGTGTAGTTCGACAACTTCCACCGCTTTCGACTTGATTAGCGTACATGAGTCTATTCTGCGTTACCAAATGAAAGGAAGACTGCACATGTAGGCACGGCACAGATACCGTCGAGCCGTGCAGCAGACAGCGACTGTCAGCAAACATTTACCGCCGCGCTCTGATTTCCAAGCAAGATTTGTCAACTCAGAGAGGGACAATGACGAGCAAAAGGGGCGCCGTGGCTCTCGGTTTTCCTCCACATTTGCTCAGGGCCGTGCAGATGCTCCTGATGAGCATGCAAGCTGGATGTTCAAGTCTGTTTATGGATCTTATAGTAGAGTATAATTTTTGGGCAGTTTGGGGTTCAAACTACAAGGATTTCAATTAGGAATTAGGTCCTAGGTGCTATTTTAACTCTTCACAAGAATGGTGATATGTGTGTGTGTGATAGAGAGAGAGGGAGAGAGAGAGATCACTATAATCGGAGGACTAGCCTCAGGAATGCAGCTCCCACTGTCAGCTCTCTCTCTACCCCGTCCATCTTCATTATGGCCGTTCCCACATACTGGTCATGTGATTTACAGCTCCGGGCCCCAAACTTCAGCAATATAGGGCAAATTCCTGACCTGGATCAGTCAAGTTTCATACTCACAACGGGGGTCAGGAGCTCAGAAATGAGGAGGAATGAAATAAGGAGATGGGGAGAGGAGATAACAAGGTGGAAAAACCAAGTAAAAACAAAATGAAAGGGTAATTATCGAGGCGGGGTGTGGATGTGTTAGCATGAGAGGTGAGGTATCTAAAGAGGGAAATGATTAGCACAGCAGACATTTGATTTTTATGACAATGACACACAGGCACAGACGTTTTGGGCAATGAAAGAGTAAAAGAAACGAGGTTAGGTGGTTGTCGGGGGGGCTGGATGGGGAAAAACTGCATGGGGCAAGAGTCATTTCCAAGTCCGGGGTTTTCACTGAGAGGCGTGAGGTTTTGCACTGTTTAAAATCTCCCAAGTCTTGTTGACACAAGACCTCAGCCGAGATCACAGACCGGCTCGGGGGAAAGAGTCGACTCAACACCTCGGCTGTATACGGCGCTGGTATCTGAGGAAAAGCCTGATTAGCTTCAGAACAAATACATCAACCGTGCTCTTTAAAAGGTGCAAAAGAAATTGATACTCCCAAGGCTAACAAAAACAATGCAACAGGTTGGAGACAGCTGAAACACATTCGCTGTCTGGTGCTGCTGCGGCGCGGCCATTTCAATCATTGTGAGCGGCCTCCACAGCCTCGACAAAAAAAACAAAACACAGTCATTACCCGCTTGAACAAAGCGCTAGGTTGGTAACACGTGAGATAATGTAGAAGACGTGGTATGTCATTCCTTCAGACCACTTCAAAACCAAAAGGGCAAATAAATGGCGGGGTGGGGGGGTGGAAGGAAGAATCAAAGCAGCAGCTGGTGATAAGAGGTGGTAAAAAAAAAAAAAAAAAAAGGGTACATCTGCTGCGAGAATGTTTACAACAGATAAAGATAATAACATGATGATAAAGTTGATTATTATTTATGTGGTAATGATAAAGGAAGGCAAAGAGAAATAAGAGACTGTGGCGTTTCGGAGGCCTATGCTGCAATGTTGGCCTCGAAAATATGCCCCCACCCACCCTCCTAACTGCCTCTCCATCCTCCTCCACCCTTCACCCCAAACCTGGCCGTCACTCCCCAGCCTCCCTCTTTTTTATCACCTTTCCAAGGTGTTCTCTCTCCCTCTCTCGGCGGGGGGAGGACACCGGCCAGGTACGATGCAGTCACGGCGACCTTAATGGCGACACAATAATGATAATCATTACGGAAATGACGATGAAAGATGTGTTGCTGTGAGTAATTCGATGATGTCACTGCGAGACAATGAGAAGCCGAGGTGGGGAGAGGCAGATGTGCACGTCCCGACCTGTAAAAGCTGAGGGCAGCTGGGACGAAGGAGGACTCTCAAGACGAACCAAGAGCGACTGCAACTGAGTCCATTAAAGACGGCATCTATTTAAATATTTACCCAGACATCGGTGTAATGAGCATGACGTCTGGAGTCCGGGCAGCTGTTGAGGGATGTGTTTCAGGATGACCTGGTTAAAAAGGTAAAGGTGGCTGAGCGAGCAGTGGGGGGAATATTCTGCAAATGAGAACACATTTTTAGATTAAAACGCAAATAAACCTCCAGCAAAACGAGGCTCATCTGGGATCGAGAGCTGAAAGGAAGAATGTGAGCAAATGCAGCATCACAACAGAGTGATGGTTTTCATTTGGATTCTGAGTCTTCAGCCTCTGGTGTCCAGATTTCAGACTTTAGTTTTCCTCTCGGCCTTAATTTTATGAGCAACACGTGAAAACAAAATTCTGAAACGATTGCTCTGCTGATACATATTTTTATTATTAACACCAGACCCAAAGAAAGACCTGAACCACCAGTAACCTGGTCAACATCAAGGACTTCCTATTCCTCCGTGCCTCGACTGTTTTTTGAAAGCAACATGTTTGTACAAACATCTAACATCTAAAGCTAAAGGGCAGATCAGTGAGCCTAGTTCCTTTTGTTTAGAGGGAATTTTTTCCTGAGCTGCAGAGCTGGCATATGTGACTTTAGGAAAGAAGCTACATGTCACATAACTGAATTATTTCAGGGGGAAAACATTCCTCCATGTGTCTCCAGCAGAAGTTGTCTGATGTAGTGGAGGTGGATGACCCTCAGAGGTTTCTCTCGGCTTGTCTCTGGCTCAAAGATAAAAAGCGTGAATACTTAAATCTTAATAATTGCATTACAGGACAGAACTGGCTGGCTGAAGAAATAGGACAGCGCTCCTCGCTGTGAAATGCCACGAAACAGACCCGAATACCTGTGACCTTCACCCCGAACACCAGCTGTGCGTAATAGCAGGTCATTAGGGAGGCGAACCGTTAGCCGGGAAAGGAGGCGATGTCTGATAGCAATAATTTTACTGCACAGCTTCACCTGGTTTCTCTTTCCAAACATTTAAGGTTCTGGTTTGAAGAGCAGATACAGGAAGCATGACGGTGAGAGCTCGAGATATCCGAGATGCAGACACGAGTCGGGTAAAACGTAGTTGAGCTCACACAAAACAACAAAATCTTTGTGGGGTTGTGCGTCTATATTTTCGATTTAATGAGAAGCACAGAAGAGTGGCGAGAGAACAAAGGACAAAAGAGGGGATGGGGGAACGTACAGAACTGGGGAGCTGAAAACCGATTTGAATCTGGTTTGTTAGTTTGTTCTAGTTGTTGTGATATAAATAATAAATAGGTGGGACTGCTTGGTTTAATCTGGTTTTGAGTTTGGACAGAAAAAAACGCAGCACTGATCCTTGCAGAAGTTGCGCTACAGACCCTGCAGACCCGACCCGGATCACTCTCGGGCCCCGAAGACGAGAGCCAGTCCTTCGTGGGGTGTCTTCATGTTTGTTCATTTGTTACTTTAACAAGAAATTTCCATCCTTTTTTGTGGTTCTTTTTCAGAATGTGTTTCAAATTATACAGAACATTTTTTAAATATGGTTAAATGTTTCATTAGCTGGAATTGTTTTTTGTGCTTTCATCGTTTTGTTTTCTTGCCAAAATACGTTCCTGCTATATTGCTGTCTCTCTATTTTATTATTATTATAATTTTTTTTTTAAATCTTCCAGCAGGTTTCTGTTCACTCTGGCACAAAGAACATACCTGCAAAAGCAATTAAAATGAACAATTGGCCCTCTATAAACAGTTAAAACAAAGGGGACTGGTGTGTTGTCTTTCTTTATTGTTTTTACCTCCTCTGTTTTTCCATTTTAAAGAACAATAGCTTCTGAAACTGTGTCCCATTATTGTCAAACGGCAATGCCAAGACTCAGCATCCGTTGGTTCTGTGGGAGGTTGTGTCTCATGACTCCAGGGTGTCTTAAATACTTCTTGAGTGAAGCCATGAGACGCTGACCCCCAGCCTGACACAACAGATGACATAGTCTCCATCTGACTTAAAGTTTGCTTGTTAATTAAGGCTGTAAACAGGTGGGTGAGAGAGGCTTTGTAGGTGGTTTTATGCAACACCATCAAACTTCCTCACTTGAGGTTTAACGATGTTTATTTCTGCAGGTTTTTTGGAAATGCACCTTCGGATGAGAACACAAAAAGACGTCTGTAGACGGGCACACGTGATGTGAGGAATACCCGTGCGGCTGCGTTCTTGCTCTTTCACTGCACACAGCAAACATCCGTAAACAAAAATACTCATTATTCTCTCACCACGCATAATGCACTTAGAAATAATACTATTTATTGTACAGTTACTTGGTAACCAGTTCGTTGGTGTTTCTTTTCTCCTTTTTGGGGGATTTTCTGGGAATTAACTTGAGCGTGCAACGTATTCTGTGAGAAGCTGCATAAAGTTTTTGCAAAGACAATGATTGTCATTTAATATAACTGAATTATACAGTGTTTTATTTGGAGGAAAGAAAGCAAAGCGGCTTGTATTATCCGGGGCTTTACTCTGAGGCTGTGTCACTCCACCTAAAACATGGTGATTCAGCTCACTTCAGTGTGAGCTGTTTGATTAAAGGGAGACATTTTGAGCTAAAAAAAAAAAAAAGGAGGGGGGGTGGGGGGGGGGGGGGGGGGGGGGGGGGTCATGTGAAGAAGATTCACTCTCAATTTCAATATAATTTCACAGGTTTTACAGGAATCACTCCATCATTTAAGTTAGAGCTTCTTCAATGTCAATCCTTTTGGTCGGAGCCTTAGTTCATGAGACAAATTGTGCTTGTGGGGACTTTTTGTGAAAGTGAAAACATTTTTTCTGTCTTGCTCGAAGCTTCTCATTCTTTATTTATTTATTTTTTCCTTCCGCTGTCACTTGTCTGTGCAGCCTCCAGTTACGTTGCACCAAAGCAGTGAAGCAAATAACGAAAAGCTGAAGGTGAGCATGTAACAAGAAGAATTAAGGTGTGTCTCTCAGAAGCCAGTAAACGGAGTGAAATCTCCGTCTGTTAAAGTGTAAACGAGGCTCCAATCAGAAATTCCACTTTGTTTAGACATCTGAGGGGGACCCCCAACATCTGGCGCCCTCTGCTGGTGAAAAGCGTTCCCACCTTTTAGCACAGCGCTGGAATGAGGTCAAACCTTGTCCACAAGGGAGACCTCCATTCAGCCCAGGAGCACCATTTACACTGTACGCCTCCAGTTGTTGTGTTAGCCCGGTCTCGGATAGAGAGCGCCTTACAAAGACGAAGGACTCACACTGTTGTTTTTAGAGCTTACAGCTGGAAACTTAACTGGCTTCACTCTCTGGGGGTCTGAGGGGGGAACTGACGCCAAAAACAACAGACAAAAAGAATGAGAAACAACAACAGAGGGCTCCAGGAATGCTCCAGGAGAGAAATTAATAAAGGGAGGGGCGAAGAAGGAGCACTTCCCAGCGGTCGCACACAGGGAGATGAGAACAGATCCTGTGTTGTGTTGGCAGCCACAGGGTGCCGACAAAACACCTGGCAGAGGGAAGGAGAAGGGGATGACAGGGAGTGTCAGAGCTCAGGGAGGCCAGCAAGGAGCGGGGGCTTGTGCTGATGTGTCCATCTGTGCGTGCGTCCGTGCTAATAAAAGAGAGAAACAATTACAACTAAAATGAGAAATGAAGTTAAAAAAAAAAAAGCATGTGACCAGCATGTGCAGAAGCCATTAATATATGTTCCTGTCTGCGTCACGGCGTGTCTGGACAAACCGTTAACGGTTGCAGTGTAAATGCATGTGTGCTTTATTTTTTGGACATTGTAATCCCTACTGGAGCTCCCATGGGAAAGTTGTGTGTGTGAGTCTGCTGGAGGAGCCCCACCCGAGCCCAGGCTGAAACGTGACTGCACTCCAGGTCCTAAGCAGCTCAGCTCAGAGCCGCCGCTGCCATGAAGCAATGGTCTCCTGTGCACGTTCCCCCACCTCCCCGGCTCTGTGATTGATGGCCCAGACGGAGGGGCACGCAGCGGAGAACCGGGGACCTCCGGAGGCTCGTCCGCAGTCCCCGTGACTCAGACCGACATGTGGAGGATCTTTTAGAAACGCTCGGGGGTCTGTTGGTCAACCGTGGCCACCGCTGAAGTATGTCGTCGAGTTGTCGTAAAATTAGGTACAAACCGTCATGGTTCCCAGAGGATGAATCAGAACTTCAGCGGCCTCTCCTGTAGCGCCACCAGGGGGTTGGTATCTGCGGTTTGGAGGGAAAATGTCTCACAGATGGTTTTCCCTGACATTTGGTGCCCGGGTTCATTTTTTTGGATGTTGCAGCTCGTTTGTGGCTGCAGGTCATGCGAATCACAAACGACGCTCTTCAAAACAGAGGAAGCTTTCATGACAAAAGGGGAGAAGGGAATGATCACAGAATAAAGCCGTGCAGGTTTTCAGGAGCAGGCAGCAGACGATCCAAGTTCGGGAAAGTGACGTGAAATTTCACTCAGCGGAATATTCAGCAACTACTCAGCAATATTCGTTCTGCCGTGTTTGCGCAACGGCTGTCGTAACCTCCTGGGAAAAAGGAAATGAATTTACTGATGTGTTCTGCTCATCATACCAATTCTGGAACATGTCTCCAAGCACACCTAGTCACAGACAGGCCTGTCTGGGCAAATACACACAGCAACATCAACCTCCATGGGAAAGTATCTTCATAAAACCACAAGATTCAAAGTCATTCAAAACAAACTGTTCCAGTTGCAGAATGTTCATGTTGAGCTGTGTGTGTAATTTTTTTTTTGTTTCCTCAGCATGTAACTGTGTTTTTCCATATAATACTCTTAACAACTGCTTCATATTGCTTCAGACAGACAACACCACTCTCTGTTTGAATCATAATTATGTCTCACATTTTTCTACTGACTTTTCCTCTTAGTTGTTTATACTGCAAGGAAATGGCGGCCCGTGTTTGTTGTTGCAGCGAGCATATAGGAAATGGATTGAAGTCTGATGTGTAGAAAAAAAGCATTTAGAGCACATCAGAAATCAGAAAATCAACAGCTGGCTGCGGTAACAAAGACACAGTGATTAAAAAAAAAAAAAAAAACAAACCAAGCAGCCAGGGGACATGTCCCCCTGCTCTCACGTCCCCGCCCTTATTGTAAGGGTGATATATTAACAGTAACGCAGTCACACCTGTCAGCCAGAAGGCTTATCACGTGTCTGCAGCAAGCGAAGGCAAATTAAAACAATTTTTCTTTTAACACAGCAGCACATTCACCTGTAACCGACCTCTTGCACGACCTGTCTCACACATCACAGGAATTCGACGGAGAAATCTCTTCATCTCAAGATGGAATGATGAAGAGTCACATGTCGTTGTCAGCGCTCAGATGTGAACAGAACCGGTGATGGAAAAACAACGCCCAGGAACTTTTCACTGCTACTCTGTATCACACATGAACTTATGTGATTTCTGAGATATTCATCAAAGCAGTTAGCGCGTTATGGCCCCATTAGCACAGGTGGAGCTGTCCATTTGTTTTATGGGGCTGCAAATCCAGCTCTGCAGCTGCAGTGAAGAGCACCAACCTCTGCATTTTCTGTCTGGCTTCCATAACCTGAGCAACTAAAAGAGTTGGTTGAACTACTTTTTTGCGTTTTCACAATCCTCTTCGAATTTCATTTCCAGCCTGTACAACACTGAGCGAAGAAGGAATGTTTTAAATACTTTGTTTTGCTGATTTTCGCCTAAACATCAGCACTTTCTGCCGCTAAGCTGCACGTGATGCAGTGATTCATGGCGTTAAGTAATTTTTGCATAAAAGGAGAAGTGCTGTCTGCGAACCATTTCACTTCCTGTCACGACCGTTGGAGTATGGCTGGTATGAGAGGCAGCGTCATGTGGACAGTGCTGGAAATCTTATCAGTTTTATGCAGCATGAGTGACGGCTGATTAGCGATATCAGTGACTGCAGGTATTCCAGCCTGCGCTGTCCGAATAAACAGCGACGCATGCTAAAGGACGCTAAAGCACAAAGTACAACAAACAATAAATCATCAGGCGATGACAAACCTGACTGTGCTCATGTGATGTCCTCACAGTGTGTATCAGTTCTGTGCCACAGACTCACACCTGCATCTTTACAAAACAAAAAGCAGAGAAGCTTTTTAATCAAATACCTGTAATTCTTAAAACAGGACGCTGGCTGACATCTGTTAGCAGCTCAGATCTGTTCTGGAGCAGGAAGCCCACTGAGATGATGATGATGGTGACAGCCTCCCCCCAAGTCTCTCTCAGTCTCCCCCTCCCTCCCTCTCTCTCTGTCCTCCCCCTCCCCTCTCTCCCTCCCTCCCTCTCTCTCTCTCCCCTCCCTCACCCCCTTCTCTCCCTCTCTCTCTCAGTCTCCCCCCCCCCTCTCCCTCTCCCTCTCTCTCTCCCCTCACCTCTATCTCTCCCTCTCTCCCCCCCTCCCCCTCTCCCTCTCTCTCTCCCCCTGTCTCTCTACCCCCCCACTCTCTCCCCCCCCCCTTCTCTCTCTCCTCACCCCCCCTTCTCCCTCCCACCCTCTCTCTCCCCTCCCTCCCCCCCTTCTCTCTCTCTCTCTCTCTCTCCCTCCCTCCCTCTCTCTCTCTCCCTCCCCCTTCTCTCTCTCCCCTCTCCCTCTCCCTCCCTCTCTCTCTCTCTCCCTCCCTCCCTCCCTCTCTCTCTCTCTCCCTCCCTCCCTCTCTCTCTCCTCACCCCCCCTCCCTCTCTCTCTCCCTCCCTCCCTCTCTCTCTCTCCCCTCCCTCACCCCCTTCTCTCTCTCTCTCTCTCCCTCCCTCCCTCTCTCTCTGTCCTCCCCCTCCCCTCTCTCTCCCTCCCTCCCTCTCTCCCTCTCCTTCCCCCCCTCCTTCTCTCTCTCCCTCCCTCCCTCTCTCCCTCTCCCTCCCTCCCTCCCTCTCTCTCTGTCCTCCTCCCCCCCCCTCTCTCTCTCCCTCCCTCTCACCCCCTCCCTCCCCCTCTTCTCTCTCTCTCTCTCTCCTCACCCCCCCTTCTCTCTCGCTCCCCCCCCTCTCTCTCTCCCTCCCTCCCTCTCACCCCCTCCCTCCCCCCCTTCTCTCTCTCTCTCTCCCTCCCTCCCTCCCTCCCTCTCTGTCCTCCCCCTCCCCTCTCTCTCCCCTCCCTCCCTCTCTCTCTCATCACCCCCCCTCTCTCTCCCTCCCTCCCTCTCTCTCTCTCCTCACCCCCCCTCTCTCCCTCCCCCCCTTCTCTCTCGCTCTCTCCCTCTCCCTCCCTCTCTCTCTCCTCACCCCCCCCCCCTCTCTCTCCCTCCCTCCTCACCCCCCCTCTCTCCCTCCCCCCCTTCTCTCTCGCTCTCTCCCTCTCCCTCCCTCCCTCTCTCTCTCCTCCCTCCCTCTCTCTCTCTCCCCCTCTCTCTCTCTCCCTCCCTCTCTCTCTCCTCACCCTCCCTCTCTCTCGCTCCCTCCCTCTCTCTCTCTCCCTCCCTCCCTCTCTCTCTCTCCCTCCCTCCCTCTCTCTCTCTCTCTCCTCTCTCCTCCCTCTCCCTCCCTCCCCCTCCCTCTCTCTCTCTCCCTCCCTCCCTCTCTCTCTCTCTCTCCCTCTCTCTCTCCCTCTCCTCTCCCTCCCTCCCTCCCTCTCTCTCTGCCCCCCCCCACCTCTCTCCCCGCCCCTGAACAGGAGCAGGTTGCGTCAAACGCGCTCCTCCTCTCCATTTTGCCGCTGAGGACGCGTCCCATCCGCAGAACGGGAGCGCGGACAGGTAACCGCAACGTCGCCTTTCGTTCTTCCGCGGATTCGGACGGTGAGCCGCGTTTCTCCGGTGTAGTGTAGACCTGCAGGCCGAGGATGAGGAGGCAGTAGGAGGATGTGAGCGGTGCCCCCCTCCCCCTCCACGCCGAACCCAGCTCACTGCCAGGCTTCATCACACTCTTGTATATATTTATTTCTATCTAACGTAAATGTGAGCCCGTTGTGTTTGTGTGTCGGTCTGTTGTGTGTCGCTGCTGCTTTAACGCGCAGCATCATCTGATCGATGGGACTCTGAAGGAAGCAGCTTTTGTCAGAGGACTGAACGCTGTTCAGATCGGGAGTTGTGTGTTGATGGATTTGTGTGTGATTGTGTGAGTCGTTCCGGTTTTGTTGGGACACGTGCACTGACTGATGACTGGATGTGTGTTATGTTGCAATGCACAGGTGTTTTTCAGGTGAGTCTTTGGTTTGACGGCTCAAATGATCTTTAATTCTTTTTTTTTTTGTCACAGAAAATTGATATGCAGATATTTTGACATGAGAGAAGAAGGTCCTGGAGCTCTGGGACCTTCCTCAGTAAAGTAAAGTCAGTAAGAAGTGCGTGCTGATTGGTGATGGTTGTGTGTCCGTTTGGGCCCTGCCATAGCCTGCTGGGATTGGCCCCACACCTGGACTGATCAGGCTGTAGGCGACGGATAGGTGCCTCTTTCTGCTTTTCGTAGTCGTGTGATGGCCAATCAAATGGATCCACCAAAAGGATTTTAAATTCTCATGTCATTTTTGTTTTTCTGATGCCGCCCAGCATCCTGGAGCAGTTTCTGCAGATCGGGACGGAGATGAACATGAACTTTGTTGCTGTGTTCCCCTTTCCTTGTCTTTTCACTTCGAATCTTGGGCGCCGTTTGGCTTGAATATGAATAAGGCATCAATCTTTTAGCAGAACGCTGACATGGATCCTGTTTCCTCTCCTCTTCCTCAGGATGGAGGCCATGTTGAACGAGTGGATATGGCAGGAGGAGTACTGGCTTCCTCCTGGGATCTACTGGCGGGACATCGAGATCGAGGAGGACGACGGCCGCTTTCCTCTACCCAGGGATCTCATCTACACCCTGCCGCTGGCCGTCGCCTTCATAGCCATCAGATATGTCTTTGAGAGGTGAGACACGCCTGCCCCCCTCCCTCCACAGCTGGACCGTGACACCACCGTTGTCCTCTCCGGTTAGATGTGATGGCGTCCGCTGTGCTGCTTGTGTGGCCCAGGATGATGGCTCCTCTGTTAGATGGACGGGGGTCAGACCAGGCAGGCAGCATGAGTAGGAGGTTTTAGCTGCTGATGGATGAAAACTGTCTCTCCTCCCAGGGGGAGTGGGACTGTCTGAGTGCTGGAGGAAAAGGAGGATTAGTGATGGAGCAGTTTGGTTACCAGCGTCGTGTTCATCCGCATTACTAATTGCCAGAAAAAGCTCTTGTAGAAATGAACCAACCGCTGTGTGTTCACCAGGTGGACAGACAGATGAGACAGCTCCAATGTAAATCCCCAGCAGCGCTTATTATGTGAATCCTGCGGTTAAAGCATCAAGAGACTGTGTGAAAAAAAGGTCAAAACGCTTCTGTGGTGACGACCAGGGCGACTTTAATCTTCTTCTCAGTGTGACATGTTGGCGATCAGCGTATAAGAGGAGTTTGTTGGCTTCTTGAATATTTGACAGCAGCTCTGAAGCATCTTTTGTCTTCTTCCTCTTCAACAACATGATGTTTTTGTGTTTGGTTGGTTCTTTTTTATTTAGGTCATGTTTACAGGAAAACCACATCACATTGTGCCGTTGTTCAAGTGATCATTTGTTTTTGGATTTTCTGGGCAGAACCTTTATACTACTTTGTATAAAAAAAAAAAGAAATATGTTTTGACACCAACACAATTCGCTTATCTCTTTACCTTTAAGAAAATACAGATATTAGACAGCCCCTGGGATGTAGATATCATGTCATGATGCACTTGAAGTGAATTTATTGCCTTCGTATCATGTGACATCACATGATGGACAGGATTCATTTGGATTGGTTTTTTTTTTTTTTTTTTTTTTAGTATCTTTTTATGAAGTCAAAACAAACAACAACTTGAAGTCATTTGGGTTGAGCTGTTTTGTTTTCACTGTCAGGAACTATGTCACTGCCAGTTCACCTGCTCATTTATCTAGTTTTTCTGGCAGCAGGGCAGGAATCTGGGCTGATGACGGTGGGATGCACAGACCTGTGACAGACGGACAGATAGGCTTGTTTGTCGATGCTTGATCAGATAAAAAGGAGTCTTTCCTAACGAGGAACTGTGTGAGCTTGCTTCTCCTCGGGTGTTTCTCGGTATCAGTAGTAACATGAGACACATTGGTAACAGTCAGGGGTGAGTGTGTGTGTGACAGCATAAACAGAATAGCTAGGCGCGCCTGTGTGTGTTGCCGATGTGGCATCTGTGCGTTGTGTTGTGTTTGTAGGTCGTTGTGATGGATGGAGGAGTCGTGAGGGGTTTCTTACATCGGAGGAGCCATCAGTCAGCTGAGAGGGGAAAAGGCGTATCTTCATGTGATTGTCTCAGGCCACAGATGTTCTCCAGTGTTGGAGAAGGGGGTGTGTTGTGTGTGTGTGTGTGTGTGTGTGTGTGTGTGTGTTACAGATTCCTGTAACCAGAGACTGTATGTCTGACCTTCTCATTCTCTCTGATCTCTCCCTCCCTGCCCACTTCACCATGATTATCTCTGAGATAGAGTTACACACTACGTGACATTGCGTTTTGCGCACCACACACACACACACACACACACACACACACACACAGACGTCTATCAAAACATCTCATCTGTGCTTATACGCTCACATTGTCTTTTGGTGCTCCGCCTGTCTCCATCTCTTTGAAACACACATACACGCAGATCAAATGTCTCCCGATGCCTTATCAGATAATGGTATATAGGTTGTCTTACCAAGTGTCACCGTACACCCATGGGAGTCCCTCTGCAGGCTGTCAGGAGCAGCACAATGAGCCGTCTTACTGCTCTGCACACTACCGAGGCGGGATCCCGTCGGGCAGCCGCTGATGTCACTGCAGCGGATCATGTGGGATTATAATCCACTTTTCTGCACAGCCGAGTTGGCGTAGAAAAATCCATTTGAGCTGTTTCTTTTCTCTCCTGTTCTCTGTCCTCTCAGGCTCATCGCCGTCCCGTTAAGCAAACGTTTAGGCGTCAAGGATCGGATTC
The DNA here is from genome assembly GCF_900963305.1 of Echeneis naucrates. Taxonomy (NCBI): domain Eukaryota; kingdom Metazoa; phylum Chordata; class Actinopteri; order Carangiformes; family Echeneidae; genus Echeneis; species Echeneis naucrates. The sequence continues at coordinate 3,984,711 of NC_042514.1, forward strand.
GGATTCGAGCCGTTTCCATCCCAAAGTTGGAAGCCTTCTACAAACAAAATAACCGGCAGCCATTGCAAGTTAGTATTTCTTCCAAACTTCCTATTTTTTTTTGGTGCTGGTCAACAAAAGCCATCACTTTTCTGTCATTTCCACATCCCATCCTTCCAAACGATACGCTTTCTAAACAGCGGAAAGAGCTTTTTCAATCTCTTTGCCCCAAATTCAGCCTCTGAGGCTTCAGACAGTTCAAACTTCACAAAACTGTGTGTAAGTAGGCCGACAGGCCAATTTACTCCTGTAGACCAGATATTTTCCTGAAGTAATTGGTTCAACTGGTTCACACAGAGATGAACCAGCGAAGTTCTCTAACTGATTTCAATGTCAACGTGATCATCTATTCATTTATTCAAAATAACTTAGCAACATCTGTTTTATAGCCAGAAACAAACAAAATAAAGTCCATGAAATATCAGGTATAAGATAAAAAAACAGAATGGTTATTTAAGAATATATTTTTTGCTGCTACCTATGTTTATTTATTTATGTAATAGAGAAAATTCAATTAAATGTAGTTTACATCCACCGTGAGAATCCAGAATACACTAAATCAAAATAGAGTAAAATATTATTTTGAAATGTAGCACACGCTACAAAAATGTGATAATGTCATTGATCTAGTGTGACCTTTTTTAAATATAAATGTTTTGGATTTTTTTTTTTTTTTTTTTTTTTATCCTTGATGATATTGTGCCGCCTTCCACTTCAAACTACATCACAAGTCTCCATGTTGATGCTGCAGTGTGGTAGCCGGGCCAACGCAGCTTCATCGAACATTGTCTGCCATGAATGCTGCTAACATTGAAGTGTTGTGCGTAATCTCCTAAAGCAGGCATATGGAAGTTTGCATACATTTGCACACCCAAATGCAGAAGGTGACAAAGGTGGAAAGATTGAACTTCTTGTTAGTTTTATCAGAGAGCATTTGTTCCTGCTCTGGGTTTGGCTGAAGAGCACGAATGTTGAATAAAGGAAGTGTTGAAAGAAAAACAGGAAATTAACTCTTCAGAACTCTTTGAGAATTTCATGTGAGTCACACTCAAACTAAATTCAAAAGTACCACAGTTTGTGAAGTTTATGAATAACACCATGTTATTCATAAACAATGTTCATTCACGCATTTTCTACCACTAATCCATTTCCAGCTCACCCTGGGTGGGGGCGGGGTCACCCTGGACAGGTCGCCACATTCAGACCTACGCACAATTCAGAGTCACCCCTGAACCCAAACATGATGTGTTTGGATGGTGGGAGGAAACCCACGCAGGGAGAAAATGACACGAGTCATTCTTTCCCCTTTAACCTGTGAACAGGTTTGATTTGACTTTGCATCACTGATGTTCCTGTGCAGACCTGCACGCTTGTTCACGTTTCAGGTCAAGATATGACTTGACAGATCCTTTTTTTTTTTTTTTTTTTTTTTCCTTTCACTAAACTCCCAACAGACCTGTCTCACATGATAAATAGACTTGTACTATTTATACATTGACAGAGACGTACAAATTAGCAGGTAATTCACAGACGCAACATTACATATTATCTTGTGTATACAACATGTGCTAGTTGAAATGTTTGAATGAAAAATGTTTTGGAGCTCATTCCATCTGCATACAGTTTATTTGAAACTTTTTTTTTTCCAAAGTCGGCGTAAACAAGTGGTGCAGTCCAAGCCACGCTATCCTGTGACCTGACGTCTTAAGTGCCACGTTTAAATGTAACCAGAGAGCCGAGATAAGCAGGTAGATTCTGCGGCAGAGCCTCACAAATAAACAACGTGTGATGCTGCTCCCTCCTGTTTGTTAAAGAGGAGTCTCCCACCCTTTCATGCTGGATTCAGTGATTAGTGTCAAAAGGTGATGAAGTGTAGCGTGTTGTGAGAGTCGAGGGGTTTTCAGCCTGGCCGGACAATCGTGCATGTGAAAAAAAAAATATCAGCACAATGAAGAGCAGGATGAAAAAAAGAAGAACGTGATTTGATTCTGCATTTAAAATCCAATTCATGCCTTTTGAGGGACGGACAAATCACAGTGTGACAAGCATGACAAGACTTATTTACACAGTTTTTATTTACATGTGGTCAGGACCTGCAGCAGCACCGCCGGTTGTGTTAGCTCCATGTAAATGCCACGCTGTAGACACGAGAGGGAGTAGACAAATTAGTACGACTTTTCAATGTGAGCTGCAGGCCCTGGCACGTTGTGTTGTTGTTGCTGCTTTGCTCAAACTTAGAACAACACGCTCATGTAATTAAGTCTCACTCAGCACAGGGAGCTTTTCAGCAGTAACAGAATCAGGCTGCGGGGAACTTTAGACAGTCCTGTTACCGAACAAATGGTTAGACTAAAGACTGAATGTGTGCGTCGATACCCTGTGTGTCAATCCGTTTCTGTGCTTGTGTGTTGTCAGAGTGAGGTGGCGAGTCTGAGGAAGCAGTGTGGACTCTCCGAGAGGAAGATCCAGACCTGGTTCAGACACAGAAGGAACCAGGACCGACCCAACAACACCAAAAAGTTCTGCGAAGCCTCGTGAGTCTCGCTTGCAGTTTTTAAAGCACGGAACTGAATGAAAGCTGCAGCAGGTTGACAGTGATGGTGGCTGAAGTTCACTCATCTGCTGCTGGCTGATTGGCCCCCTGCTCTGGCCTCACACCCACCCCGCTACAGACATACAACCATGATTATCATAACTTATTCTCTTTAAAAGTGACTATTACCTGCTTGTGTATCTATAGTTTGGCATCGTTATTAAAACAACACTGAGCGGAATTATCTCATCGTTCTGCTCTCCGTTATTTATATATTAGATCGTTCTGTTTAGTTTGCATTCAGCACACATTTTGCCTGCTGCAGATTGTATGTGCTACTTTTTTTATCTGCTCTACTCATTTTAACATTTGAACAAATGATGCTCTCTGCTTTTATCTGTGCAGCTGGCGGTTCGTCTTCTACCTTGTAGCTTTCACAGTCGGACTTGGTTCGTTAATAAACGTAAGTTACACATTACACATCACGAGTAGACACATTTGTTTTAATTACAAACAATTACAAATAATTCAGTGGGGATGAATAGAAATGGGTGGATTTAATGTCAGGTGTGAATGAAGAGCAGGGGTGGCCAACCAGTCCCTTTCTCCTTCTCTGGAGAGAGAAAGGGACTGGTTGTGTTGTGTGACACACACACACACACACACACACACACACACACAGAAACACTCTCATTCAACATTCAACTCAGAAGTAATCATCTTCCCGGCCTTCTAAAAAAATCCTGTGTTCATCTTCATATTTCCGTCTAGCTTTGCGTTTCGCCGTTTTGCCAACTGATGATTGCTAATTTGTCTGAATGAGTGCAGGACAGAGCAGCCTGGTGGTAAAATAGAAATAATACAGCACATCCAGGCAGCAGGATGGTTCATGTGAAGTGTTTTTTTTTTTTTTTTTCCAGGCTCCGTGGTTGTGGGATCACAGAGAGTGTTGGAGGGGATATCCTAAACAGGTGAGCAGGAAGCAGCAGTTTTTTACTCTGTCTTTTATCTGGCTGTTGGCGATCTGCCACCAAATTATGTCAGCGAGTTTTTCAAGAATCATTCGAGTATCAAATGAAGGCCATTTACTAATAAGACAAAGACACGTAGGAGGAAGAAAGGACGAAAATGTGAACAGAAGGAATGGAGTTTGGCACTTTGACCCCTTCAGGAAGTGGATCAAAATGAAAAATGAAAGTTCCTTCCAATGTCAGCTTAGACAGCCTGAGCTGTTATGAAGGATGGTGCTCTTGGACGTGTCGTGCCTTTTAAAATTTAGCTGGCTAACAAGTGACTGACTAAAGGCCTGAGCTTCATTGGTGTGATTTCTCCTGACATTCCTGAGATGTCACTATATGGCAGGGGATTTTTTTTTTTAATGACAGAACTGAATTGCATTAACATACAAAATGAAAAGCAGGATTTGTTGTTATTCAGAAGTCAAAGAACTGTTTTGACAGGTGATTAGCAAATAAAGCAAAGTTTCTCCAAAGTTTTTCTTGTTTTGTTTATTTTGAATTATTAGAAATGGAATATATTTGTCTTTGCATGTCAGACAAAAACAGAAAATATGAAGACTCTTTGCACCCCTCACAACTTTCTATTTCTATTTGAATCATGAATCAGTGTGTGGAAAAAGTACAGAACTCAACCTTGGCTCCAGCACAACATGGGCACACGATAAGAGTGAGCCGGAGGGGAAAGAGCATAGCTGGGAGTGAACCAACGAAAAGCCTTTAGTCTCTGTGAAGGCAGACCTCAGATGAGCCAGCACACTCCACCTTCGTTCTCCATTCCTCCACTTCCTCTGTAGCTGGCCTGAATGTTTTAGTCTTTCCAGATTGTTTTTTTTTTTTTGCTCTGAGTAAGAAGAGCGAACATCACTCTGCGTAGTGATAGGTCGGCATTCCTGCAGGGGAGCCAGTCCTTCCTCGTGGGGTCATGACCACGAGCAGAATGCTGCAGCTGAAAAAAATGCAGAGCCATACGTCTCTCTATCTGCATTCTGACTGATGTCGGTCCCTGAAGGCAACGCTGCCACTGACCTTTTCTGCCTCATCTCAGAGAGAAAGGATGCGTTTGTTTTTTTTCTTTCAGTTAAATGCAATCCGTCCACTTCCTTCCATTGTGTTGCTGCAGACTTTGAGTGTTGTGTTCTGTGTAAGAAAGTGTTTGAAGATAGCATGCCGCCACTTTTCTTCGATGGAAAAACACTTCCTGTTTTAGAGAGCAGCTTGGCTCACACCGTTCTTTCCTTCCATAGGGGATTGTTATTGTGGCGCTTTGGAAATGTTGAAAATTCCAGCTGCGCTGCACGTGAGAAAAAGGACAAAGTTAGTGTGCAACAGTTCAACAAATTTGTATCTATGCAAAAATTCAGGAGGTTTTTAGAGCATTTTCACAAAATGTCTGAAGAGCAATCATATTTGCTGCCTCTAAAAACGGCACAAACCACAGATGGGATGATGGGAATGCTTCTGATGCAGCCACATGACCCTTATTGTTTCTCTTCCTCTCATTCATATTTTAATTTTTTCAGCCTGTGGCGGAGGCTCATTACTGGTATTACATCCTGGAATTGGGTTTCTACTTGTCGCTGCTCATGTGTGTCTCTGTGGACGTCAAGCGAAAAGTGAGTGTGACTCCCCCCCCCCTCCCCAAAATACGGACTCACCACACACACACACACAGGCGTGCTGTACACAAGGTTAGACCTCAGAGTGACATCCTGTTGCTTTTCACATGGTTTTGCATTTCCTCCTCTTTCAATCTGAACATAAAGTCAAATGGTCACAACCCTGAAAATAAATGTCATCAGTGTGACAACTGTGTTCTGCACACTGTAATCCAATCCTGTTTTTTTTTTTTTTTTTCTACTGCGTGGTCATATTTAATTCCGATTATGCACTAGAGTATCTGCATTGTAACTATGTGGACTTTGTGTTGGCTCTCATTTTAGAAAACAGAGTCCTGCAGGGTTTTCAAATTCTTTCATAAGAGACTTAGCACATGTTATAAAATGTCTTGCATTAAGAACAAAAGAACTTGATTAACCCCAGCTGTTCTCGTGGGACCAAATGAGCTCCAAACTATTCAGCTACACTTCTCCCTTTTGATAAACTGGATTTCTGTTTCCTTTATGTTTTGTTTTGTTTTGTTTTTCTTTTGTCAGGAAACCATTTGAAATAATAGTTAACAATAAACAGTACATACTGGTTCCCTCTCTCTCCATAAAAATGTGAAGTTTTGGCATTAAGCTGTCAAGATAATGCATATTATGATTCGGCACTATACAAATACATTTCATTGATTTGAAATTTAAAATGGCAGGTCAGGTCTGGTTTTGTCTCCCGTCCTTTGTGTGTTCTACTTGTGTGTATTCGCTCCAGGTTCTTAGACTTCCTAACACAGGCCAAAGACACACACATCAGGTCGACTCTAAAGGTGAATGTGAGCATCAATTGTTAATTGTCACTGTGTCTGTCCTGTAATAAACTGTGTACCCCAAAATGATTGCTTCTTATGTTTCCTTGGGGATGTATATACTTCAGGGGGTTTTGCCCGACTCACGTGAGGCTGATTTAAGACATTTTAGCTCCAGATACTTGGACACAACTGATGACCAGAGATGAAGAGCTGCTGCTGTCGTGGTTATGCTATTGTGCGTCCTTCTCATGCTGTGTTTTCGTGTGTGTTCCAGGATTTTAAGGAGCAGGTAATTCATCACATTGCCACCATATTCCTCGTGGGGTTTTCCTACTGTGCCAACTATGTGAGAGTTGGCACTCTGGTGATGCTGGTGCACGACTCCTCTGACTTCCTGCTCGAGGTAAAGCCCCACACATTTCTAACTAAGAGGCCATCATAATAATTTTCAAGGAAGGAATTAAGACTGTTTTGTTTTGTTTTGGGGTTTTTTTTGGGGGAGCAAAAGGAAGAAGGAAATGCATCATTAAAATACGTTTAAAGTTCCTTCACTCATTCATTTTTGTTGAGTTAGCAGGATGTTGATGTGCCAAAAACATTACGCAAAGGGAGCTTGACTTGACAGCTTCTGCAGCAGTGAACGCATTGTACCCCTGTGTGAGGTGGGAACTGCTCTGTACAAGGAAAAGAATTATCGTCTGCTGAATAAAAATGGAAATATTTTCCTGGCAGGAAAATAAATCTTGCCTGCTCATCCCTCAGTGGGACAAAGGGCCTGTTGTCTTCAGAGTTTCTCAGGTGTTGCACTTCAACGATAACATGTGCAAATCAAGATTGTCAGCGGGAAACATGCAGAGCCAGTTGTGCGACCTCAGGCGTGACTTGGCGTCATGTGGCCTCCGAGAAGCCACAAAATGAACAATTGTGAGGTCGTCACACACGGCCGGTAACTCCGTGCACCCCTGAAAGTTTATAATTAAAACACTAAACGCTCACAAGAACCCACCACGATAGGTAAAGGAAACCAAAGGTTGAAAGGAGGAAGACCAAAAACAGAAATGCGAGATTAAATTTGAGTTGCTGTAATGGACCATTATGTTGTGCACAAATGTCGGTGGGGGAAACTGAAGAATGAGAACAACCCTCTGTAGCAGAAAGGAGAAATAGTTTATGACTGAATCACATTCACAGCGCAGTTTGCTTTTCATCAGACTGTTTCCTTTTGAAGTGCTGAATCCAGACATTTAATACTTTGAATATATACATATGTATATTTATTATTATTTATTTTTTCACAGAAGGGAACAAAGTAACTGTCACTGAAATGTGGATATTTTTTAGAAAGCATAAAAGATCATTTCTGTGTCCCAAAGAGGAAACATATCTCATATCTATATCACACAAACGTTTCGTAGCTGCCGACCCTGAACGCGGTGTTTTCTTTTTTTAAGCAGTGAGTAATGAATGATTTGTGTTGTTTTTATTTTGTGTATTATCTGGTAGTCTGTTTGAGTTCAGATAAAACTGTGTTGAGATGCTTGTTTGACTTTGGTTTGGTGAATGTAGTTTCACGGCTGGTCTTTGTGTAAAAAAGCATCGAAGGTTTCAAAAACTTTGTTTCAAAAACTGCTCTGAGCTCAACTTGCTGATTTCATACAAATTGGGATGAAAACTATCTGTATTTCCTTTTTTGGCTTCTTGTTGTGAGTAGAATTTAAACCTCAGATCAGATGACACCATTGAAAGTCTGTTTTTCTGTTTTACCATTATTTGTTTTCTTTTTTTTATTTTACCATTACATATTTGGCACTGCAGAGGATACCATTAATAATGAGCACATATCAGGGAAGGTGGCGTAAGCAGAAAGGTTGCAGCTAAAAAGTCGACTGTAAAACTGGAGCGTTTGTTACGTGTTTTTGTGCAATGACTCATGACTAACAAGGATTTGTTTTTCTTCCAAAAGTCAGCTAAGATGTTTCATTACGCCGGCTGGACGAAGACGTGCGACTCACTGTTTGTCATCTTTGCCCTCGTCTTCCTCATCACGAGGCTGGTGGTGTTTCCTCTCAGGTGGGACATTAGATCAGCTGATTTCAGCCGACAAATCCGTTGCTCTGCATGTAGGACTGAGGAGTGACCACAGTGAGACCATTACAGAGTTTGTCCACCAGAGAGCACTGATGTGTTGATTTGTCTTCTTAAACAAGGTCCCTGTAATCAGCTATTCATGAGCTCCTTACTAAGAAATTATCATCATCTGACATCTGTTGTAGGCGCCTCAAGTATCCAGCTCATGTTTTCTCAAAGCTGAGCTGTTTTTGTGCCGCGGTCATCTGTGTTCTCGCAATAATACAGAAATTATGTTATGTTACTAAATACTATCCACTACAGCCATGTTCTGAAGGTAGTTTTTGTTGCTCTTGCAGTTGAAGATCTGGTTCATTGTTCAAAAGTGCGTAGTTTCATCTTGCTCCTGTTCTATTCTCAGGCGTCTCAATGCTCTCATGTTTATTTGCAAATAGAGCGAGGAAGTGGCTCATGTTACTGCCAGGTCTGACCAGAGACCACGTCTTTGCTTCACGTTACTTTATTAAATTTAGCTCCTGTTTAAGTCTGGAGTTTGTCAGTTGGTCAAAATGTTAAAAATGTTTCAAAGGGTCAAGGCTTGAACTACGAATTGGCTCGGTCAAAAACTGACTGCTTCATATCATGTGCGTTTAACAGAGTGATCCACACGACCCTGGTGGTGTCTCTGGAGTTCTTCCAGCCGTTCTTTGGTTATTATTTCTTCAACGCCCTGCTGCTAATCCTGCAAGCCCTGCACATCTTCTGGGCTTATCTCATCCTGCGCATGGTCTACAAGTTTGTGTTCTTGGGCAAGGTAACACGGCTTCTTGCTTAGCAAGCAAATTACGGCTCAGGGGGAAATCGTAAAATCGTTCATCGTCTTTTGTTTTTCTCCAAAGGTTGAGCGCGACGAACGCAGTGATGAGGAAAGTGAGGTGGATGATGAAGAGGAGGAGGAGGCCGAAGATGAAGGAGACGACCGCACATGGGAGCAGAGGAAGGGCGCAATTAACTCCAAATTGGCATCGCTGGCAAACAACTGCGTCCTGAACAACCTGACCAACCAGAGGAATATAAACAGCAGGTTGCCCAAAGCCAGATAATAGAGGAGCCCTCCTTCCTCACCAGCAGAGCCTCAGTGGGAAAACATGGAGATATGAAACATGCATAAAGCCCGTGTACATCCAGTATGGTCCATCGATGATTTCAGATCAGGGTAGGTCTGTATTCTGCTTGTCTTCAAAAAAAAAACATAAAAAAAGAGGCCCAAGAGGCACAGATGATTGTAAATCTACACACCCAGTGTGAGAATAGGAAGAAACGCCATCATTACTGTCACCCGTAGCACTGCACACTGTAAAAAAATATATATTTTTAAAAATTCCCTTAACTCTAATAATAATGTGTTTTTTGTTTTTATTTATGCTGTTTGGTTTGTTGTACTATAATAGCCTTTTTTGTAAATACCTAAAGGGTAGAAACTGTGCTGTAATTAATTCATCCTTTATTTGGCCAGCAGGACAAAGGAACTGTTCTTATACAGGATGACGCTGTTACCTGAAATGTGTTATAATACGCTTTAAACAGAGGGAACTAAAGCTGCAGTGAGGTAGTAATTCACTTTGTATCCACACACACACACAAAGTATGGCTGATTGTACAGATGCTTTGAAAAACATTGATTGTAGTAAACCTGTTGACAGATCGCTTTATAGACTATTTTTATGAACCAGTTATTCAACAGGAAAATTTTAAGTTGTTTTAATCTGTGGCAGAACTGCATAGAAAGGGATTTTTTTTTTTTTTTTTTTTTTTTGTTCTGTGATAAGGTTTGATTTAATCAGGCACGTTGAGCTCAGTTCTTGGAGGAGAACTTGTCTTGTCATTTTCACAAGGCATCATTTTGTCCTTGTCTGACAAAATGATGCCTTGTGAAAATGTACTGTTCCTGCAAATATGGGCTTCAATCTGATATTTGTGTGATTGTGTGTGTATGTGTGTTTCATTTTCTACTTTAAACATTGTGACAGGCAGCACATTGATTTTTTTTTTTTTTTTTTTTATGTTTGTTTTTTATGTTTGCTCTGCTGTAGTTTGTTCTGTGCCTTGGTTGCTGTTTTGAAACCACTCTCTGACAAGCATTTAGTAGGATTACCTTTACTGGACCAACACGTGGACCAGGCCTTACTGTGACTCATAACATTTTTGCTTGAATTGCTGGTGAGCCTGGCAGCATCAGGGAAAGCCACGCAGAGTCTGGGCATTAGAAAGGCATCAGTGAAACATGAGCTACTTCAGACAGTGAAGCCGTCTAACAAAGGCCAAATGCTTTTAAGCACAAATAAGAAAGTCATGATTAATAAGTAAAATGTGAAGATTTAATATTTTATATATAACTAGATTGGGCTCTGATCCTTAATTGGGAACAAGAGGTCACTGAATTGATTTTTAAATGTATTGAGCCAACAGACTGGAACAAACAAACTGACATGAGTCACTGTCTGCAGCTCCAACTTAGATTGTTAGTTATTTTTAATATTGTACAATACAGAGTTGTTGTTTATAAAATAAACCAGTGTCACTCTTTATTAGGTCAGTAAAGGGAATTGGTAAAGATACAGGATTGTTCTCTCCGTCCATCTATGATCCCACGATCCCTGCTGACTTTGGGTATGGGCTTAGGGCCACACACGGAGACGCACAGTCATTCGCATCTAAGGGCAATTTAGAGTCACTAATGAACCTAACGTGCATGCTTTGGATTGTGGAAAAACTGAAACACAGCATATAATTTTCTCCTGAGGGTGACATGAGTAGACACAGGACTGCGTCTGACTCTGACCTCAGTCACACTGAGAACATTTGTGATTTAAAATAATGACTATGTAGAGCATTTAAAAGGGCTGATCCATGGAATTACAAATTTATAACTCCCATTATGATATTTGGTTGGGTTTTTTTTTTTTTTTTTTTTTTTTAGTAAAGATAGATAAAAAAAAAAAATCTGAATTAACCAACAGCAAGAGAGCGGAGAGTTTCCACTCATGTAACCCTTGACTGTTCTATGAGTGTACGTTTATGCTCCGTTGATTGTGTGGAAAGCTTTAATAAATTGCTTCTACTGAAGAAATTAGAGCTCATGTCTTAATTTCATTCAGTCCATTTTCCATTCATTTCTGAATTTATTTAACCCACAAATCACAACCTCAGACATAAAACTCCATTTGTCCACGGTACACAACCTGTGATACACTGTAGATTAACACGTTTCAATCAGACATCACACACCATCATGTGACCATTCTGACAGTGACAGCCCCTCGGAGGGGAACAGGGCAGGGTATGGCGTCATCTACCTCTATGCAAGTGTCTATGTAAGGGTCCATCAACACCATGTTTGGGAATGTTTTGTTGCCCTTCCTCTCACCGACCAAGTATATCTGGCCGCTGACTGTGGCGCAGCCGGAAAAGAACTTCATGCTCAAAGATTCCTCCTCCACCAATGTCCATTCATCCGTCTCCACATCAAAACGCAATGTTTGGCCTCCGAACAGGTAGAGGGCACCGTTGAGCTCAGTGGCAACCAGGTCATATCTAGGAGCAGAGAATGATGAATGATGAATGATGAATTTTCCTTCTGCTTTAAATCAATGCTCTGCCAGTTGGACCATGTTTTGAAATTATACAGTCGCGTAGATAGATATTTCCCTGGACAGAAGGACTGGGATGTCCTTCCTTCACTAGAAATTCGCTCACCGTGGAAATGGAGAGTAGGAGATCACGTCCCACTGATCCTCCTTCACCACATATCTCTGAATTCCACAGTACACTTCGCCGTTTTCATCCAGGCCACAGGCCACGTAGATGCATGACCCCAGGACAGCAGTGGCCGCCCTCTCCACGGCGCTCACCATGGGCTCCAATTCCTCCCAACCTTCCTCTGACCCCAGGAGCAGCCTTTCCACATGGGCCACAACCCCTTCGTCCATGCTGCCACCCATGACGTACAGCGCTGAGTCCAGCCCGACGGAGCAGTGGCTGTGCCTGGACTTCTGCAGGGCTGGAGCATCCACCCAACGCTGGTTCCCACATTCATATATTCTGACCCAGTCAACGCTGAACCACAGCACATCCCGGAAGTAGCCGCCTGTCACAACCACATTGTCCCCTATGAGAAAATAAACGGAGCACAATGTTAATGTGAAACCTGATTGCCCAAAACCCTTTAAATGCACATTCAGGCACTCACTCATCCCAAGCTTCACTGTTATCCTCATTCTGCTCTTCATGAACATTACCTACTGCAGCCACCGAGTACTGTGTGAGGTTCTTCCTCTGCAGCGGTGCACAGCTCTGCCATCTACCGCTGAGTGTGTGAAACTGGTACAGTGCCTGTTGCTCCTGATCATGAGGTCCACCCAAGACAAAAAGGGTCTCTCTGGCACTAGTCCTCCTCATGGACCTGCCCAGAGACCAAGATGCTGGGAAATGTTCATTCAGCATGCAGATGAGCTTGGCTCTGGGGTCAGAGCTCTTCATTCTCGTCAAAAGTTCAGTAATGAACGGTAAAGACAGAGACTCAGGCCTCACCAGCTCAACCAGCTCCAGAAAGTGTTCCTCTCGTTTGGGGTCAAATGACGCCCAGCGTAGCGTGGCTTCCAGGGCCATATCGTCTTTATGGATGCTCAGGTCATCACTGGCGAGAAGATCTGCTATAGTCTCCTTAGGCAGGGACAGAAAATCCTCTTCTGTCACGATAGCAGAAAAGTGTGTGAGCACCACCTGTCGTGCTGCAGCGTAGAGCTGAGTGCAGCCCAGCTGCCAGGCGTAAGCCATCATTCCTAAACAATTACTAAGGTGCAGCTCCCGCTCCAGGAACTTGCAGCAGAGCAGCCTGGCTCGCTCAAGCTGGAGGAAGTCTGCAGTTTCAAGGACACCCAGAACATTGTCCCTGTCCAGAACCAGTCGGGATGTCCTGCAGTGCTCCATCAACACTGTGAACTGCTGCACCCGCACACCTTTAATTTCTATTGTTCTTTTGCTGCTCTCCACACCACCACCAAAGAACAGAGCCCTGAAGTAGGGACTCTGGCTGGCCAGACATTGACGGCTGACATAAAACCTCTCACCTTCTACCCGCAGAGTGGCATCTGGGACATCAAGGTCTTGAATGTGTAAAGCAGATTCACCCCCCTCCACTTTGTTTACCCGGTTGCACTCAGGCATCGATTCAACGGCAGCTCTCTGCGCCATGTCCCAGTAAACAGTGCACAGCGCCTTGCCCTGCTGGTTTACCCCCACCCCAGCTGGTGGTATTAATAGACTTGCCCCCCACCCCCTGACTGACTGATGGCTGAGCACGACAAGGAATGGAGGTCATTTTGAACGCAGAGGCTAATTATAACATCAACAAGTCGAAGAATTATAATTCAACGCAACATTTTTATTCATTAAACTCTTTCTCATTAAACTAATATCCGAGTGTACCAACTAATGACGTCAGCTACAGGCGCTCGACGATTTGATTGGTCGGAGCGCTTCTGAGGTCAAAGTTTAACTTCCGTGTCACACAGCTAACATGGCGGTGAGTTCGTATGCTTTTCCCCCCTTTCATTCAAATATCATTTCACCAGTGGACCCTCAAACGGCGTCGGGTCTATTCTTAGGCTGCAGTTGTTCACAGCCAACATGACCCGAGACGTAAGAAACGCTTTCGCTCGTGTTTGCTCATGTAGCTAGCCGGGCGAAGCTAACTTAAAGCTAAGCTGTGTTTGTTAGCGGTTAGCTCGCATGTGACTCACAGCGACTGGACGATGTTCTCTCTCTCTGCAGGATAAAGAAAAGAAGAAAAAGGAAAGCATCTTCGACTTGTCCAAATACATCGACAAGCCAATTCGTGTCAAGTTCCAGGGAGGAAGAGAAGGTGGGTGGATAAATCCTAAGGAGAGGCTAATGCTAACCAACCTAGCCGGTGCAGTGCATGAGAACTTGGTTTGAGGCTGACTCTGATTTGTTTTGTGTGTTTTCAGCCAGCGGTGTCCTGAAAGGGTTTGATCCTCTGCTCAACCTCGTGCTGGACGGTACAATCGAGTACATGCGAGGTAAGTGGATGGAAAACTCCTCTATAATGTTCACGATGACGAACAGAGGTTATAAACACAGAGATGGTGCTGGATGATGTTATGACTTCTGAATCTGATCGACTGGGACGACACAAACATTAAAACACAATGGGGGGGGGGACGACCTGCATGTGTAGCTAAGGATTCAGTTTTGTTAGTTTCTGCTGCTGTTTTATTTGTGTTTCCCTCAATCTGATCTCATCATCTCTGCACTGTGGAACTAACACCAACTTTTAACCCGAATCGTGAGGCCAGCACCTCCACGTTTTAATTTGGATTAATGAATCGGTGGTGAAATGCTGTGTGCAGTCTGCCAGTCAAAAGCGGGCACCGTTTATTTGTGTATGTTGAGGATAACAGCACTTTACTGAATTTTCTCCTCAGAAATGGCCGACTGTTAAATGAAAGCAGGTTTGGATTTAACAAACACATGTCATGTATTCTCATTTATCATGCCTACTGCCCCCCCACCCACCCATGACTCTGGCAGCAATAGCCAGGACTGGGGCCAAGTGCCATGTTTTTGTAATGCCTTGTGGGAATTTCTTTCTTCACGTTTTGTACATTCATTAGGACTCAAGGATCAATTTAGCAATGAAGGTTTAAGAGTTATAGGTATTTATGATATATGTGACATGGATATTATTCATCTTCATTTAGGACCCTGATCACCAAATTTTAAACACGATCAGAAACATCACAGTAGCTGTTTAAGGGTGAGGAAAGAATGGTTACATATGATCGAGTGAAATAAAGTTAGATATCAGATGGTTTTAGCTTTTTTTATTGTTTTTTTTTTAATTGGTTTAAAAAAAACAACACATTTAAATAATGTGACCCTTATGAACTTAAATTCTTGTATATCTAGATCCAGATGACCAGCTGAAGCTGACAGAAGACACCAGGCAGTTGGGGCTGGTGGTCTGCAGAGGAACCTCCGTCGTGCTCATCTGTCCTCAGGATGGCATGGAGGCCATACCAAACCCATTCATACAGCAACAGGATGGCTAATACCGCAACTGTGGCCTCCTGAGTTACACACACACACACACACACACACACACATTCATACTACGACCATGTGCACACTTATTTCGTATTTTGAGAGGTTTTTCTTGTTTTAATTACAGCAGTAATAATGCAAACGAAAAAGCTAATTTCTGTTGTTAAAAATCATTAGTTGGTCAGCAAAAGGACATTTATGAGCACTTCACTTTTTGTTTGTCTGCGTACAAATTTTCAAAGATTTGAGTTGCAAACTGCCCAGAAGTTTGGGAAGTGAAGATAGTACTGTTTTCTTTTTATCCAGAATAAGTAAACTTTTTACTGTTCTTTGTTGGTTTTGATAAGAAAATAAAATGAAAATGTATGTTGGTTCGTGTAAAAGTTTGTTCCATCTTGTTCATGTGTATTTAGGCAATATAAATGAAGAAATGAAATGACAGAATATGAAAATATTCTTTTAATGGCTTTTAATGTTGTTTTGGGGCTCTGCGTAACTCTGCAGTCTGGTCTGTTTGACTTTAATAACCCTAATAATGGAATTAGTGCTTTTTCCAGATTTTAATTAGGAAATGATGTTTATAATAACTGATTCAGAGTAAGTATATGTAATTATTACGTTACATTCCCTATTGGTTCATTTATCTTCTGAAGCGTTGTTGCATTTGTGTCTTATGAAACCTGGAAACAACTCTCAGCCATTAGTTTTTTTACACCTTAAAACAAAAAGAAAGCTGAAGATGGTGGCAGAGCTGTAAATTTAAGTGATGACCCTCAACAGGAAATTCTTTATTTGAAGATTTCAGTTATAAAGTAGCTGTCTCCTGTCCTTTAATTTCTTCAAGCTAGAGTCATTGAGTCATTGAGGATTAAAGGCAGTCTGTGTGAAGATAAGCCATTCAAGCCTTTCTGCACACTGTTAGAGACGTTTGTGGAATTAACAAGAACACGAGTTGAAAGTATTTGAAAGCTGGGTGGAGGGATATTGATGTGTAATGAAGAATAAAGTCCACCTTGTCAGGATTGTGTATTTAGGGTGTTTAAGTGGGACTAAATGTGGCAGCTGTTACAAATGCACTTTTGTTTAAAAAAAAAAAAAAAGATCTGATGCCAAATGAAATGAGGATGACACTAAAACACAGAATAGGTTAATAATAGTAATTTTCTTTGAGCCAATTTATTCCAAACTGGGTCTCATATTTCATTTCATATTACCCAGATAACGTCAGAATAAAACATATATCTACATTTGTCCTGCAGTGGGACGTTTCTAGTCCTCGTCCCTCCTGTGCAGCTCAGTCTGTCCACAGCCCTCCAACATCTCAGACGGCTTTGTTTTGTCTCTTTATATGTATTTTTTAACACATGACTTGTATTACTTCCATTTTCTCTTGCACAACCTTTCTCCGAAGCGCGTAAAGCCAAAGGTGTGCCGCTTATTTACCTGTTATTTACCTGCTGAGGTGACAGCAGAAACCCCTGCACACATCAGGGAGTGACCGGGAGGAGGGATCAGCTGGGGGATTTGAGTGAAACCGGGTCGACTCCCTAAAGTAAACCGAACAGGTGAGCTACCTGCGGGGACGGACGCGACACGCCCCCTTTGGCAGGTGGAACAAATAGCGGGCCCCTCGGTGCTGTCCCCTGTCCTCCTTTGGCCGGTCATGCGGTGAGATTTGCGGGTTCACTGAAGGAATGAGAAGAGAAGAGAGGAGGTGAGTGTGTTTGTCTCCGGACATAAAGCCTGTATTGTTAAACGTCCCGCTGCTGCTGCTGCGGTGGAAATCCTCCGCGGATCCTTGAACGCTTCCTCCGTTTTGTGCAGACTTTGGTTTTATTTTGTGTGATTTTTCTCTGAACACTTTGGTTTTCCAACATGGCCACCCCGCTGTCAGCCAGCTCTGAACTCCTCATCTCCTCTGACTTCATGCATGTGTTTTTACTTCCTCTTCATCTGGATTCATCTTTGAGCGACTTGTCCTCTCACTTGGCTGAAATGTCTTTTGTTTCTGACCATTTCACAAACAAGTGAAGCTTTGTCAGTAACATGATACCCATTATTGACTGTCTGGGTGTCTTATTGGACTATAAATAAAGACTGTATGGACCAGAAAGGCTGGGCTGTTGATTTTAATTTCAAATTTTAACACTTAGCTCCTTGTCTTTTCATATGTCTTTGATTATGCGCATTAACATACAAACACTGTGAAATATTTTAATCTTACATTTTGACCTTGAATTCGATCATGCAGTCCAGACCAATGTTTTTTTTTTATTATTATTATTTTATTATTATGATTATTATTGTTACATATCCAGTATAGTTGTTGTTTTTTACCGACTCACTGGCCTTCATCTTTTTCTGTGTTAGGTGTGATGATCGTGGAGACTCGGGAATGTGAATTGTGAGGTTGGTGTTGTGAACCCAGAATGGAGGGGAGGAAGGATGGAGGAGGAGGAGGAGGAGGAGGAGGAGGAGGAGGAGTGGGAGGGGGGGCCTGGTCTCCTTACTCTGCCTGTTACAAGTGCTGCCTCATAGCCTTGGTCCTCTTCTTCCTCGTCGTCGGAGTCTTCGTGGGCCTGCTCATCGGTGGGACCGCAGATTCACCACACAATCACCAGCTATGCTCATAATTTGCTCTTTGTCGTGTTTTCTGACTGTTTCCTCTCTGTTGTTATCAGCGTACGTGGTGCAGGAGAAACATTATTTCATTGAGACGGTGGAGCTGAGGGGTCTGAAGTACGATTCTGCTTTGCAGGATGAGAACTCTGGTATCTCCATCGTACTGACCTCAGTTTTAAAGTCCAAGGTTAGCCTGGACTGTCGCTCTGATCAGAGACTCACATTTCCTTTTGAAATGATGTGAGTTTATTTTTATCTGATTAATTTTCACTGATTTGCAGATTAAAAACATCTTCGCCGCCTCATCAATATCACCTCACTACATTGGTTGCAGTATTGTTGCTTTTGGGTAAGTGAGAGTTAAACCCGGGCAGATTATTTATTCTAAGTGACTAAACGCTCCAACACTGTTCTCGCTCTTCGTTCCCAGTAACATAAATGGCGACGTAATGGTGACCTTCAGACTCGTCTTCCTGGTCTCCAAGGTCCAGCAGTATTCAGACAATTTTGTTCAGGACCTGCTGAGAGCAGGTCTCAGCTCAGTAATGCGGGGACAGCCGCTTGGAGTGCCAGAATTTGGACAGATCGACTCCATCATCTTATTGGGTAGTAAAACTTCACTGTCATCGGTTTACTGGCTGTGACCTCCACATTTTTCGCAGTGTCTAATGTTTTGCTCTCTGTTCCTTCCTAGGAGCCAGCGGGAAGTCATTTTATGCCGTGGGAGATGAGATGATTGGTGAGCTAACCCACGTCAAATGATGCCAGGATTGATAAAATGACAAACTCTGTAAAACATCTTTTACGCAGATAAGATTAACTTAACTCAATGAATACAGCTGAGTTTTCCTCTTTTCCTCATACTGAACGCTCTATTTCAGCATTGTTTTCTGCCCCCTGTCTTCTCCAGCCAGGTGTCCCAACAACACTTTCACTTGTGACAACGGCGAATGCATCACCAAAGTAAACCCGGAGTGTGACTACATTGCAGACTGCTCAGACGGATCTGATGAAGCCCGTTGTGGTGAATAAGCCTTTGAACTACATATTTGACCGTTTTACTAACTGCCCTTTGACGCCCCGGCCGCTCACTTGTCTTTATCAGTTGTTCTAGGTGTTTATATTCAGAGAACATCGTGCATGGTGACCAGAAACTGAAGCAGAAAATATTGGTACCGACTGAGCTGCCTGGCATACTTCACTTGTAAACGTTGTCCCCGTATGTTTGCTCTGCCCCCCTCAGCCTGCGGTAGACGCCCTGCCATGGGGGGTCGGGTGGTGGGTGGCGTTGGTGCTCGGCAAGGGGAGCTGCCGTGGCAGGTCAGTCTGAGGCTGCGTGGTCGCCACATCTGTGGAGCCTCCATCATCAGTGACCGCTGGCTGGTCAGTGCGGCACACTGCTTTGAGAGGTAGGGACGGCCATTTAAAACTGGCTGGCTTCCAAAAACGAAGGTGTTGATATTTTTATATAGTCAGCAAATGAACGTTACTTTTTGTAGTTTGTGTGATTTGGATGCATGTGGTCATTAGATGTGGCTCCAGTCCATTTTTATGGACAGTCTGTTATGTGAGTGTTGACGTTTTCGTCATCTGCTCCCAGGGACAGGGACCCCAGGGATTGGACAGCCCTGGTGGGGGCCAGATTGGTGAGCGGCGAGGAGGTAGTATCCAAGGTGATTAACGTCAAGTCACTGATCGTTTCTCCGTACTACAACCCCACGATTGTTGACCATGACGTCAGCGTGCTGGAGCTGGAGAGCCCTCTGACCTTCAACTCTTACATCCAGCCCATCTGCTTGCCCTCCCCAGCTCATGTCTTTGCCCCAGGCAAAAACTGCATAGTGTCCGGCTGGGGCTCGTTGAATCAGTATAGCGGTGAGTCTGCCTGCTGGCGTGATATGTGGATTTCTTTGGCGTGTGACTGTTGAAGCCTTCATGTTAAGAGTTTCTCACAAAACCATTCACAGTGTAAGACCGGTATTAATGCAGATAATCATTTTGTGTCTGTTAACTTGGACCTTTCAAACCAGGAAACGATCCCTGTAAGTAACTGAGCTGTGCTATCGTTTAGCTTTCGTGCCTCCTGTACTGCAGAAGGCGGTGGTGAAAATCATCGACTCCACAGTGTGCAACGGTTTTTCTGTGTACAGAGGAGCCATTACTCCCAACATGATGTGCGCCGGATTCCTGCAGGGCAAGGTGGACTCGTGTCAGGTCGGTGCTACTTCATGAAATCAGCTAACGTGAGGTGACTGCACGGTTTGAGTTACTGTGTTTTCTTAGACTGCTGTCCTGTCTTTGGGTAGAGTTTGTATGATCACACTGCTGATTGTGTCTTTCTTATCTGCCTTGAAGCTTTAAGTAAGACCGAAACTCAATCAGGGGTCTTGTGGTGTTTTCCTGCAGGGAGACTCTGGGGGGCCTCTCGTTTGCGAGGGGGCCCCCGGGAGGTTCTTCCTGGCTGGTGTGGTGAGTTGGGGTGTGGGCTGTGCAAAGGTCAACAGGCCTGGTGTTTACACCCGCGTCACCAGGCTCCAAAACTGGATTCTTAGTCAGACAGATCCCAGCACCATCGACATTTTCTCCGAGACCATTCCCACAGCAGAATCGGTGCCAGTGACTGACACAGAAATGATCTTAAATAATCCACCTGCACCTCCGTCCATAGCCATGGACATGTCCTCTGCAGAGATACCAGCTGGTACTGAAAGTTACTGATTAGTGACATTGATTGACATTCGCTATAAATGCTGTTTTTTTGTGTTTATCCACATTACCTTTCCCATTTGTGTCCTCCAGCCTTGAACTGCAGTGAAAACTTCCAATGCAGCTCCACCTCCTGCATCAGCAAGATCAACCCGGAGTGTGATGGAGTCCCCGACTGCTCCAACCAGGCAGACGAAAGAAACTGTGGTACTTTGGCATCAAATACATAAAGCAGACTGAAGGCATCACGACAAGAAAACGCCCCTAAGGTGTGCTTATTTTTCAGACTGTGGTATCCGTCCCACTTTGGGCCCCCAGAGGATCGTAGGTGGCATAACAGCACGAAGAGGGGAGTGGCCTTGGATTGGTAGTTTACAGTACCAGAGACTTCACCGCTGCGGCGCCACACTCATTCACAGCAAATGGTTACTGACTTCAGCCCACTGCTTCAAAAGGTACAGCGAATTTAGCCTTACAACTCAACTCACCCGACGCAAACTTACCAAAATGACACACAAGTTGTTTCTCTAACAACAGTGATCCAAGCCCCACCCACTGGGTTGTGAGCCTGGGGTCTGTGCTGCGCTCTGGGGTGGGGGCCACGGTCGTCCCCATTGAGAGGGTCATCATTCACCCAGCTTTCAACAGCACCAACATGGACCATGATGTGGCTCTGCTGGAGCTGGCAGTCCCAGCCCCCACGTCCTCCACCATCCAGTCTGTCTGTCTCCCCTCACCGGTGCACCACTTCCTGAAAAATGCCGAGTGCTACATCACAGGGTGGGGGTCCATGAGGGAAGGAGGTGGGTGAGAGAGAGAGAGAGAGAGAGAAAATTATCCAAGAAGCATCACGCATAAATATACCGGATGACACGAGATTTTTTTTAAATGTGTGTCATTTGAGGAATGATGAATGATTGATGGGAGGAAATGAGATGTAATTATTCTTTTCACCAGGCTCACTGACCAACCTGCTGCAGAAAGCTGCAGTCAGCGTCATCGACCAGACGGACTGCCTGCTCTCGCACGGAAATATGCTGACTCCCAACATGATGTGTGCTGGTAACATGGAGGGAGGCAGAGACACCTGTTTGGTGAGTTGTTGTACATCACACACATTGTACTGTATAACACAAACGCCTTTCTCCCATCCTGGAAATGAGTCTTGGCGTGATCCTGACATTAGATTTAGTTCTAAGGCTCTGGGAAACGGGGCGTGAAATTATTTCAGCGTTGGCCATTTTTCTGTAGACATTTTAGCGGCTTTTCTCATAAACTCATCCACATGAATAAAAAGTAGCCACGTGCAGCCTGCTCAGGAACAGTACAGCTTCTGTGATGGATGCTCATCTGATGGAAGAGAGCAGACTTTGCTCCCTCCCTGTAATCTTCTTATGTAAGGAGAACCACATGCATTCCTGTCTCGGTTGAAGCACCTGGCATCTCAGCGGCAATCCAAGTGACATTCTCGAAGTACCTGCTGTTTCATACTGTCTCTTCCACTCCCCTGCTTGGTCAATTTCTACAACAGCATTGAAGTATCTTCATTTCTTAGAGAATAATACCTTTCTTGATTGCTCTCCCTCTTTCGCCATCATCCAGGGAGACTCTGGAGGTCCGCTAACTTGCCGCCAGCCCTCTGGTCAGTGGTTTCTTGCAGGCGTGACCAGCTGGGGACATGGATGTGGGCGAACAGGTTTTCCAGGCGTTTACACTCGAGTGACATCCGTCAGGAAATGGATATCGACATACCTGCCTTTCTGACCTCCAGAACGACGACAAACCGTGTGCAGGATTTTTCTTGATACATTCTCTCAAGAAAACTGTACACTACAAGGACTTAAGTCGTTCTAAAAGCCACACACACGCCCCACAGTATTGACTCGTGTGATCTGGGTGCTGTTCATCATTTGATCTCTACCAGTCTCTTTAAATGTGGACTGAGGCAATGAGGAGACATCTTAACTGAGGTTTACAGACTAAACACTAGAAGTATATATATGATTCAAATATTATTTCAGTTATTTATTTTCCAGCTTACGTGTTGTTTTTTTTTTTTTGGATGGGTTTCATAATATACAGTACAAACGTTTGGACACACCCTCTCATTCATTCTCATTCATTCAGAATAGGAAAGTGTGTCCAAACGTTTGTCCTGTACTGTATGTGGTTCATTTATGGGTAAATTTTCCTCCCTTTTTTTCATGTACTTTGAGATAAGACGAAGATGTAATAACTGCTAATGTAATGTGGTTTTTTTGGGGAAAAATGGTTCTATAAGAAAAAGTGGTGTTGGAATCAGGTTTTAGGGAATTTGCCTTTCTTTTGTTAGACTTGCAGTGATATTTCATGGATAGATGTGCATTCCTCTGGATGAGAAACAGAAGCATTAGAACCTGATTGATGAGCTTTATTCACTGAAAATCATTCCATTCGCTCACAGTCACGCCTTCAAATCAGACTGCAAATGTTCACGTAGTTTTTCTGGTTCTCACTTCGCAACAAAAACTCAGCAGGAAAGAGGGAAAACAGGGAATCGGGTTCCCAGACATCTGACAAACTGTGCACACAAAACTGAGAAAGGTTCAGTGCCCCAGTCTAAAGCAAGGCAGACCCCGCTGAAACAAGACCACTACTGTGGAGGGCAGCATATAGAGTGACAACTTGAAAACAGGTCAGACAAAACACTTTTGTTCTCCAGGCGTACTTTGATATCGAACTGTTTAGAGGCTTCTGAATGTCAGGTTGACAGTTGTGAAAACACAAAGTTGCTCCTCAATTCTTCCTGTTGCTTTTAAGTTGCCTTTTTTTTTTTTTTTTTTTAAGAATAACAGTTTGTTAAGGAAAGCCTGTGTTGCCCCTTGAGGGCTCCTGTTGTGCCCTTTATTCTCTTGGCACATACGAGTCTCTTTGAGCAGAATCTCAGTGAAAAGACTGGAAAACAAATGTGGACACACTACTGACAGGATTGAATTGTACAGATTGAAGTCCTTTTTAGAGTTATCGGTATCTTGCATCCTAATTATGCATGCTATTGAATCAGGTTTCTATTGAAGCGGTTATAAATGCCAGAATAGATACAGTGCTGCAGTGACTGCCACATCGGGATACAATACATGTATCCCAGCATACTGCGGGATACTGGGGTGCATCCTGCACAAGACATGAACACATTCACAGTCACTTATTAAATGTAGGTTGACATGTTAACCAGAAAATTAATTATTTTTAAACACAAAAACACATTGAATCAAACGCGGCTTCAGAACTGTTCCTCAAATTGAAATGTCCGGAGACACTGTTATGGCTGGAGGCCACAGGCTACTCCTTGGCTTGTCTGTGAGGTATGATGACATAAGTTGATGGTGCTGCTGCTTCCACAACACATCCACGTGGCCATCTCGTGACCTCTGGTGACGTACTGTGCTACTCCTCAACTCTCAGCAGCGGTCTGAGGAAGGGAAGGGTGAAGAGGGGTGGTGTTCACATGCGAGCCCTTTCCCGTTGTAGTCTGGAGTTGTATGTTCGGGACACAGTGTTCCATGCGTCCATATACCGATCCATACACATGGCAATACATTTCTGTGGGGGGGCGGATGGAGCAGTATGGTTGACACTTTCAAGAATATTTATCCACAATTTTCATTACTTATAAAAACATTCTCAATTTAAAATAATGTGCCAATTGTTCTCCTAATGCATCTTTTAATCTGGAAATCATCTTTTGGCCAAAGTTACTGAATCTATGACCAAAGAAAAACTAACAGCATATCTTTATATTTGTGGTTTTTAATGGGACAAAAAGACCCATTATAGTATTAGATAACAAAAAGCTGCTGCAGATTCATTTTGTCTTCATCTATAATACACACCTGCTCAGAGTTGTCCAAAGTGCTTCCAGGTTTCCCTATGCACTTCTTGAAGCATTTGTCTGTCATTCTCTGAAAATTGAATGAAAGTAAGGCCAGATCAAATATCAGATTCATCAGTGTGATCCGTGACAAGAAGCAGAGACACTGAAGGCTAAACTGGGTTAAAGTCGGATCTAAGAGTCAAAGTTGTGGGTGTCAGGTTGGGTCTTCGTGTTTCTGTGTGTAACGCTTCACTGTTGTGGTCCCACATTTCCATTTAACAAGATCAAAAATAAAGTTGGGGGTTTTATTTCTTAGTTTATTTTTATTTTTTTTTTAAACACCGCTAACCTTATGAGTTCCAAGTTAGCCTCGTTAGCTTAGCATCATTGATTTACCTGCAGCAGCTCCTGAGCGTTAGCCACAGCGATCTGGACCTTCACCTGCTCCATGATGACGCCGGGGTCCATTTTACCGCCGGCTCCCCCCGAAGAGAAGTCTGACCCGAAGCTGTCCATCTTCAACAGGACGCGTTTTTAATGTTTCCCCCCCTGAAGAGAAAAAAAAAAGAAAACACGTGTGGAGAGCCGCCGCTAACTGCAGCTAACGTTTCTGCTCGGTGCCCTTGACAGCGGCGGATGTCCAGTGGCGTCACTTCCGTTTGAGTGTTCTTGGGAAATGTAGTTTAGGTTGGGTTTTGTTGTTGTGGATGTTGTTTTGTTTTTAAATATATGGAAAAGCTAAGGTTTGAGGTTCTGTAATAAATAAAACGCAGCCACGAATATGTATGTGTCGACTACTTGTGTAAAGAGAGACAGCAAAGACTGCTGGCTTCACACACACACACACACACACACACACACACAGATATCCATCTTCGCCACACGGTGGTGATATAATCCATTGAATTAAAGTCTCTGAAAATCCAGTTAGAATTCCATTTATATATATATGTATATATATATTTAACAAATCTCTAATATCTAATATCTAATCTAATGTTGTGAGATTTTTTGATTTGTTGTGAGAACATTTTTGTGTAATTTTATTTATTTGTTGGAACAGGTAGGTATGTACCAGTCTTTGGAGGCGGGTTCAGGGCAGAAATTAAATTTGCATCTCAAAAATCTTATCTTGATCTGATTTATCAAGTAATATGATTTGATTCTGTGAGTTAGTCACTGAAGCCTGTTACTGTTTGCTCTGCACTTTTTAAAACCTGCGCAGCAAGAAGGAGCCAAATGCATAAATAGAAAGCAACAAGGACATCTGCATTGTTTGGGGTTCAGGATGACCCCCCTTGGAGGACCCTCCGCCTCCTGTTTCAGACTGAATGACCTCACTGACTGGACCACCTGCCTTGAGTGAACAAGAATGTGGTACAGTGAGTCTGCAGGCAACAATGCAGTGACCGTTACTGTCACCTAAGCCAGCTCTCTGTGAATGGTTTGTGGCAATATGGGGGGGCATTGAGGAGTAATTGCAGGGGGTCTGATTAGTGGCGTGCCTGCCTGAGAGTAATTAATGACTAGTTAGACAATGCCAATGCAAACACACACACACACACACACACACACACACACACACATATGTCCTTATCCCAGTTGGCTTCAAGCCATGGGAGGGAGGGCGTTGGATTAAAGTGCAGCAAAATGCATTAACCCTAGATTACAATCATGAGTTCATTAATCTAATCTTTTTAAATCCTTAATCTCCTGTAGGCACACTTGTGTGTATGAAAGCATTTGGTCCACTCATTCTCAGGCTCTAGTGTGCGCCATCAACAATGGTTATTATGGGAATGTAAATTACCAGCGCGTGTTTATTGGTGTCAAACGCTGAGGTTGCACAAGGCTGTTATTGGTTCCTTTGAAACACTCAAGTACAAAATATAGCTATAAACTGCAATGCCAAGCAAGCCAAAGCTGTGACGGAAAAATAATGTCATCATGTCAAGTGCTTGGTTTTTGAAAAGGTTTTAATGTGACGTCACTGAAGACTGGCTGAGATATGACTTCATTTCTTGCTTGGCTCAACTGGCTTTGTTTGAAGAACATCTGTGTCAATTTAGGCAAATGTGAAACAAGTTTCAGCAAAAAATAACAACAAAAAAAACAAAACAAAACAAAACAGTCTCTGATTAAATCAAACCCGGTTCTTGGATCAGTTAGTTTCAGCTGAAAGTGCAAATTGCAGCACCAGATTTCTTCCATGTGATAACCTTTACGAGGCCTGATCTGAAGGTCCTCTGTGCCAATTTTGGAGAGGTGTGAACAGAGTTTCTCTGTGGAGGAGCAAATAGAATATAGAGTCTATGGACATTTATAGTACAGGGTGGTTTGAATTCAACTTTTTCCAAAAAATCCAATGATACCTCATTTTCGAAAAGGAGTCCAACCCTTCCACCTCTTGATGGCACCAGTGTGAGGCACCGACACTGAAACATGGCAGAGTTTCTTGGGAGTGTGTTGCAAAATTTTCAGCCTTTGACTGTACAATTCTAGAGGCTCC
Organism: Echeneis naucrates; assembly: GCF_900963305.1. NCBI lineage: Eukaryota > Metazoa > Chordata > Actinopteri > Carangiformes > Echeneidae > Echeneis > Echeneis naucrates. Next base: position 4,011,591 of record NC_042514.1, read on the forward strand.
CACAGCAGAAGACAAAACAAAAAGATGAAAAGGACGAAGTGGAAACGCAACGGCTGCCACCTCCCCCCAAATAAAGGGAACTGAACTGCACTGAAATGTCTATCTGCTGTAAGAAAACAAAGGGAAATAGTGGATAAAATGAAAGCACACTCATACAGATAAACACAGACAGTTGAGAAAGCGCAGCAGCTTTTAATCTTCAAAAGCAGCTGTTGACTGACAATAAGAGGGATTGAGAGACAGAGAGAGAGAGAGAGAGAGGACAAAGCAGAGCTGTGCTGATAGCGACTGCAGTGCAAGTTTTAAAGCCCAGAGCCTCTCAAGTTTGAATAAAAAGAGAACTTATTTCAGACCCAAAATGTTGAAAACATCCTCAGGCCATCTAACCACTGCGCCAACTGTTGTCACTCTTCCTTCTTTGCTAATTTTCTTGGAACTATTAAAGCATGAACAGCACAGGTGCAACAAATAACAGTCAAAAATACCTTTGTTGATTTTAGGAGTACCAGTGAACCACAGCGTTGGTAATATAAACAATATGTCCCTCACAACGGCGCACCTAAATTGGACTGGAGCCATTTTTAATGTCATTAATTCCACCTGTTAACATGTTCACACATGTCCCAACAGTAAAATGTGTGCTCTCTGCAGGCTGGCTCTTTTTCACACAGAGACACTGGTAATATATTTATTTAAAGTATATTTATGGACAAATTAGAATTTGCATATTACTTCCTTTATCATTTTACTGATACAGACTGCACATGGAGGACGATAGCCAGTTTTCCTAAAGGTCCTCTTCCAAACGTCCATGTGGCTGTTGTGACCTTAATAGCTTCAGCAGCCCGTGAATGATCCCTGTATGTGCAGGCTGACTTGGCTGGTTGTAATCCTGATAACCTGCCTGGAACTGAGAGGCATTCTTAATAAATTCCTGCAAAACTCACCAAGGACTTAAATCCATCTGAAAATGCCAGGAATTTGTTTTGAGAAGTGACAATATGGGCCTCAGACAAACTTTAAACTGCTATCATATTATCATAAAAACTGCTGGTTAGTCTGAGCAATAATGTTAATTGTCTTTATTAACACTGGTGTCATATAAAAACAGGCCCGACTGTTAAAGGTCAGAGGCACACGGCCTTGAAAACAGCTACAAGTGAGTTTTCTTCATATGAATACGGTGGTTTTTATAAAACTAAGGGAGGATTATAATCTACACAGCAGATTTTTGGACAACTCATAGGCCAACAAGACGGTAAACAAATGAAGGCTCCAAACAACAGGCCTTAAGTTTTATTCCTGTCAGTGTGGAGATTCGCATGAAGTTTCATCCTTAGCAATATAATTTATTACTGAACTGTTTGCGCCGTCAGAGGATCTGCGATGCAAAGCAAACTATCAGTGAGTCACTCAGCATTTCAGCCTGTTTACTGTACATGCCGTGCACAAAGCCAAGGTTGGGTTTTGACAGTGATATGTTCAGGTAGAAATGTTATTTCTGCACTTGCATTTCATTAGATGAAGTATGGACTCATGATTCTTGTTTCTGGATGTTGTGTAATGGTGCTGTAATTGATTTTATGTCTTACCAGACTGCTTAGTCCTCTTTGTGTGTCTTTTTTTTTTCATGCCTTGTATTAATACTTGAACAGACTTATACTGTTGTCAAATACTTCTGCTGCTCCGCTCTTTGCTGCTGCTGTATCTTAAATGTTGTTTTCTATTGTTGCTGTTTTTAATTTAATGTCTTATGTGGTAAGAGTTTCGCTGCGCTGTGACAGATGTCTATGATGCACATGACATTAGAGGCAAAGTTTAAGTTTGGTGATGACAACAACAATAAAAATCAACAACTTTACCATCATGCAATGAAGTTTTGAATGGAAAACAATAAAAACATTTGATCACATAGCACAAAGGACAGAATAAAATCCCCAAAACACATAAATAATTTACATTTATATCTACTGAAGGCCGCTGGGAGAATAATAACGAGTTAATATTATATATGGAGACTCAGAGTGTCAGATTTTTTTTTTTATTCTTTATTTTAAATTTTTTTTCAGCAGCATTGATACGTCACAAAGATCGCGTAGCTGATTGGACGGCGGCGGCAGGAGGGGGCGGGGCTTCGGTGACCAACACCGCCGCCTGCGCTCTTTCTCTCAGCTCGCTGCTCCGCCGCAGGCTGACCCAAACCCGGGCTGTCTCCGGGAGAACCAGCCGCCTTCCCACTTCTTCTTTCCCTCCCCCCCCTTTTTTTTTTGTTAAAGAAAAACTAACAAGCAAACAGCTTTTCATTTTCCAAATGGCTCCAGTGTTTCCGAGCAGCTCCGGACGCGACGCAGCTTTGAAGTCCGAAAGCGGATTCGCCTGAAAAACTTGAAACGAACGAGCGGCGGAAAGAGTTTGTAACCGAGATAAAGGAATCCGGCTCCCGTCGAGGTAAGCGCTGAACACCCTTTATCCTCACAAAGTACCGATCCAGATCCGATCCGAGCCCCACCGACCCCCCCTCCGGTTCACTTCTGGGTCCTTTTCATGTCGGACGGCTGCAGCAGCCTGGATGTTTGCATGCTGCCGCTCCTGCCGCTCCTGCCGCTCCTGCCGCTTCTACCGCTCCCGCCGCTCCTGTTGCTAAGTTAGGAGGAAAGTTTAGCGCATGTTGAAGTGCTGACCGGAGTTTCACATTTACTGCACAAAAAACCAGTTGGATTTCACGCTGAGCCCCTCCACGGAAGTCCCCCCTCCTCTCTTTTCAGCGGAGCTGAATAGCCGACTTAAATTTATCTGCCGCGGAACAATGGAGGCTTCTACGCGGAAGATATTCATTTGGTCGTTTTAAAGATGTGTACAGTCCTTTTTACTAACCCACTGTGGCATGCAGCTGTTGCTAGAGACAGTAATATTCATCATCTGATAGTCTAATTCCCAGGATGTGGACTCAATACATTTAATTATTATTATTATTGTACTTTGAGAATACACATTTCCATCCCAGAATATCCTCCTGCAGCTGCAGAAGCCACTGCAGGTGATCAAAAGAGGGAGACTGGGCTCTTATCTGTTGCAGGGCTGTTACATAATGTAATCCTGGAGGAGCTGGTCTGAGGTGTGAGATTAATGTGGGCTTGAAAGCTTTAACTTTGGCACCATCTTGTATGTGAACCAGCAGAGAAGGAGAACAGGCTGGCAGGAATCTGTTGGCTCTCGCTGTGCTCGGGACGTGACTCAACCCTGAAATGTTTGTAGGGGTGGGAACGATGTGATATAGTTCAACACGCCCAGGTGTTGCTTCTTTAACTAGCATTGATCTCGGGATGTTGTATCAGAAGTTTGTTGATATATTCACTCAGTCTTTTTTTTTTTTTTTTTTTTTGAGCTTATGTCTTTATGGCACACAGTTGATTTAGTGCTGGCCATCTCTTATCTGATCTCCTTTCATCTCTCCAAAGTCTGAAGTTCATTTCCTGTGCAATTCACCTCACTGATATGAGTCTATGGCTCCATTCATCAGCTGCTGGCACAGTGAGATGTGTTTGTTTATGAAACAGGAGGAGTGTTTATTGCAGTCTTAAAAGGAGCACGCGTTCATACGACTCCTTGTCCTTTAAAAGTATGAAATGAAACAAATGCAAAGGAGTGGCTTTTACTGTCCGTGTTTTTATAAATATTCCTTTTGTTTTTCCAAATGCAGGTTCAAGTCAAGATGTCTGTCAGTAATCACGAGAACAGAAAGTCTCGCTCTAGTTCCGGCTCAATGAATATCCAGCTCTTCCACAAGACGTCCCACGCTGACAGTCTGCTGACTCAACTCAACCTTCTGCGCAAGAGAAAAGTCTTCACGGATGTCATCCTTAAAGCTGGAAACCGATCTTTTCCCTGTCACCGAGCCGTCCTGGCCTCCTGTAGCAGATACTTTGAGGCCATGTTCAGCGGCGGGCTCAGGGAGAGCCGCGACACCGAGGTCAACTTCCACGACTCTCTTCATCCGGAGGTTCTAGAGCTCTTGCTTGACTACGCCTACTCGGCCCGAGTCATAATCAACGAGGAAAACGCCGAGTCACTCCTTGAAGCCGGAGACATGCTTCAGTTCCACGACATCCGGGACGCAGCAGCAGAGTTTCTAGAAAAGAACCTCCACCAGTCGAACTGCCTGGGGATGATGCTGCTGTCGGACGCCCATCAGTGCCAGAGGCTGTACGAGCTGTCGTGGAGGATGTGCCTGGCAAACTTTGCCACTCTCTTCAAGACGGAGGACTTCCTCAGTCTGCCCAGAGACAAAGTCAAGGAGCTTATTCTCAGCGAGGAACTGGAGGTGGAGGATGAGAGCCTCGTGTACGAGGCTGTCATCGACTGGGTTAAGGCCGACATGGAGCAGAGGCACAGCGAGCTGCCCGAACTGCTGCGCTGTGTCCGACTGGCTCTGCTCCCCGAAACCTATCTGCTGAAGAACGTCGCTTCCGAGGAGCTGGTGATGTGCCATAAGGTGGGCAGGGAGATCGTTGAGGACGCCGTACGGTGTAAGATGAGGATCCTCCAGAATGACGGTATTGTCACTGGGTTCTGTGCTCGGCCGAGAAAAGTCAGCCAGGCCCTGCTGCTGCTGGGGGGGCAGACTTTCATGTGTGATAAAGTCTATGTGATCGACAACAAGACCAAGGAGATCACCCCCAAAACGGACATCCCCAGCCCGAGGAAAGAATGCAGTGCCTGTGCTATTGGATGCAAGGTAGATCTGTGATATTATGTCACCTGAACATCTCATTCATTTCATTTCATGCTGTCTAGTTGTACTCAAAATGTGATTTCGCTGTCTGTGTCTCAGGTTTACGTTACTGGGGGGCGTGGCTCTGAGAACGGCGCCTCCAAAGACGTCTGGGTGTACGACACACTACACGACGAGTGGTCCAAAGCAGCGCCCATGCTGGTGGCCCGGTTTGGACACGGTTCTGCAGAGCTCGACCACATGTTGTACGTTGTGGGAGGACACACGTCTCTGGCCGGATCCTTCCCTGCTTCTCCATCTGTGTCTCTGAAGCAGGTGGAACAGTATGACCCTCAGACCAACAAATGGACGCTGGTGGCTCCGCTCAGAGACGGGGTGAGCAACGCTGCCGTCGTCGGTGCCAAGAACAAACTTTTCGCCTTCGGGGGCACCAGCGTCAACAGAGACAAGTATCCCAAGGTGCAGTGCTTCGACCCCTGCCAGAACCGGTGGTCCGTGCCGGCCGCCTGTCCGCAGCTGTGGCGGTACACGGCCGCGGCTGTAGTCGGTAACCACGTAGTGGTGATTGGCGGCGACACTGAATTCTCAGCCAGCTCTGCGTACCGGTTCAACAGCGAGACGTACCAGTGGTCCAAGTTCGGTGACGTGACGGCCAAACGGATCAGCTGCCACGCCGTGGCGTCAGGAAACAGGCTGTACGTGGTCGGGGGCTACTTCGGAGCACAGAGATGTAAGACCCTGGACTGCTACGATCCGTCATCGGACTCTTGGGACAGTGTCACCAGCGTGCCCTACTCGCTCATTCCCACTGCCTTCGTCAGCACATGGAAGTACCTCTCGGCATAGAGGGGCGCGCTGTCTGAGGTTTCTACGGTGAGTAATTGCAGCTTCCTTAAACGGACACAAACAAACAAGTTGTGGATTACATGTGATATTCCTAGTGCCCCTATTGTTGCATAATAAATGGGAACGCACTTTATGGAAACGAGTATCTTTAATCAGCTCAATCCTCCGTGTCACTCATTTAACAAAGCCACGTGAATGCCGCTTTGAACCAGTCCAGGCCATTTTAAAACCCCTCGCTGTTGTCGGGGTTGCCAGTGGTTACAGTTACACATTATCTAGCTGCTGCTGCTGCGACGGCCCGGTGTTGGATAAACATGGCGGAGTCCTGCTTTAAAGAGCAGGAGGAATGTCAGTGGTGCTGCTAATTACAGACAGAGAGAGGGAGAGAGCTGCAACACAAGACCGGTGTCAGCGACCGGGGCGAGGTGGAGAGGCAGGAATCAGGTCTGTGCTTGTTGTGCCACTGGATGTTAGCTGACTGCCTGTCATGAGTCAGGACTTTAGGATGAGTCAGTACCTCAGGAACAGTTGTTGGAAGTAAAATATGACAGAACATCTAGAAAGTTAGGGCCTGGGGCCAGAGGAGTGAGCTAATATTACTCACCTCCTCAAAAAAAGTGATTTTTCTGGCTAGAGTTGTCGACACAAGTGCTTTTTTTTGTGTTTTTAATGAATATAATATAACTTAATGACAGACATAAATCTACCTCAGTGTCATAAATGCCCACAGAACTGACTGAGAATAAAGAAATCAGCGGGGGGGGGGGGGTGGCTCCATCTCAAGGGTATGAAAACACGACTGACTGAAATATAACATGCCATATGAGTGAAGGATTGCTCGTCCTAATCTGCCCGAAGGAACGACAGGTGGCAGTTTTCACAGCTTCATGCCAGATAAGAAATGATGCATTTTCTCCTGAGCAATTTCCACTTTTTCTCCCAGGGTGAAGCAGGAGGGGTTGGTGGAAATAAGGCAATCATTTTGAAGGCTGTGCGGTTGTGTTGTGTTGTTTTGTTTTGCTTTTTAATATATGTGCCCAGAAGTGATAAAGCTAGTTTTACGATGCCTATCCCGTTATTTTTGGCACTGATGCAATCAATGGAAAAGACGCGTCGATGCCGCGCTGGTTTTACATTTTAAAAAGCTCTGTTGCATCTTTTATTGATGGTTTTGTGGTTTTATCTTGACTAGATTCATGCATTTTTAAAGGAAAAGCTTTTATTAGGTTGACTACATTCACGAAGCACATATGTTATCTGTCCTAATGTAATCGCTGCGTGCAACTAGTTTAATGCAGCCGGTGTATCATCAACATCCACACTTAAAGCAATCAAACCTCGAGGTTTGCATACACCAGAATTTGAACTCAGGAGCGTTCAATGTACCGAAATAGAAATATATTTCATATAATGGTTTCCGCAACTTAAATTTAGTTTCATCATCTTTCTGTTCTTCTGCAAACAGCAGCTTTTTCCTCTCGGGAAATCAGGAGGCCGAGTCCAAACAAGGCCCCCTCTCTGCTGCCAAGACGTTTTGAAAGTAAAGTGAAGTGGAAGCTACTGAGAATGTGTGACTAGTGTCTACAGTAAACAGCTGGGCATGACGGAGCTGGGGGCTTAGCATAATCGGGCTGCTGGTGCGGACCACTGTCTCCGCCGTAGTCAAGGTTTTTCTTGCCCGATGGAGACAGACAGCCTGGCTATAAAAGATCAAGGCACCCCATCCTTATGAATTCAGTTACGCGGCTACAGTAGCAAGTGTCCCGCTGCCAACCGCCTTTATGTTTAATTACAGCAGAGATGGAAAAAGCTCAGATTTCCAGTTTGTCGAGCAGGCGTCCTACCCTGACTCTGTTTGACTTTCTCTCACTTGAGAAAGGGAGCAGTGGGGAGGGGGGGGGTGTTAGTAGTGGGTGGGTGAAATGGCAGAAATTTCACACACACACACACACACATACAAACACATACACACGTAACAAGGATACTCAGAGATGTATACACAAACAGAGGAGGAGGATGAAGCGGAGAGCGAGTAAGACCAGAAGAAGCAAAGCTATATTTTGCTCCGTTTGGCAGCAGAGACTAACGCCTGCCTAAAAATACTTTGCTCTCGAGGCTGTCAACTTTCAGCCGGGATCAGAGGGACAAATAATTGTGCGCGTGTTTGCGTGTGTATGTGCCAGAAAGTGGGGACCATAAAGAATTATCCGAACATGTGAGGACATTTTAATTGGTCTGGATGTTTGGCTGAGGGTTAGAATCAGATTGGATTTGACATTTAGTTGTGATGGTTGAGGTTAGAGAATGCATAATATCAACCAGTGTCCTCACAGTGGATGAAGAACAAGTATGTGTGTGTCTGTTTCTTTTACGACGGGGCCGAAACCACCAGTCAGCTGTTCAAGTATTCACTAGTAGTATTGTGAGTTTTTATGCAATTGTAAAACCACTTGTTTTCTACTCGTACTACTCGGACTCGCACACACAAACACACAGGCAGTTGCATTGCTGGCACTGCCCGCCCGTCCTTTAAAAAGCCATCCATCCTAACTCTAATTTGGGAGGAATGAAAGTGTGGCCTGCATTCCCATTAGTGAGGATTTGTTAATGTTGCCTTGCGGTCGGGGCCTTTTGGTTGTCCTGGCAGGTTTTCGGGGCCTGTATGAGATTACCAGCCTCCCTGCTCTCTTTTTGTCACCACTGGCTGTAGTCGGGGAGTCTTGCACATTTCCACCAGATGTGGCCAACTGCAGACTCTGGGGCCAAACCAGAATCCACTGCTGATGGAAAAGTATTTGTAAATGTCGAAGTGTTATGGTCGTTATTTGTTATGGTCTAGACAGAATTTATTTGATCACTTTGACTCCTTGCTGTCTAACCTTCGCGCTGCTTATGAAAGGCTATAGCTGGCGTATGTTTTGGAGGTGGTGTGTCAAGTAGCATCAGGGAGTAATCTGGTCCGCCTTTGGTACCAGGCCGGCCCGATGTAACAGGAGATCCCTGCACAAAGTTCAGCACCGTCTCTGTCTCCTTTTAAACCACCTAACTATAACAGCCCCAGAAAAGACTGCTATCCACACTTGAACCTCTGTTTTTTCACCCCACTGACCCCTCTTTTTCCCTTCTCCTCCTCCTCCTCCTCCCTCCATCCCTCCTCACCTCCCAGCCCCGCTGCGCCTCAAATGACAGACATTAGTGGCATTCTCCTCTCTTTTTTTTTTTAAAACAGCTTCAGCCGAAGCACTTACGAGGTGGGCACAGCTCTATGTGATAGGGCACACCTGGAGAGGTCGGGGGGCCACAGGGGGAGCCGTCGGCGGTCTCTCTCGTGTCCTCACACAGCTGCTGTAAAATGGAAAGGTCACAGTGGGATCAGGGAGGCGGAGTGCAGAGGCTTCAGTCACTCAATACTAATGTTTTATTAATGCCTCGCTGTGAGGGCCACCAGGAACACAAGCTGAATGAGGCTTTTATTGCGGCATCTGTGCACAACAATGATCCCACCTCCGTCCGCTCAGACACACACACGCACAGTTAAAGTTAGTATGTGCGCACACACGCACTTTGTCTCCGGTCCCTTGAGTAATCAATCTGCCACATTACAGCCCTTGGCACGGCTGCTTAAATTTGCATAAACCTAATGGAGTTTTTATTGGTCTTTTCTCCACGCTGTGAGTAACAAAAAGTGAAAGGGAAAAAGATGCTCAAAATGGCTGAATAATCGCCCAGACTAATTTGATTACAGCCTTAAAAAGAGACGAGCTGTCATACAGTTACAGGGGCCTCCTCAGAAAGCCAGCTGGGACAGGACAGACTGTGTCCGCCTGGTAATTAATCTGAATTACGTAATATTTGCATCTCAGAAGTAGCGCTGAAGTGGCGTGCATTCGCTCACAGAGATGCTCTTTGTTCCAGTCTTGCACTTTTTTTTTTTTTTTTTTTTTTTCCCAAGGACTCATCAGGATGTGGCACATTACTCTCTGCAGCTGGACCAAGATGTTCATGGCGGATCCAGCAGTCCTTTATGTGTCCCCCAAAACAATGCAGCCTCATGTAAATGAAGTGACTGCAATTCATACGGTGGTCAATACAGTGGAATTCTAGGTGGTCATTAGTAAACATGGCACGGGCCTCGTTGGACACAAGGGACAGATAAAGAAAAGGGACCCAGCTTTTGGTTTGGTGTATTGTGGGTGATTGGGCCCATGGAAGACACAGATGGAGTTGAAGGTGCAATAAAGCAACAAACAAAAGAAATAAAACTGGAGATTAATGTCATGATGCAGGTGTCGTCCCCCTGATAAATGTGACCTGGTCGACCTGTAGACCGAGTGGCAGCCCTCCAGGGCGTCACCTATTGGTTTGTGAGCTGTTGTTTTGAAGCCTCTGATTTGTAATTTGGCTGTCACCATTTGTTTTGGGTTTTTTTTTTTTTTTTTTTTTAATATATATAATCAGACGACAGCGCAGGACAAAGCAACATTTCATCTGCTGCTTTGTGGTAAATTTTAGTGTAAATGGGAGCATCCTTTAAAAAAAAAAACAACCATTATGTTGGAAAGAAGTACACTTGAAACTAAAGACTGAGATGGAAACGTTTACTGAGCGAATAAACCAAGTGAGGAATAGGGCCATTTTCCCATATACTTCAATACAAGCTGTCTTTTTTGGAGTTGCCCCTCTTTTCTACACAGTCTGGGGTGTTGACATTTTTCAAGTCCTGGACTAACTTTTGAGTTTGTCAAACTGAATCTGGCTTCAGTCCCGAGTGGAGCAGACAGTCAGAGTCAGGTTAAACCTCCGAGTGCCAAATCCAATCCAATCAGATCGTCCCAGCCCATCTGTTTGGTCTGCTCAAGGACACATGGACTCTCTCCATCCCTCACAGCAGCAGGGCCCGACTGAAGACACCCACACACACAGAACGGAGTACTTTCTGCATTACATCTATTAACCTCACCCCACGCTGGCACCCCACAGCTTTACTCCCTCCAAACATGACACTATCTGTTGGCAGGAGGAGGTCGTATCTGGGAAGGTCGATTTTGACTATTTTGGTTCCTCGAGGAGGTCAAAACTCAAAAGTTTGAAGGCAAGTCAGGATGAATCTGTCCGCATTAAAGATCGTAATTTTACATCCGTATCAAATGTGAACTGAGCCGCCGCTACAGCTCAGTGGTTTATGTAATTGACCTTGATAAGGCAGGTACTAATAAAGGGACTCTGAGGCGGTCTAGTGCTCATTTCAGAGGACAACAGGACCCTTGTTGTAGCTGAGGGGGGGCTGGAGTCTGGCAGTGTGAGCCTGAGGCTGTTTGATGGACGTACTGATGGCGGCAGGCATTTTACCTTTGTGGAATGACTTTTTCATTCCCCTACAGAAGTTTAATAAAAGTTCACTGGCACACAATAACCCAGAGAGACGGACTTTGGCATCAGTGATGATGTAGTTTTTTGTTTTTGTTTTTTTTTTTGGGGGGGGGGGTCTTAAAGTGTTTAAGATTCAGGGTCATTTCCCTCATCATCTGCGGTTGGGAGAGATTAGAGTTAAAGAAGCAGAGAAACTCAGCCTGTGACCCAGAGAGGTGGGGGGGGCAGAGGGGGGCAGCAATGGAAACTTCCACCAGGCCTGCAGTTGCATGAGATAAGCGTTGCATCAGAGTCCTTTGAGGGCTGTTAATCAAACTTCATTAGCTTTTCCAGTGAAGATTAAAACGTCCCCCAAGTGAGAGAAACTGAAGAATCAAAAGCCGCCCTAATAACTTGGCTGTAAGGATGATTTTTGGTGGATTTCCGTTTTGGATTCCAGTAATAACAACAACAATAATAATAATAATAATAATAATAATAATTAATAATAAAAGAACCTTCTAAAAAAGATTAAGAAAAGCGAGGCGTCATTGTTTTGATTTGGGTACCAAAACCAAGTTGGCTTCTTTAAAGGAACTGCTGAAACATGTGGAAATAATACGTTTCTTTTTGTAGTGGCATCTATTTTAGGATTTGGGTTTAATATAAAACCCTGCAGTTTGCAGAGCATGGGGGTTAAATGTGCAATCAGAAAGTTTCCTCGCTGCTGCTTACTCTAAAGTCCGTTTGGATCCTACTGTTGTTCCAGCAGCACAGAGCTGTGACTGACCGTTATGCTCCAGGCGAAGCATTCACAACAGTAACAGCTGTGTTCGGCTCAGTGGAGGCTTCTGTAGCAGCATCAGCCGGCTTTGTTGGCCGTGGAAATGAGAACTCATTAGGTTATCCAAACAAACTCCCCCCCCAGCAGAGCCTCCCTGTAACTGTCAGCCATCTTCCTCCCAGCGTGGAGAACAAAAACACGTTCTTCATCTGCTCTGGTAGAGCCGAGTTATCATCAAAAATATGCAAATGAGATGCAAACAGCATACCCCCCCACCCCCACCACCCCAAATATTCACAGAGGGGAGCATTCCTTTATAACAGCAGGGGAGGAAAATTAGACACCCTCAAGTGTGAGTTTGCAGAGTGTTTGTAGTAAAAACTGTACTTTGTGTGCACATGCAGGAATTTGCAAATTGAACCATAACAAGCTGTCACACGGTGTGATTTATATCCGGATGAAGCAGATGAGCAGATGCTTTTGGAGTATGTGTTTTATCAGAGCGAGGCCCTGCCACGCTCAGATATTTATGAATGTAGCAGCATAGATGGCCTGAGCAGCTTAATCCCATATGTCAGGAGGACTTTGGTTGGATAAAGCGCCATCCTGAGGCATAATTAACGGCATGTTGAAGTCTGATAAAATGGCTCGGTGATAAGCTGACGTATAGCTCGGAGGACCCGAGTCGCTGCATTCCTCTCTGCTCCCTGAGAATCTCTCACACATGTGGCCTTTCCTCTGAGTTCTCAGGATCTAAACATTGATCTCCCTCCATCTCTCTCCGCAGATCAGCCGTGGTGTCTTGGTATTCAGTCTCCCCTTCGCCATCTGCAGAGAGGGGAAGGAGGACGGCTCTGTGTTTTCCTGCCGTGGCTCCATCCAGTCCGATTCATATTATCTCCATCTTCAGAGGAGCGAAGGCCTGATTCCTGGAAACAGCCCAGAGACTGGAAGTCTGCGGCCTCTTTCCACCTGATCTGTTTACTCATCGTTCTTGTGTAACTTTCCCATGTCACCACTGAGCCTGAGCTGGACTCGTTGCCATGCATACTGCAGGGACTTCACAGCCGTGTCTATATAACACGCCGGCCGCAGCCAGGAAACGGACCGATCGCGTACATGTGGGCTCAGATTTTCTCTTTCAAATAAGCTACTGTGACTGTGTCAGCCCTGCACTGCTCAACCGACTCACTCCATCATCTAACATGTATTATATCGCCAGTAGATTTCCAGTTCAACAGACTCTGAAAGGCCTCATGAGTGTCTCTCAGTGACTTGATGTTTTAAAGCGAACTGAAAAAAAGAAAGCCGGCTGTCCTTTGTTGTGGTTCCTGTCCTCTCCTGACACTGGGCGTTTACTCAGGTGTAATTTATTTGGACTGCTGATAGACTGAATTAGACCTTTGCTCTGCCAGGCGTACGGGGAACTAGAGAAGACGTTTGGGGAAGTGTATGATTTTGTGCACAAAAACAATCTTCCTGTCTGTATTTTTAGACATTGGACTCGGGCTTCCCTTAATTTTGGTGAGCTAAATTTGTATCTTCCTTCTCAACTTAAAATACGAGCTTGCAAAGAGAGAATGTGACCCATCACGGCCGGAGAAGATACTTTTTCTTATTTTAAACTATGATTTTTGTCATTCATTTTGTGTCTCAGGGTTATGTATAGTTTTGCCTTCATTTGTTCAAGGATGGGCAGCCTGTGTCTTTCCTGTTCTGAATACTTCTTCTTGTGAATGTACTAGTCTCTTTACACAACTGTCTCATCTTAGAAAACATTCTTACATTGTAAAAATGTGTGATTACGCTTCATAGCAGTGGTCATATTTAAAACAAAAATGTTGCCAAAACACGAATAGCTAACCTTAGTGTTATTTTGGATTTAAAAGATGGAAGCTAGGTATTTCCAAAGTAGTAAACTTTGTAGCTATAATATTTGTGTATCTCAAATGGAAGTTTTGTGTGTGTAGATTGTATATTTGCTTTGTGATTCATTTGTAGAAGCCTTTTGATTTGCACAATTTGTACAAAGAAATCTCTTCATGGTCTTAATTTTTTTTTTTTTTTTGTATCTTTGTCTTAACCCAGCATGGGTAGTGTGAATAATCGGAGCCTTTTTGTAGCACATAATTGATATTTCACTCTCAGCAGTCTTCATGTGTGCGGTTTCTTCCATTCTCTTCAATATGCTGGTGTGTAAGCTGTTACTGATAAACCATCTGTTACTTCACGCTCTGCAGCTCAAAACTTGTCAATAAACGTCCTGTCAGGAACCTACTCTGTCGATGTGTCCTCTGTTCTCCAGGGACTGACCGGAGCTCGGCAGCTGTGTCTTTAAAACAACATGGTCAGCCGTATAATCACACAGGTGCTCTTAACGTTCCTGGAATAGTTTCCTAACGCAGGATACGAGCAGGTTTGGTACGTCTCCTTCCCGTCCTGTCTGTCTCTCCCTTTAATACTTCCTTGTCGTAGCGATATCACACGTTCTGGTGATGTGGTATGTGAAGTGCAGGTCTCTGCTGCGGCGCTGCACTCGCCGAGTTAAGATGTGCAGCACACATGACAACCGTCCTAAAACCCTGAAGAATGTGCTAATTCTGTCTGACGGCCGGCGTCAGTCAGGTGATGCCTATCCGGCACCTCTGAGCCCAGCTGAGAGCAGATCTGCGTGAGAAGACGCCGGAGTCTGGACTGGGCGTTGGGTGGGGAAGCCGTCTGGTTGGCACACGTTTCGCAGGGAGGGGAACCAGGAGAGGAATGTGTCCACAATCAGGGAGGCGGCTCTGAAATCACCACCTGCAGGCTCCAGGTTTCAGGATGTTGGCGATGTCATGTTGAGAAACATGTTGTGGTTATGTTTCAGCAATCTACGCCCTCCGCTTGCAGACATTTTGATTTCGTTAGCTCTTGTTATACTCTGAATTCCAATCAGTCTGTCTCAGAAGACGTGGCAACCAATGATTTAGCCCACATGCTCTCTTCTTGGCTTTGGAAAGAGCAAGCTGACGGCAGCAAATCATCAAATGGGTGAAACTAACCCGCTTCATGACCAAGATCATGCTCCCCATTAGTGGGAGTGCCTTGATGATTTGACTAAACGTCCGTGAAATAAGCAGAAAAAAGGACGTTGAGTTAAATTTGGCTAAATGAACTGCACACACAGTGAGAGTGGGGAAACAGCCTGAACTGAATCTTTTGTGCTCCAGGCAGTTTGCAGACCGAACAAACGTTTCCTCAGATACATTGATCTCTGGAAGATCATGTCCTAAATATTTCGAGAGGCTCCATGTTTAATTAACAGGAAATTTGCCCCAAATACACAAACTGATTCTCTAACAAATTACAGCGTTTGTGTAACAAATTACATGAAATCTTTAGGGGATGCCCCAAAACAAACTCTCCGGTGACATAATGCACCATCCAGCATTGTTAGATCTTTTCAAAGCCAACAGGAAAAAACTAAACATCAAAGCTCGCTGTTAATTGGATGCAAACAAGAGACAGCTCCCACAAAAATGTCCCTCTGAAGCCATGACATCATGCCTATAACAGGCGATGTCCAGTCAAGCATCTGGACACGTCCATGAGTACAGCGCTTCATCAAAGGTTAGAAAAAATACAATACAGGCGTGCAACAAAAGATGAAACGGTCCTCTGTGAAAAGACGACCTGGCACTGGACAGCAGGATGAGCCGGCCAGTCAGTGCCTCCTATTGTAATGCAAAATGTGCAAACCGAGCAATTTCAAACACATTTTGCCGACAACACAATTAAACCACAGTGAATAAATAGACATTCGAAAGTCGGCGGAAGACAAAAGAGCCTCAGAAGCTGCCAAAACAAAGGAAAAACGTGGAGGGAGGGAGGAGAGTGAAGCGAGAGAAGGAGGACGAACTGCCATAACAATCTGGATCCTGGACTGAGGGATGGGTGAGGCTTGTGTGTGTGCCTGTGTGAATATGAATTTATGTTTAATGTGCATGCCTTTCTGTGATGGTGATGGTGTGTGTGTGTGTGTGTGTGTGTGTGTGAGACAGAGAGATGGGGGAGGAGCAGTTGTGGCTTCTTGTTAACTCGTAAGAAAAGAGGCAGCGAGGTGGAACGGACAGGCACGTTGCACTCCACCCAAATATTGGCGTGTGTCTGCTGGCCGGAGACCCCCAACTGGGGCCTCCGCCTGCCCGGATGGGGACAAAGACGCCTTGTTGAGGCCAGAATCAAACTGCTCTTACCTTCCCTGGGGGGGGTTCCCCCCGTTCCCCCTGCAGGTTGGCTCAGCAAACCCCCCACATGGACCTCTCCGATCAATATTTACCTTCTGGTCCAACCAGATCTGCAAGCATTCAAAGGAATATATAGAGAAAGGCAACATTCACATCATTGAATTAATCCTGAAACATTTTGTTTTTGTAATTAAGAGGATGTTTGAAGTGCAGGACACATTAATTCGTGCAGAATTGTGTGTGTGTGTGTGTGTGTTTCAGAGATGCCGTACCAGCAGCAACAACGTGCTAAAAACCATTTGAGGGCAGACTTGGTTTCTTCCTGCTCTTACATAAGTCTCCCTGGTTGCAAATCTCTGCAGGCAAACATCAGTGTTGTCTTATATTGTCTTTGAAATTAAGTTTCATTGTACTTTATTGGCATGGAGACGAAGAAAGCCTCTCCGTGTCTGTGCTGCTGGTGGAGTTTGGCTGCGGGCCTCTCTGCTGGCAGCAGCTCTGAGGTTTCTGAGCTGACTGGGGAGTAAACAGAGTGTGAGACGGACCGACAGACAGAGGACAGACGGACTAACCACTGGAGCGAATGCAGGAGTTTTTGTCTCCCCCCTGCTGTCTGAGCAGGAGGTGTGTGTGTGTGTGTGTGTGTGTGTGTGTGTGTGTGTGTGTGTGTGTGTGTGTGTGAACGAGAGACTTGAAGCTGTCTGTGCTCATTCACAGCCTCTTCTGCAGACTGAACTGTGTATCGTGTGTTTTCTGTCACTGCTGCCGATACTTCCTGCCTTCCAAGAGCATAAATACACCCCCCCCAAAATAAAAACATAATTAATTAGATATGAAGCTTAAAAGGTTTATTTAGATAAACTTATGAGTAGCTCCTTTTTAACATGTTAAGACTTTAAACTGCAGGTATCAACAAACTAAGTCTCCATGTTTTGTCACAAACAGGAAATGTCAAACAATGAAACTTCGATAAGTCCACGAAAACCACGTTGCCAAGTGGAGATTTGGAAAAAGACATTTCGTATTTAGAGCTGGTGCATTTTCATACATAAAGGTCTTCACTGAGTGTCGAGTTGAGTAAGCCTGTAGAGTCTAAAGTAATAAAATGTTTTATATGGCCAAAAGTATTTTAAACTTTATTGAAGGTTCAGGTTTTGTTGACACTCTCACAGGCAGATTAGTTCATTTCTGTGTTTTGTCTCATGTATTTAAATAGAAGAAATTATGACCTCTAATAAAAGTAGGATTAATTGTATGAATTTGATATTTGAGTTTTTCAAAGCCAGACGTGTTGTTCCTGCAGCTGGAAATTATTGTATTTGTTTCTGCTGACGGCACAGTCGGCAACCCCGACCTTAAACTTAAGACGTGGTATTGATCCCACGTCGGCACGTCTGCCAAAGTCTTTATATCGCCTTAACTTAAAATAGCAGATGATGCGTGGCTGAGTTAAATGATCTCCCAGCATGAATAATCCCTCTCCAAACAAGCTCCATTATTACGAAAATTATGTGTTGCCATTGTAACTCGACACAGAGGTGTGAAATTGTAATCATTGTGGATTAGAGAGGCAACCTGTGTCTGCAGACTTGTTCCAACAACGTTTGTGTGTCTCTCTCTCTCTCTCTCTTTCTCCACCAGATTAATTTCACGGCTTCTATTTTTGAGCGTCCGTGCAGTGAAGACCTGCGGCTTCGACGAGAAAGAGAGAAATGTGAGCATTGTGACAAGAGAGCGCTTTCAGACAGTAATAGCTGTTTACACAATGGAATAATTACCCAGTAAATTACAGGGAGGAGAGAGGATGAGAGGAGAGAGGTGGACAGGAGGAGAGAGGAAGAGAGGTGGAGAGGAGGACAGGAGGAGAGAGGAAGAGAGGTGGAGAGGAGGACAGGAGGAGAGGAGAGGAGAAGAAGGGAGGAGAGGGGGGGAAGGGGAGGAGGAGGAGGGAAGGAGAGGAGCAGAGGGGGGAAGGAGAGGAGGAGAGGAGAGGAGCAGAGGAGAGGAGCAGAGGAGGGAAGGAGAGGAGGAGAGGAGGGAAGGAGAGGAGCAGAGGGGGGAAGGAGAGGAGGAGAGGAGGGAAGGAGAGGAGGAGAGGAGAGGAGCAGAGGAGGGAAGGAGAGGAGGAGAGGAGGGAAGGAGAGGAGCAGAGGGGGGGAAGGAGAGGAGGAGAGGAGGGAAGGAGAGGAGCAGAGGGGGGAAGGAGAGGAGGAGAGGAGAGGAGCAGAGGAGGGAAGGAGAGGAGGGAAGGAGAGGAGGAGAGGAGGGAAGGGGAGGAGGAGAGGAGGGAAGGAGAGGAGCAGAGGGGGGAAGGAGAGGAGGAGAGGAGAGGAGCAGAGGAGGGAAGGAGAGGAGGAGAGGAGGGAAGGAGAGGAGGAAATGTGAGAAGAGGGGCAGGGGAGGAGGAGAGGAGGATTCGCCACTTTGTCCTGAAACATGCAAACGCACATTCGGCCATTTTCCTGCTGTTTGCCTGCACATTCAAATTCCAAGTGGCCCTTAATGAGAACAGGAAAGCTTGTTTTCTCTCCCCGTTGGCAGAACAAACCTGCAGTTCACATTATTTCTGAGGACTCTCACCACTCTTTGAATGGTTTTATTTAAAAACTGCTGCACAGGAAGGTAACGTTCTCCATTAATTCACACAAAAGAAAAAAAAAAAAAAAAAATCAAGAAAAGGCTAAAAATTGGAAGTCATATTACTCACTCATTCATCTTCTACCTCTTATCTGTTTCCGGGTCACGGGGGGGTGCTGGAGCCAGGGGGCGGGGTCAACCTGGACAGGACCAACACACAGAGACCGACACAGACCAACAACCACTCACACTCAGTGACCCCCGGCAGGGAATCAAACCTTCTTGTAATGAGACATGTCGCCGTGCTGCCCCAAATTCATAGTAAGAATATTTCATTTTTTTTCTTTCCCAACTTATTACACATCACATTTATGGCCGTTTTGGGAGAATCCAAACTCTTTTAGTATAAGCTAGTTAAAAACAGCTCCACCTTTAAGGTAAAATGTCAAAAATCACACAGCTTTACCTGCCCTCCCACCGTTTCCTCCTCTGACAGATAAAAAAGAAACAAAATAGTCTCTTCAGACGGCCAGGCTAGTTGTTTTTTTTTTTTTAAGCACTTAAATTTCAGTAGATATGTCTGAAGTTTAATAGATGCAGGTTTTGGTCAAGGCATGAATCTGACCAGCAGAATGACCAAACTAGCCAAACTAATAACGTCATACTGAACAATCCCTCTCTAAAACAAAGCAGCTCAGTGCTTCCTCCACGCCGGCCCACAGTGGATGATGCAGCAATATGTCCGTCCAACAAATGGCATTTTTAGGATGCCTCTGCCCTCCCATTACAAACAGAGGTGGGAGGACCGTCTGAAACATGCACATCGGTAGAAGATCCTTTGTGATCCCTCGGATGGCGTCACAAAGTCAGCGGGGACAGTTTCATTCAAAGGCCTCGTCCGCCGACGCCTCGATGAGCAGCGACTGTGGGCAGAGCCGGCGGACATTCTGGACGAGCCGGGCATACTTGGACTCATGCAGCACATTTCTCTTCATCTGTGTCACAAAGACCCCCCCCAAAAAAAGCAGCAGCCCTTTGTTCTTGTTTTCATATAAATGCCACTTCCTCTGAATCTCATTAATAAAACAGATTAATTCCCAGTTGGGTTGGAGTGAGCATCGAGGAGGTGGGGGGGTGCTGTTAGTAGGGTACGGCATGGAGGGGTTTCATATGTTGCCTGAGGTAGCACAATGGTGCGCACACACACACACACACACACACACACAGCTACAACCCCCCTTGCTTTTGCAATCAAAAGTGCCTTTCCACTTGAAGGGAGAAAAAAAACTTCAAAAGCATCATCAGTCTGGTGAGAAGACCTCAGAGTCGGAGCACGGCAGCTGTAAACCCGCCCTGTGGCACACAGACACACCAAACAGAATTATGAAAGAAGCCACAAGTCTCAGTGTGTGTCTGTGTTCGAGGCAGCCCCTGCTGCTGTATCATGTCCGCCTGACCACTTCAGATGTGATGTGACACCGAGGATGAGCAGCACAATGGCGAGATCCTCGGACGTGTCAGCAGCATCTGCCTCCGTCTGGGGACTGACGTGTGTCGACCTCCCTCCTCATTCAGGCCGGAGCACGGGGGCTTATACGAGGCTAATGAAGCAGACGCAGGCTGCACTAACACACGCTCATGCATGCACGCACACAAATAGGCACAGACAAGCGAATATCGCCCCTGTTTGAGCGCCATGTGGCTGCACCGTGACCAGCATCTCATCTCAGATTCCTCAAATTCCCCCAAGAGCTCCAACTCGGCTACACAGACGATAAGATCCTGCGGCGGAGAGGAAAGGCTCAGCGGAGGTGGGTCAGTGCACAAGAGCACAACACTGAAAGATTAATGATGAGACCGGAGAGAAGAGCAGGGTGCATGGTGAACTCAAGTGCAGCTGCTGTTGTTGTTGTTGTTGTTGTTGTTGTCGTCGTTTTCAAAGCAGGTGAAGGCCCGACCGCTGCGATCTGATTGGTGCTTCCCGGAGAGCCGAGGGAAGGATAGTTAAAAGACAAACCGACACAGCAGGAGAGAGAGGAGGGGAAACAGATACCAAAAATAAAAGAACAGAAAACAGGGAGAGTGCGGCCCTTCCTCCGTCTGTGGAGGTTACAGCAGACGACACAACTTCACCGGAGCTTGTGTTGCATTATCATACTACCCCTCTTAATGCACTCTAACACTGCCAAGAATCTTTGACATGTTAATGGTGTGAAATTAGAGCCACAGGAAAAAAATAGAAAAAGAAAAGCATTGTGTGTGTATTTACAGTATGCTGTGCATGTGCGTGCACGCCCAGGACAGATTTCAGTGGGTTGGCAAATAATTTCTCCTCCGCTGCATAAATTAAGTTTCTTCCTCAGAGGTGATGACAACCTGAAAGCCTTAAACAGAGCAGGGTGTGTGTGTGTGCGTGTGTGTGTGTGTGTGTTCAGCCCTTCTGTCTACAATACTGGAGCTCAGATATAAACACATCAGTCGGCAGCTCCTCTGCTAATTTGTCAGGGATGAACTCAAAGTATTTACAGTTTTCATGTATCACATTTTATTTCACTTCACTGTTTTTTTTTCCCATAATAAGATAAGATTGTTTTTGATGGACTAAACTACCCACAGTATAAAAAAAAAAAAAAAACAAAACACCCAGTGATAAATAAATGATCCAAATGAAAATTATATTGTTGTATTGAAATGCACCAATCTGAGCAGGGAAACATAAACTACTTTTTTTGTTGTTTTGACAGGAGTCGAATCTGCAGTTTGTTCAGTGACGACCGACTTGATTTGGTTTGCCGCCTTATTAAGGATTTCACGGTCCTGTGGAGCGACTCGGCGGCTGTGGTTAAGGTTGGGTGCAGACGGTGGTCTTGATGAAATATTGAAAAGGCCACCCCTGAGCCGAGGCACGAGCCGCGATGTGTTGGCTTCATTAATATTTAACTGGAGCCACAGTCTTCTCTCCTAACCTCACCCAAAGTGCTTCTGTTGTCTGAGGGGTCGGGTTAGGGTTAGGGTTAGGGTTAACCCGACCCCTCGGCCTGGTGTGCTTCGTTAACTAACCAGCCTCTCTGCCGAGCCCAGTGGCAGTATTGTGTCTTGCACAACATATTTGGAAAGAGAAGTTCGTTTTGCAGGAGACAGCAGTCATTGTTGTCTCCTCTTGGGGGGGGGGGGGGGTCCTGCGTTCACTGAAGCTTTGTTGTGTTTCCTTCCTACATCTGTGTCGGCTTTGTGTTGTTGACCTTAGTGAAGGCTGCAGACGGGCCAGCTGTAATTAAGTACTATCCTAATTAAAATTTCCTCTCTTTCTGCACGCACACACGCAAACTCAGCCGAGCTTTGTGTCTTTCTGGTGTTTGGCGTTGCAGCAGTTAGTGGCCTTTTGGTCTTTTGGCAGCATCTTCCAGTCTCCACTACACCCCCCCCCCCCCACCACAAACTAGGGCCAGTCAGCCATCCAACGCTGCCTGCCAGCTCTGGTGGGAGGCTGGCGACTGCTCCGTTCCAGCTCCTAAATCAGAGAGGCTGTGTTTAGATCCCCCCCGTAGAGCAGCTCTACACTTGTGATGAGCTTTGCTGCGCTCCGCTCTTCCGAGATGAAAGAAGGAAGCGCTGAGGAAGCTGCACGCGGTTATCCTCACCCCAGTTCGGACCTTTCTGGTCCAGCAGCCCGTCTGAATGCTCTCCCCTTTCTCCGGCATCTGCTGATGTTGCACTGAGGAGGGGAGAAAAGAGAAAAAGACGATCCAGGACAAAGAATACTTGTGGTGGTTTTGAAGATGCAGAAAGCAAAACACCATCTTATTTAAACAAACAAAACATAAATGAAGGAACTACGCTTTGCTTGTGATATTGAAAGAGTTGGACTGGACTGAAGTGCAGCCCCCCCCCCCCACCAGGCGACATACAAAAGGACAACAGAGCCTCACAAAGAGCTCCTCGGGGTAATAGAGAGGTTTAAGTGTGTACCATCAACAAAGGTGAATCTGCTTTATGTGACAGTGAGAGCCCACAGCTGCCTTTTACTTTCTGTCCCGCAGGCTTCTTGTTCCCTTTCACCGTAAATCTACACATATTTTCCACGTTGTATTCCCATTTTCTTAAAAGCATACACACACAGAGCAGAGACTTTCAGAAGCATCTTTGACTTTTACACAAAGCTCCTATTGGGTCTTTACAGGGAGAAACTTAGCAGATGAAATTGCCCACTCCTTCACTTTGGGCTTGGAGGAGGATTTTCCATGCTTGCTGCCAGGGGGCTATTTGACTTGGCACTGCTAGCATTTGACTTTACGTACCAGAAATGTGTGAGAGTGCGTTTTTTTTTTTTTTGTGCTTCTTTGAAAATGCCAGAGACCTCCCACACTGCATCAGCCCCGAACAATACTGCGTCCCGAGGCTCACATGGGAAATGCTCAAAGTGCTTTCCGATGTTAATGTCCAGAATGTATGCGGACGCTTGATTTTGTGAAACTATTTCCAAATAAGGCCTATTAGCATTATTATTATTATTATTATTATTATTATAAAGAAAGTGGTGGATATTCATCTGATATTGGTTATTACTGTCTTCATTTAAATTGTGTTTCTTTCTTTCTTTCAAATATCTTTGGGGCGGACACTTCGATCTTACAGCTTATGTCTTGCCTGTTGTGCCTTTATGCTGAATATGAAACTGTGTTTGTGGAGTCAAAGGTTTTAGGTTGTTGTGAGCAAAAAGCCCAAAATGTCACAATGTCAACTGACCAACGTTTGACCACGGATTTTGTTGGCCTGATTGTTATTTCCAGAAGTTGTTGCTGTCCACAATCTTTCCAGCTTTGAATTGGTTTGCTGTTTCCTAAGAAGAGAAGGAGGGTTGCTTCAGATCTGGGCCCCCCGGCTGCCAGAATTTATGCTCAGATAAACTAACTGGCTGGTGGCCGAACACCGGTGGCAAACTTTCAGTCTTCAAGACAAAATACTGTTTATCACCATCTTGTGCGTTTTCTCTTCCTCGGAACAAACCGACCTGTCACAATGGAGGCATTCACCGCCTCCTGCTGCAATATGATCGGCAGGGTGACACACAGGAATTAAAACTGGACTGACCAGTCAGTCACCGGGCTACAGCTGACTGCAAAAAGCAAATGCTGTGAGCACAAAGGGCGAGTCAGCGCTGAGCACACTTCCTTTACAATCTGCCCCCCCCCCCCCCACCACCTTTCAATTTGCCCTGGGGCCTTTTTGTGGCAGAAACAAAAGCCCTCCACCTGATCTGATTCCTACCTGACATAGCCTTTCTCTGCAGAGGCCTGCTCGGTGTTGCCCCCGCCCCCCGCTGGGACCATACCTTTGTTGATTCAAGATGGCAGATCAGTTGAGCAGGCAGGGAAGGGGGGGGCACAATGATTTTCATTCATCCAAAGCAAAACTATGAGCCAGACAGGTTGAAATCACTCCAGATTACATATCAGACTTTGCGAACCGGAGAATTCTATAGTGTCCAAATACACAGAGTCTCTGCCGACCATCAACTGTTCCAGGTCCTTATCTGACTGAGAGGAAAAATCAGAACGCCTCATCTTGCCGCTTTTAGAATATATCGCCTCCTGCCAGGGAGGAGGCGTTCACCGAGTTTGGAGCAGCCTTTGGCCCAGAGACACGTTTTACTGCCGGATCTCTCTCTCTAATCACCTTGGGTGTTAGCAAAGAGGGCAGATAGAGTCTGCTTTGTGTCGTTTCAACAAGAGGGTCTTTGTGTCAGCCAGGAGCAATGAAACAAGACTCAGATAAGAACATTCCTTTAGGACATCACTTTGAGCAAACAGAGGGCCGACTCCAGGAGGATGGGGGGGAGTTTAGCCACATTGCTGTGGTGCCTTACAGAAGTGGAGGTCAAACCATTGTCAAGAAGCCATTTCTATAAAATTACCTTCTTTTTGGCCGTGCAAATGATCCCCGACCTCCACTAGGGCCAGCATGTGTAGCTGGGAGGTAAACGTCTTTATATATTTGAATGACAATGTGCCAACACTTTGTTAGCTTTAGTTTTGTCAACAAATCCAGACCGAGACCGAAACAAAACTTTAGTCATTCCTTTTGTGGCCTCAGCTGATCCCACAGAAATCTTTAAAAGACTCAATAGTTTCCTCTAACAGCTGGGTGCTGCACTTTTCAGCAAATTTCCCTGAAACATATCTGTACAGGATCGCAGCGGGGGATGGAGCCAATCCCATCTGAGAAAGAGCGAGGGCGGGTACGCTTCCTGGAAAGACCGCCAGTCCATCACAGGACCAACATATAGAAACACAGAAAAGCCCCAGAACTGCATCCAGTCGTTGGCGAGCAGGTTGGTAAGTGTCTATCTTGACAACGATCCTCCTCTAAGCACCAGAATAAAGAATAAAAATAATATAAAACGTACACAAACGTCTAACCAAAGTTGTCTTGAGTCTTCTCCAGGCTTTGTTAATGAAAAAATCTTGTGGACGCAGACTTTGGTCTCCTGTGAATTACTGGGTAACTTTACCTCCTCCGTTTTCTTCAGATTATTCAAACAAGAGAACAAAAAGAATGTTTGGTTAAACTCATCTCAACCAACCAGACAAACGAGAGGTCACGGGGAGACGTTGCTTCACCCGCAGTTTGGGAAGCCTGAATGTGAATTCTGGTGTCAGCAGCCAAACCAGAGTCCTTTAAGAGCCTAATGGCTCATTCCAACGCGCGTGGTGCCAAAGCACAAGGGGGCTGTTATATGTGAGTGGAAGAACAAAAACAAATAGAAACCAACTGCTGAGATGGAGTCTATCAAACTAAGATTTTTTCCTCAGTTGTTTTATGAGCCTGCAGGGAGTTTTGTCTGCACGTCAGTCTCTGAGGAGCATCTATTTGTTTAAGTCTGCGGCGAGAAGAACCTCAGTTGTGGAAGAGCGACAGCCAAGAGTCGCTGCGTTGCATAAAACGGGCATGAGGTAGACTGGAGGCATTAGATGAGAGGGGAAGAGGCAGGGAGGCATGCAACAGGCGGAGCAGTGGACGGACGGAAGGAGAGGAGGGGAAAAAAAAACAAAGACGGACACAAATGCAACTTCCCTCCGCAGGGGAAGCAGCCTGGAAAAAATAATTGTTGAGAGGAGACAGAGGAAAAGCCACTAATGACAGCAGACAATAAACACCGGCCACCAGTGTAGCGTCTTCCCAGCCAGAGTGACAATAACGCAGGAAGCAGCGACGTCTACAGAGGAACCGAACAGCCACAACCACAACACCTGAAAATAGAGCTTTGTCTGGGAATAGACTGTTATTAGGGCGTCTAAAGACGGGCCCAGCGACACTTACTGACACCGAGGAGGAGAGGCCGCCGCGCTCACTGATCGGGTGGTCAGGATTATTTTGAAGGGCAGCCAGCAGAAATCTAAATTATGAGACAGAATTATACGATACACAAAAGCCAGAGGACAAATCCTTGTAAATACAGACTCACAGAGTGCTGGTTTAGGGCGCGTGCCATGCAGTCGCAGCGTCCTTGGTTCGAATCCGGCCACCTTTACACCGCAGGTCATTGCCCTCTCGCTCTCCATGTGTCCTGTTAGCCTCTCTGCCAGTTACCGACTAAAGTAAAGACATAAAAGCCCAAAAAAAACCACCAAAACAAAAACAAAAACCACACACATTCACACGAATATGAATCATCCGTCACGTGTTTCACTTTGGTCTAAAGAGGAAATGATCCAAATTTTCAGCACACTGAACATATTAAGATACAAAAACAAAGAGAAAAGCCATTTGTAGGTTTTTTTTTTTTATTATTATTACTAAACTCTCTCTAAGGCAGCAAGTTTGTGTCCACAGGTCATTCTAACATCTGGCAGTGAATAAAATAAAAGAGTACAAAAATCAGTTCTGCTGTGTGCTACAAATTGTCATTAGACAGCTCTTGGTAAATAAAAGACAATAATAATAAGCATCATAAATATTCATTTTCCCCTTCAAGTATGCTACTATCCAAAGTGACTAGTGTAAAATTGGCAGAGGAAATAAAATATGTTCATGATTATTTACATTACAGGTCCTAAATTTGTGTACAAGTGTGTGTGTGTGTGTGTGTGCGTGTGTGTTAAAAACACAGAAGTTTCCACAGCAATTTTGGTGGCGAGTGCACACTCACACACACAGACACACACAGATAGACACAAACACACACACAGTGATGTGACTGACTGGCTTGCAAGTTTTAAGAACAGAGCAAAAAGGTTAAGGAGTTCAGTCCAGCAAAACAACATTTAAGACTCAAGTTGATCCGACCAGTGGCACCAACAGACAGCAACCCCCCCCACACCCCCCCACCCTCAGGGTCCATGATAATCCAGATTTAAGTCTAGTACCTGGAGCAGAACTAAAACCGGGTTTTTCTTCGTCTCACCCAGAAGAAAAAAAAACAAAGAAATAAAAGCTGTTGAACTTAAAAACTGTTTCACCCAAAAAAAAAAAAAAAAAGCAAACTCAAAGTCCGCTTACTGTCTTTTTTCCAGAGCTTTCGACCGCCATCAACACAGCCTCGATCGTTGAAAAAGTTCAGCTGTAATGACGCGTAAGACTATAAGACTTTTTGATCGTGTTTGGATTTGTAAACTCTGGGGGGGAAGCCAGTAAGTGCAGCTTTATTTGGGATCGTTTGGCTGATCAAGTGCTGGTGAAGATAAGTACAGCATTAAAACAGAGTGCAGTGAGTTCACTGCAGTTGGGACGTGCCTGTATGTCGGAGTACCTATTTGATTTAATCTGAATGTAGGAAATCCAAAAATTAGACCTGAATCAGGACTACAAGATGCTGTAAACACACTTATCATGGACACCTACACAACCTGGAGGATGTTTTTACAGCTAACAACGCATTGCTGGTGACCACGCAGCCAGCACGGTGTCCTTTAGCCTTCCAACGAGCGCAGTGTGTCTCTTTGGTTCAACCAACTGAAACAACTTTCTTGTTTTTGTTTTTTTTGTTTTTTTATGAGAGCTACATTATCTCAGTGAAACGTCACCTATGAGCTGTAGAACAAAAGATGGCAGACAGTGCCTCTCCACTTCAAAACATACAACCACGCAGATCAGGAGATTAAATATACACAACCTTCCACCCTTTTTTTTTTTTTGTTGATTTACACAACGGCAACGACTGATTGCGGTTTCACGAACTGCCAAGAGTTTATCCAAGCGAGGCGTACCTTACAATACACACCTAACTGTGTATCTGAAGTGTGTATTCACATATGCACAAACTGATTTTTTTGGCTGTCTTTTGCATCTTGATTCATGTTTCTAATACGACAATGTGTACGAGGAGGTGGAGAGCAGACCAGATACAGTATGTACAACATTATACATAATATACATCAACACTTTGAAAACTTGTTCAACTCAAGAATGTGTCAACTACCTCAGGATTTAAAGGAATCTCATATAAAAAAACAGAGAGAAATCATGGCGGACGTCCCGCATTTCATCTGTGAGGAAGCAAAGACTGCACCACTTTTCTGTCACAGAGATTTAAGACACAGCGAACAAAATGTCATCAGCAATCAATAAAACAGTGTCAATGAGACCTGTGGGCCTCAATTAAAACAGACAGCTTCATGTTTAACGCAAAGATATAGCCGCTTTGCAATTTTACAAGCTTGTCAGTCACATTAACTTTTCATTTCCTGAAAGGTTAAAGATTTAAGACTGACGTGGACTGAACTGGGGGGCCGATGAACACTATGAGACGCCCCTGTACATTCTTCACTTTCATGTTTGTCCTGTGAATCTCTAGAAGACTCTGTACATGTAATCACTATAATTAGACTTCATTGTCATCTCAAATAAGATCTTCCATAGACTTTCAGTGGAGATTGTTGTGACTGTTGCTCAAGCTTTCTCTTTACATGCACATTTTCTCTTTTCTTTGCAACTGTCCATAAATGTGAAGCAGTTAAAAGTCTAATTTACCCAGTAAAACTACCATTTAGAAGGAATAGTTTTTTGGGAAATCTACCACACAGGTGCGACAAACTCATTGAGGCCTTTTGGATGTCTACATGGTAAGCTGCATGGTGGCATTTCCTGCTTGGTGTTTAACGTGATCAGCAGCAGCTCAGGTCTGCAACTTCGTCCTTTATAGGCTAAAAGCTTATTTAAATAAGGGCACACTTGAATTTTGCATAAATCTGTTGCAGATTTCTGAATTAAAAAAAAGTCACCTTTTATCGAACAGCTTAAAAAAATGAAGTCACTTGTGAAAATACTGCTTTGAAATATTGTTAATAGGTTAAAATGATTAACCCTCAGATGTAAAATTCAGGCCCAGACTTAGAGTAGGGCACACCGACATTACTTCAGTGTCCAGAGACATAAGAAAGGCGTCCCTGAGTGTGTCTCACTCTGCATGGTCTGTTGCCATAATCCAAACTTTCCCTTAGCTGAAATGCAGCATGATTACACTACAGCGTAAGGGGAAAAAAAAGAAACGGCTGCTGACCAAACGCATGTCAAGCTGCACAACCACTGGTGACGCCAGAGATGCAACCGTCTAAGCATAATCAAGGAAAGCATGGAAAACTAAATGAAATGAACCGTCAAAACTGTACAACCAAACAACGCACGCTTTGTCCACAAAAGTTCATTCATTAGTCTGGAACAGCATATTTACACTGTGCAAATGACACCTCCAGAAGAGAGTGTCTGTGTCTATTGAGAGTTCTTCTGCGTTCCTGTTGAATCATTTCTTGTGGTTCCAGGTCCAGTGGAGGCTGTTGGTTACGGTACGGCCAGGGCGTTGTTGCTGCACCTCTCACTTTGTATGTGCGTCGCCAGCCTGACCGGAGTCTCCTGAGAGGCACCCAACTCGACGTTTTTTCTTTCACATTGTTCCTTTCAGTCAAATTACTTTCAGCTCATGCTGTTAATGTCTTTGGATTGTTGTAAGTTCATTAACAAAGAAGCCTTTGTGTTGCCAAAGGTTCCCTCTTCATATTTGCTGAGAAAAAAAAATTTAAAACAAAAACAGTTTGAAAGAAGCTCTCTGCCAGAGACTACTACAGATATTTAAGCCAGCTGACCTTCACAGCAACAACACGCCTGCCCACGTGGTCCCATTATCGCATGTTAGCAACTCCTCAGACCGTGCCTCATGCTTGATTGGGGATCAGTAACATCCCATAAATGTTTTCTCAT
This sequence comes from Echeneis naucrates, assembly GCF_900963305.1. Taxonomy (NCBI): domain Eukaryota; kingdom Metazoa; phylum Chordata; class Actinopteri; order Carangiformes; family Echeneidae; genus Echeneis; species Echeneis naucrates. The sequence goes on from NC_042514.1 coordinate 4,041,298, forward strand.
TGTTTTAGTAATCAGTGCTGGATGTGAAGGCAGTGGGCCGGGGTTTAGAAAAAGATGACATCTTCCTTGTTCGGGTCCTCGGCAGGGTTCTTGTACGGTTGCTGCGTGTTGTGGCTGAGCCCGTGATTTACCTGAAGGTGGGCCTGGGGGTTTGGACCGAGGCCCTGCGGCTGCACATGGGGCTGATACTGCAGAAATCCACTGCTCTGTGAGTGGGGAGGCAGAATGGGAGGCTGCATGGAGGGCTGAGGATGGGACTGTGCAGGAGGCATGGGGGTCTTTTGTATATTTGTGGAAAGGGAGGTGTTGAGGGAGGAGGTGGTTTGGCTGTCTGGTCCAGCAGTGTCTGGAGGACTGAGTGGATCTGTTGGAGACATGAAGGATTGGCCATTACAGAGCAAAGCCTTTCACCATAAATAGCACAAAACCTAATTGCACATTAGTCATCTGAACTGGGCTTAGTCACTCTAACTGCAATCTAGCGCATGAAATCCTTCCAGTGTTTCTTGTCGGTGGTAATTGCAAGGGCACTGGATTAAAGTGTTAAAATGCCTGTGTCAGCAGCACAACGTGCCATTAATCACAGTGAAGCATGAGAAACTGATAGGTGTTTACATAGGGTGAGGCTGGGCATGTAGACAGCTTTAAAGAAGGGAACATGATTGGGTGGGGTCGGGTTGGCTAAGGTGGAGAATGTGTGTGTCTGGTGTCGGTGTCTGTGAGAACAAAGGTTTAATAATGCAGTAAGCAAAAAATGGACAGGAGGAGTTTGTCTTCTGGTTTGTCACAGAGAGGGTGTGTGATTGCAAATGGCATGTATTCGTGTACAAGTATGTACCAGTGTGGTGATGAAGGACTGAGAGAGGGAGCTGCTGGTGGGGGCTGATGGAGCGTTTGGCCTTCTGGGCATTTTCATCGCGGCTGGACATCTTCAGCATCTGCTTCATATCCACTGAGGCTGAGAGGAGGAGGAGACCAGAAAAGAAAGCAAGACAAACAGATAGGAGGTCATTTAATTGTAAAATAGATTGCATTAGAAAACCGGAGCAGCCTGGCCTGACCCCAATTTAGATGGCTAATGTGACCCTAATGAGCCATTTAAATGATGCTGATCAAGTCCAGCCCACGTCAGGCACAGATGGCTGATATTAGTGACACAGAGGAAGAAAAAACTGTTTTAAAAGTAGAATAGTGCCACGATAAACTTCCTCTTAATACTTATTCCTGTAATAATAAAAAAAAAAGAAAAAAGGGGGAAACGTGGTATTCATGCTGGTTGAAAATTCAACATCTGAACTAACATTTGAAAGAGTTCTGTGGATTCAGAATGTGACCATCCAGGACCACTCCCTGTGCTCCACCTAATCATCCAAAACTCAGTATTTATAGTGGAACTCCTTACTGGTACTGTCGGTGCGATGTGAAGCTTTGCCGCTCTTGCCTGCTTTCCCTTTGCCACTGCTGAGGGCGGCAAGCTTGGTGGGGATCTGCTGCTGCACCCCGACCGCTTTATGCTGCTGGTTGGTTGTGCTGAAGAGATGCAGCGGCACCTCTGTCTTCAGGGGGAGGGTGGACGAGCCCGTCTCACGCCGCGGCATCACCTCAGGCCGCTCCAGGTAGTCGGCCGGAGCTACCGACACGCTGGCACGCAGGGGCTTCTGAGGCGGGGGCTGCTCGGAGGAGCTGATGGAGCCGGCGAGGCCGGACGACAAGAGGAGGTCCCCGTTCAGACTCCCAGACAGAGGAGTCACCTAGAGGAAGAAAAAGACTGCGTTAGGAGAGAATCAGCATTTCAAATTCACGTACTGAGGCTAAGAAAGTACCAAATAAACTGTGACTCCGCCTCTTTCAGCTGGTTACTGAAGGTCATTGTTGCGTGTGTGCGTGCGTGCGTGCATGTGTGTATCAGGCTGAGCTGTGGATTGTGTGTGAGTGCATTTCTCTCCAAAGGAAAACAAGATATAAAAGCAGCTTCTTAAGAGCACAGAAGAGAGACGCACATAAATATTCTGTGTGATGCTGCGTGTCATTACAGAAAGATAATCTGCTGAGGAGCGCGGTATTTATGGGCTAAAGACAAAATCAGAAACAGATGCGACTCTTTCTGCTGAGCACACACTTTGGTAAGTTTGGTAAAGGCTTTTGATATATTCCAAGAGGCTCAAGGACAATACACACACACACACACACACACAGAAAATGAGAAACATAAAACCCTTAATAGTCCCTGTGCACATAAAGGCATGCCTAACAAAACAGGCCGAGCTGTTAGACAAGCAGAGGAACAAGAAAATGGCTCTCATGACATCAGTGGATGAAAGACACTGACTGCATTGTCCACTTAATTGCCAGACTGAAGGAAAGAAGATCTAGAGATTGAGTCAACATCATCATCCAATCTGCACTGAATGAGATGGGCCAGGAGGATTTCTTCAACAATGGTGTGGTGTGGTGTTTGTATATGTTCGTAATCCCACGTGTTGCATTACATGAACTATAAAAGGAACCCTTTCAACATGCTATTGTCAAACTTCCTAACCCAACAAAAGCCAAGGTTCAAACCCTTCAGTAACAGTTTCACAATGTGCACAGCCATTTGTCCATACGCAAAAGTCAGCCAGATAAAAAGAAGCTCAGAATCTATTTACATCTGCAGCCAAATGTTAAAACTACAGTTAGACTCGAAAAATTCTGTTTGTGTTCGGCTTCTGGAGAAACTGGTTCTTTGTCCATGTAGACAACTACGATGACAGTATTTTTGTGACCCTGCCTGTTTAACATTGCAATGTGATATTACCTTTGTCAAGTGTAACGTTAAGTGTGCGTTTGTGACTGCAGGCCGATTCAATCACATCCGATACACAAAGTGCCAACTAAATCTCTGTGGATCATCTTAGATCACTGACAGTTGAAAACTACATTTGTGCGATGTTGCCAAGTTTACGCTTACCTCGTTGCCACGCCTCCTTTTCTTCATAATGACTTATTTTTATTGCTTTGTTAAAATTTTTTAAATCATCAAAGTGTCACCTTTTTTATGAAGTCTGCTTTTGTTTGTAGTCTTCTGCTTCTGTGATTTATTTTGAAGCATAGTCTGTCTCCCCTCTAATAATCCACTTAATTTAAGGCTGCCTGCTCTGATTTGTGGGTCGAAGCACTTTGTAATCTGTCTTTAAAGGTGCTGTATGAATAAAGTTACGTCATTACGCTTCAGACACATTTCTTAGATTTATCCCAGATGAATCTCATCAGGGAAAACCTAAAAGGTCGCCAATAAAATGTCTCATGGATGATTAATAACACAATATTTTATATTGTGTTTGGCAGGTAAACAGCATTCTTCCTGTTAGTGCGCCACCTTAATTTGTTAAACTATTAATGTGAAGGTAAAGCAACAACATAAGGCCTTTATCATTTAATAAAAGTTGAACTAGAATCTCCAAATGAGGAAACGAGTCCACCGAAAGTTTGGACTGAGGCTCCTTTAACTTTCGGCCTGGGAAGACTCCAACTGCTCTGCTTGGTATGCAGTCCACATGTTACAAGATTGATGATGATGCGGAATACTTCCTGTGGCGATGGGGGTCACATGAGGACTGTTTTACCAGGCATGAAGGGCAGACCCACCTGACCGTGACAGTCTACTAGTGGGTGTGTTTGTGGAGACTGCAGCTCAAACAGCAGAGCATGACGGGGTGAACTGAGGTAGAGAGGGCTCCTGCAGTTTGGAAAGTCACCGTACCTCCTTCCCATCCTCCCTCTTTCAGCACTCAACTCCTCTTGGAGCACAGACGCTTCATTGTTCCCAGAAACAAGGTGCTTGGCTTTACCCCCGCAGCAGCAGGTTTCCAGGGCACTAAACTGTGCAAGAAGCTGCAGAGCAAAAAGAGACCTGACTGACAGCACATAAACAATTAGCACTGGCTGCCTTCCAGGGGTTTGTGTTAATGACAGACGTGGACTGGCTAATTATACAGGCCAGTTCCTCTCATCCTGAAAACTCTCCGGATACTCCCACATCATCTGTTCGATTAGTCATTAACTTTGTTTCCAGGCGAAAACGGCACACTGGACAGTTTCAGCTACTTAAAGTCTGCCGTCTGCTGCTCATCTGTCTCAGATTTGAGTAAGCACGTTGTTGTCCTATTTATTTGTTATATTTGATAACATCAGCTTGGACCTAGATATATTGATGAAATTATTAATTGAGAAAATTTGTATCTCAGTTGATAAGAATTAGCCCTAAAATAATTCCTTCATTCATTAAGAAAGATGAAGAGAATTGATTGAAGACAAACTGGACACACGTGTGAAATAACTACAGTTACAGATGGCATAGAGGAAACATCTGCCTTCAAACTTGTTGTGTCACAGCCCGTCATAGAATCGAGACATGTGCGCACACGGTGTAGGTGTTGAAGGGTCAAAAAGGAGCTCATTGGGGGTTTTGCCAGCCCACAGGAAAACACTCAGACAGCAGCGTTGTAAATCAGAGGCCAGAGAAGGGAAGAGATAACTCAGCGTGTTGAAAACAGTAACACAACTCTGTGTTCCCTTGACCTCTGCCAACCCTCCCATGTTTTAGCGATGTTCTGTCATGTTCTTTAAGTTGCACCAGCTGCTAATTCGGTTTCCTTGTTTTCTGCTCTTGAGCAGTTATTGAAGGGAATGCAATATATATCCCTCCAAAGGCATTCTCAGCAGGCTGGGGCTTTCATTTCCAACCTTGTAGTTGCAGAGTTGTTTCACTGAATGATTATATTGTGCAGAACAAACTTCCATCATGCATGCCCTATATAAGTTAATATTCAAAAGGACTCTTACACAATGAGAACCAATGCTCAGTTCCTTAGTCATGTCATACATGTAGTTGGCCTCCATATCAAAAGTGTGCCGAAGATCACATGAGGTAACACTTGAAAGATGTTTCTCTGAAGTCTGGGCATGTCACAACTGGAGCTGCTCTTGCTCAAACTTTCACATGTTAAAAAACACAACACATAAAGAGGCATGTACTGTTGTTTTTTTAATTTTTAATGAGATCTAATCATAGCTCTGTGGGCTTGCTGATGAGTCTTAATGTCGGGGCGTGTGGTGATAAATGTCTGTTGATATCGGGCTGACTTAGAACCTGGAACAGATCCTGAGGTCACAGCTGATGAAAAGATCGTTTGATGTGTTTGATGCAGAGAGGGACCAAAACTTCATTCAAATCTCCCAAAAACCACAGCAGAAAAAAAGTCCCACAGCAGAGCCAACAATATAGAACTGCAACCCCATGCATCAGCATGTGTACAAAACACACAAACACTGCACTTAACTGGTCTAAAACAAACATTATGGGCATGTTTTAATGGGGTGCTCAGGGCTGTAAGGGTCTAGATCTAACCTACTTCAGGTCCCATCTTGCAGTCTGTATATGACACAAACAAATCACACAGCAATCTTCCTCAGGATCGCTGTAATTACCAGAGTCTCCACATTAGTCATCTAAACAGATTAGGTCAATTCAGGCAGTGGTCTCACTTCATGAGACCAAAGGCTGTGGTTTTCCAGGAGCCACTGTAAATCGTTCTAGTCAAAGCCCGGCTCTCTGCAGGCAGTAATGAGATGTTGAGTGCAATAAATCATGTCAGCTGGCTGTTTCTGTGCAGGTCCAGAAAAAGTGAGCACTTTGTTTGAAAGTCCGTAAATTGTTGAAGTCTCGGGGATGACACAGAGAAAAAGGATGTTAAACAGGCTGTCAGATGTCTGAAAATTTCATCAGTTCAGACAAAAACAGATAAAGAAAGGAACATACACTTGCCAAAAAAGAAAGAAAGAAAGAAACTATAACTTTTCTTGGGACATGTCGGGACTTGAATGGACAGCGTTGTGTCATCTATTGGTTACTCAATTTGGCATGTCGGAAGAAGAGGCGGTGGCCAATCAAGAGATGGTTGTCAGGTCAGGCCAGGCAACACAGAGGGACACAGAGGGACTACATACATCGTTGGAGACGGCCTCCATCAGAGAAGCACATCTTTACAGGAATGTGTCCACATTCGGGCCAGAACATCTCCACATGGGGTCACAGTGATCAGCGCTCAAATGTGTTCCCGTCACATTTTGAGTGAGTACACACGCTAATTCCAGGTCTGAAACACTGGAAGCAATGAAAAAGTCAAATATGCCATCATTATGTGTCCACCCCCGAGCAATGTTCCTCTGTCAACTAAATATGTACTGATGTTATAGATATAAAATTGCCATGTCAGTCTATATCATGGTTGACTAAAAAGATAAAGTCCGTGTCATGATAAAAGTCACCTCATGACAATCAGACAAAGTGTGACAGTCATACAGGTCTTTGAAAACACTTAAAGCTGATACTGAAGCTTTGCAGCAGATCTGTTAGCACCAGGCATGAAATTACAGTCAGTTGAGCTTTCTCAAAGTTTCTCTCCCATGAAACTCACAAACAATGGCCCATATTGTACTGCGAGGAGGGAAAGCAGGAAAAATGAGATAAATAGAGGTAAAGAGAGAGACCACTCTCTGTATAGGGTGGATTGTTGGGTTGAGTGGTTAGAAATGTTTTCAGCTGTATGTCTGTTTGTCATTACGCTCATCTGTAACACAGGTTGTGGGAGCTGAAACCAGTGTTTCCTTTCCATCAACAAGGGCCTGAAATCAGGGACTAAATGTTCCTTGAGCAGCATTTATGTTTCCACTGCATCACTATGGTCATGTTATGCAATGTACTCCAATGCAGAATTACAAAGAAACTATTTATGATGTTGTTTGTATGTGTGATTTGACTGGAAAAGTAAAGTTGGTGGGGGAAAAAATTCAGAGGTTGTTAAGGAGAACAAACCCCAGTATATGGCTGACATGTGCACAACTGGGGATGGATGTTAAAAACTAATGTGGGACCGCTGTAAACAACTGACATCATTGTTTAACTTGCATCCGGTCCGCGCATGTCTTCTGTGCTCTTCTCTGTGCTGACAAACAACATTTTGAAAAAGCAAAATTTCCAATCTCATTTACACGTTGTCAGACAATGGAATGGAAATAGTGCCAATAAAGACTACACGTTTATTTCCATGCCATTTCTCCAAACCACGATTTTATGTGTGCAATAGCTCTTCATAAAAATCACCAAACACATACGCTAAAGACAAAGACTGTGCTGATATTCCAACTATATTTATGTCTTAAATGATCCTTTACACGAAAAAACAAAAAACAAAAAAACTTAGTCTGTCAGACAGCGGGTCACAGACTGCTTCTCTGCCTTTCACTGAACACAACCGATGGAAGCGAGAGCATTACGGACTGACTTCTGAGTAGCCAGGGTTTGTTTGTCCGAATACTCACCAGATTTGTTGGTTTAAAGAGCAGTCTCTAAATGTAGAGACCAATGCAAGTTGGCTGAAAATTCCCCTCAAACTGAGCTGTTCGTTTTGAAAGGAAAGTCCGAATTCAGTCACATGACAGTTGCCAGGCCAATGATAGAAATGCCTCAGAGTCGGTTAGACACTGGTGACAAAATGTGATGTATTGCTGCCACAAGCAAAGATGACATCAAAAATTGTAAATGCAAACGAGCTTGTGAGCTGCAATAACCCACTTTAAACATCATCGTTGCAATCAGTATATTAAAAACTGTGTATTTGGTCCTTAACCGTTTTGTATCAACGTTAACTGTATCAGAAATATCTGAGATTGACAAAGCTTGAATTTCACCATCTGTTAATGTGGGAATGAATGGGTCCCCACCTCAATGGTCTTCCTCTTGATCTTCTTCTGGTTCTCCAGGCGTTCCTTTTCTTTCTCCACAGCTCTGGTGGACTCTCTCAGTCTCTCCAGGTCCTGCTGGTACGTCTCCCTCTGTCTGTCCAACTCCTCTCTTTCTTTTGACAGATGTTCCTGCATCAAAACAGAAACAATAAATGTTTGTAAAGTTTATTTTAGAGTCTTTACGTTTGATGAGAAAAATCAGGCACACTTCAGGATGCTGCAGAAAAGAGCATTTCACCTCCAGCCGCTTGCACTCCTCCTCCCTTTGTTGGAGTGTGGCCTCGGTGGCCTCGACCTGCTGGCGGTGCCTCTCCCGCTCCTTCTCCCAGCGCTGCTGCTCCTGCCGGTGCTGAGACTGTAGCTTGTGGAAGCTGGCCAGCTCTTCTCTCTGCAGGGCCAGAGTCCGCTGCTTCTCCTGCTCCAGGAGGATGTTCCCTCGGTGGCGCCCAGGCAGGGAGGCCCGCTCCGTCAAAGAGACCCGCTGCAGCTCGATGTAACTGTCCTGCTGTGATATGATGGCCTGATGACAGGAAAACAGGGAGTATATTTTACTCCTGCTCTGGGACTCTGTCTTTTTGCCATAACATTCACATGTTTGTAATGAAAGTTATCAATAAAATGTAATAATTTGTTGACATTTTCAGATAGAGTATAAACAGCTGAAAGGATCATTTTACCTGTAGACTATAGAGCCTTTGTGAGAGCATCAGCACTCTGTCAAAGAACTGGACCAGAGACAAAGAAAGAACGTTATCGTAAAGTTATAATCAATTAACCGGTAGAATTTCTGGAATGGTACAAGACTATACTGGAGTTATTGCACTATACATATTTTCAGCTCAGCAGGCCATGAATGTCAAGTACCGCAGTGTTGTGTAACACAAGGTGACAGATCAGAACAGGAGAGCTTACCTCAGCCTCAGGGAAGGAGTTGGACCAGATGCAGTTCCATCTGGCAGGAGAGCAGGAGCTCTCATCGACCTGAGCACAGACACACAACAGGTCACACTAATGAGAGGAGGATAGAGGATTGTGCTGTACTGCTACGATAAAAGATGCTGAAAACATTTGGAACATCTGACATTCCATAGAAAATATGGAAAAATTTATTGACTGATGTTGTTCTTTTGTACGCAGTACAACATCAACACAATGAACCATACTAAAATCTGAAGGACGTTCCACTGAAGTTTTATCAGTCATGCTGGTGGAAAAGATGCAACTTTTACCTCTTTATTTGTCAAATTGTTCTCTTTTATTATGTATATAAGTTATGAGTAAAATGTGTTTTGTTTTTCCATTTGCCACTCATCAGTATTGTGTCATTATATTTTGTCTATCTGTTTATTCTCAAGCACCAGGATTTACTGGAAGGATCAATGTTCAGAAGACAGTTTCATCAAGGATTTATATATTTAGAAACAAATGTCCTGACCTTTGGGAAAAGGGTTACATCAAACATCAGGATGTGGAATCTATCCAGATGACTTCATCTGTTTACTATTTACAGGAAAAAACAGTGTGACTCATCACAGAGAGTGTCTGTCAAGCCCCTACCGTCTGTTCCAGGGTGTGGCTGCCATAGAGGTCTTTGAGCTGAGGGTCGGAGCTGGCTCTCTGGCTTCTGTCTCTGTTTCTTGACTCTCCAGAAGAGTTCTTCTTCACACTGCCATCTGGCATAGACACACCAACACACACAGGAAGAGAGACAATCACAATCACACACACACACGAATAATTAAGCTGATACACAGAAATATTCACAAACATTGCACAGAAACCACAGATATATGCAAGTAGATTTGTTGCCAAGACATTCGTAAATAAGAAACCATCCACATGAAATTACCCAATAAAAACAATTCAATGAATCAACATGCCTTTAATGAAATTTTCAAATTTATTAATTGCATAAATGACTATGAAATACAACTGTCAGAATCCATTAGATGGGGGACTTGCTCTGAACACGGACAGGGCTGCACTCACTCTTACTGAGGATGGTGGGGCTGCTATCGTAGCCACCAAAGGTATCTGCCCGCCTGGGCAGGGCCCCAGAGCCACCTCCCTCCTCCAGTTGTGAGGTTGGAGTGTCATCCTTCACCCCAGACTGCAGAAGGTTCTGGAGGTTCTCCACTGAATTTAAAGAGATACAAGTTGAGATTAAAAAAATCTTGGCGGTCAGTTATTTAGGAGGAAAGAAGCAAATTCAATGAAGCCTACTTTTCACAGAGCTTAAGCAGAACATGGGCATAACAAACAATGTCTGTAATAGCTGGTGAAGGCCAAAGTGCCATAACTTGGTCCTCTGTTGTCTGCAGCAGATATAGTGTACATTATAGAGCTTTGTCCTACCCTCTGTGATAGCTCCTTTAAGTAAGGACTCCCCCTGCTGGAGGTCTGAGGTGTCTCCTCGAAGCAGAAGTCTCGATCTTGAGGCTGTGTCCTCGAGACCTGCCAGGGACTCTGCCATGTCCGCGAACAGTTGCAGTTTCTCAGTAAGAGCCTGCACAATGACTGCATCCTTCTGGCTGAGCCGCTCTACGATGGGCAAAAATTAAAGAGAAGAAGAAAAAACACAGACCTTTTACTATAAATCAAAGTCAAAGTTTGTAAAAAGCCTATTTCTGAGGCCTCAATATCCTTCCAGTCTAATATATTGTTATTTATTTTAATGTGTTTCAATCTGCTTTGGCTTAAAGAAAATCAATTGAGAGGTAAAATTATTTAAAAAGCTTCAGAGGAACATCTTCTACAAATTTTCATGACACATGAGCACCCCCTAGATACAGCTTGAGGTGAGTCAATGCTTCTGACCAGGTTACCTTGAAACTCTTTCAACCTGGAAGCGCGTGCTGCTTCTTCTTCGCTGAACAGCCTCTCTTCAGTGTGAGGACAACTAAGAGCAGGCGAAGACAGGACAGGTGAGCAGGTTGAAAGACAAAGGAAGCAAACTGAATGAGGTTCCTATGCCTTTTGCTTTATTCTGGACAACTGTTGCTTTTCCAACAGAATATTCCAGTTTCATTTTTTCTAGACTTCCCCAAAACTAACACATTTTGCACAATGTCATACCAGCACAGCACAGTTCATAAATGAACACAATACCTCTTCTCTGTGTGTAGTTACCTCTCAACAGCTTGCCGTATGTGTGTCATCCAAGTGTTTCGCTCTTCCTTGGACGTGGTGTGGATCTTGTACATCTCTGGCTCATTGGAGGAGGCACAGATAAGAAACATGGCTTTCTCCTCATGTGCAACTTCCCGGACTATCAGCTTCTGAAGAGAGATCACTGATGGCTTGTTGTCCTGAGTAGATGAAAGGGACAGTGAGAGGAATTAGATCAATGATGACTTATAAAACCCACTGATAGCATCTAGATAAGAATTAAAAAGATCAATCATAGGACTCTAAAGGTGCAAATTCTTTCACTGTGCATTATGAGTGTGTTCCTCTTTATGACGAATCATGTTTTTGCTATACTTTCAGAAATATCAAAGATAAATAACCTACCACACTAGCAAAAACATATCTCTGGTCTTTCTCTTGTAACAAGAGCAACACATCTGACAGAAGCACTGCAAGAATATCTGGAAAGATAAAAAGTAGATGACAACAGACAATACACATTTGAAACATATGAGTATGCCTTTCAATGTTAATCATTTCCAAAATCTTGTGAAGAACCAGGATGACAAATAATGGCGTCATCAATAGTGATCAGTCACTGTGTTATTTTCCCTTCATACCTTTGAGTCTGCCAGAAGCAGCTTTCCAGTTCACTGTGCCTTCATGAAGTAACTGTCTCCTAGCGGGTGCCAAATCCTCTCTGCGAAACACTCGGCCATCTTTAATTTTTCCCTGCGCCTTGGGCTCCATTTTGTTGTGTATGTCTCTGAGTCTGGATGTCTTCTCATAGATATTAACCAGCGTGTCCACCTGAATGATGGTGTCTTTAATCAGCCCCAGAGCCCGTGTCAGGTCCTCATGCTCCTCTGTTCCTGCTACAGAAAGAGAGAGATAAAGAGTAAAATACAATAAAATGAAAGAAACACAAAGGAAGTTAAAGCTTATTAAATACATTTCTGCACCCTCCGTCATTTGTTTGCAGAAAAATGCATGAGATAAAGCTTGACCTTCAGTGTTGTGCAGGATGCGCTCCACCAGTACAGGATACTTGGTAATTCGCTGTGTCACCAACAGCATACACTCAGTCACTCCTAACCGCCGCACAATGGACAGGTTGCGGATTTTCTGAGATGAGAAAGAGAACGATTTTATTTAACATTAGAGTTGGACTGAAATCTGGTAGTGAAGTTCAGAGTATGCACTTGTCTCTTACCCGTATGATGTTTTGGAACTTTTTGTTGTTTTGCAGTTGTTCTTTGTAGTAGCTGACAGCCTCAGTGTGGTGACTGCAGAAATCTCCATAGCTGTCTTTCATTCTCTCTCCTATTTCACCCGAGAACTGAGGAGTAAGGGAAAACATCACCTTGTCAGCTCCTGTTTTTTTTATTGTTTCTATTATATATATATATATATATATGCTGCATACATTTAAAGAAATCAATGCTTGTATCAGTCGCTGTCCTACCTGTGCGATCAAAATGTCTGCCACTCTATTGATGGTGTAGTTCCTGTCATGAGGCGAGATGAGGTTTTCTCGTCGCCGCTCTTTGAGACAGGACAGGAAATTTGTGTGAAGCTCCAGGAGGTTCTCCAAGCGGGGGAACAGACAGTCCAACCTGCCTGAGTCCATCTGGAGGTTCTCCTTCAACTCGCGGACGTAGACTTGCAGCATTATCTTCAGTGTTCGCACATGGTGCATCTCTGTCTGCATCAGCTCTGCGTGAGAAATAACAATTCATGGAATCAAAAAGAAAAAAAAAAAAAAAAAAAAGACAGCTTCTTCCATTTTCATACAGGAAAAAGTGTGAAGAAAGCTAACACACTAACCATATATCACATCCTGTCTTTTCACCATTTCTTTCGAGTGCTTCTTAACATACTGCTGGTCAACAGCCAAACTCCATGACTCCGCCTCCAGGTCCTGGGCATCAGACTCCAGATCAGCCCGCACTGCTGCATAGTGGGCATCTGAAGAAAGGACCAGAGGCATTAAAAACTAGAATTGATTGCAGTGTTACAATATCAATCAGCCCATCGCTGGGTGCTTATTTTTAGATTGTTTTTTTTTTCCCCTCCTCAGGAACAACATCATAATCATCCCTGAGAGAAACTAGTCCACACTAAGAAAGAAAGAAAGGCTGATTCAACAATGGAGGCACTTCTGGTCTCTTCATCAGTGAAGGAGACATAAAGCTGAGGGTGAGACAAAAACAACAGATCTAGGACAACAGGTAACTCAAGACTCAATTCATAAATCATGAACAATGACTTTCCAAAGATGATCCCCTTACAAACTAAATTTCCAAATACTTTTCCAAGTCTCCAAGTTTGAAAATAGTTCACTGATGACTTCATGTCTCGTCTTTGCATTTTGGCAGGACTAAGTGATATACGAAGACAGTGGCACCCACACAATCTTGGCCACACAAAAAATTAAAAGCTCTGATGGAAAACTTTTATCTTTGTGGTAAATGTGACAGATCTTTAGGAGCACATTAATAATTGAAAACAATTAAACAGAAGAAACACAACAATCAGGCTAAGCCAACCTTGCACCTGTATAGCTCCTTTATGGTAAGGATGTGCCCCATAAAGTGATAAATCCTGAGACATGCATCTGAAGGAAAGAGTTAAGGAGAGAAGATTGAACGCTAGTACACAGTTAGCCTGGGTCTCTCCCACACACTGCAGCTTAATGAGACAGGGTGAGGTCACCCCTGACTCCATAAACTCTCCTCCCTGGATTTCAGAAAACTCCCAAAAGACAAACACATAGATCTTCGAGAACTAAATAGGCTCAGAAAAAGGTATGTGTAACAGAAATAGTAGTGCCACCGCTTTCACACAATTTCACACGCTTTCCTATGGAGCAAAAAGTTTCAATCAAGCGTGGATCTGTTGAAAGTGAAATCCAATCCCCACCTCAGCTAGACGACTCACCTTCTACGATGATGGACTCGGTGGTCGAGGGAGCGAGGGAAATGGCATCGTCATTGCAGCGCTTGGAGCGGAGAGCATCCGTCTCATCCATCTCCCCGGGGATGGATCTGAGGGTCGACAGAACAGGTCTAAGGTTGCATACATGCTCACTCAGATAACGCTCAAACCTTCATGCTAGTGGCAGCACTTAAGTACAGCACAAAAACTGACAAGTGAAACACAGGCAGCTGGATTTTTCTTGTTCATTCTTTCCTCTATACCGCTGTCTGAAAGTCGCTCCCTTCTTTCCACTCCTGTTAACACCTTTCCTGATGCTCTGCCTCCCTCTCTCTCTCCCTTCACCATTTCTTAGTAAAACACCATAAACGCAGCCTCTTCTGAGAGCTGTCTAGTTTCAGTTCGCAAAAGCTGTATTATTAGATAAAACAAAGTGCTTTGATACATCAACTATAAATAAACATCTCATACAAAAATAAGGAAATTGCATTTGAGCAGCAAAGCGAAGAGTCTAAAAATATTCAACATTAACATAAAGGCGGTCCTGCAAAATTTCTACCATTATAGATTTGCAAGGAAGATAATTTTTATTAAAAAAAAGAAAAAAAAAAGAAGAAGAATTCTGTCACTCAACGGTAGCCTTTTTCCTTTTTAAATAAATTAGTTTTAACAAAACTACTCTGTGCATGAAAATTCAAACTCACCCTGAGCTGTTGTGGTGATGAAGGCTTTGGCCGGGGCTGTAGACAGAGGCTGAAGTGGAGCAGGTGGTATGGGTGGCAGTCTGCTGAGTGTTAGGTCCCCACTGACTAATGGTCATGCCTGGGGCACTGAGGAAACCTGGGTGGCCATCCAAGGTCTGAAGTGAAGCTAGGCCTGTCGGATCCCGCTCTCTGTCTTTTAGTGCTGGGGAGGGACGACAAGAGACAGGTGAAGTGAGGGACTTGGACAGGCTGGAGGAGGAATGTGAGGAAGAATGAGAGGACAGGAAGAAAGGAGAAGATAACAAGGGGAGAGGAGAAGAGGACGAGGAGGCGAGTGGGCGCTTGTTCGACTCCTGTCGAAGTCGGCTCCTGGATTTTTTCAGCCAAGATCGGGGCAACGATCGGAAGAATCGGCAGGTGATCAGGTCACGGTGCATCAACACTCGCATCCCAACACGTCCGGACAGACCCCACAATGAGGGAGAAGAAGATGGGGATGTTTTAGCAATTCTGCACCCTTTGGAGGTCCTCTTCATTTGGCTAGAGCCTTCGGGAACTGCCTCCTCCATTACCAATATCTCGACTTAGGAGTGGCAGTAGGAGGAGAGTACTAATCCAATCTCCACTGAAGGGTTGAACAGTCTTCACTGTATCAGTAGATATTACAGCTAAAAGAATGAGCACTGCTCCTTCACTGGTGTAAACCAACAGAATCAGAGGAGAGAATGTGCGCTGGATTTATATACTGTCAGGTTGTTCACCTCTTCTAGAACCTCCTGGAAAGATGCACACCTTTTTATATTCCTAGCACCTTCAGGTCCTGAACTCCTGCCTGCCCTCTTCATCTTCCTGGCCCCCTACACAAGCTACTGATTGGCCAGAGCAGGACATGGTGAGAGTTCAGGTGGAGCTGACAGGACTCCAGCTGTTCAAAAGGGAAAAACAACTACAGCACCGGAGATTAAGTAAAGCTGCTGCTGCAGCTGCTCGTGTCTAATGGGGGTTCGATCATGTGCATTAAGACTTACTTATTGTTACAACTGGATTGAATTACTTTTTGAAAACGTTGAAAACTTACAGGGGTGAAATTAGCAAAAGGCCTAACTTAATTTTGCTTGTTATGTTCTTTGTATATTGAAATTAATTTAACATGGGTGTGTATACAACAACAACAACAAAAAAAAAAAAAGTGGATTTTCTGGACTTTTCTTCACGACAGCTAATCATCACCTTTTGCAACAGTCTGTTTTTCCCCCTGCATTGTTAATCCATCGCAAACCACCTGAGAGGCAAGTAGCTCTCTTTAATTTGGCACAAGGGGACTAAAGCTGCAGTCTCATCCAACACTCTGTCCCTTCCACTGCAACTCATCTGCACGTGCATTTTCTACTTACTGAGGCTTGAAGATCCCGATGAGACGTTCTTGGGTAGAGAATCTCTCTGTGCAGATAAAAATAAGGGAAGACAGCATTATTTCAAGGGCTTTCTCACATGCAATTGGAGTGACAGATAACAAAACTTGCACACTCGCTGCATTTTCTTTGCAAAACGAGGCTGTTCTCGTAGCCTGCACTTTACATGACAACCAAAGTCCATCTCGGACAGGTTCACATTCAGACAGGGGGATGTGTGTGAATACCTCCCTGGATAATGAGAAATTAGCCATCAGATATATGTATTTGATTATGTCTGAGACACCTAAACAAGAGTCACTGACAACACAGAAGATGACTATCATGTATTTCAATGGAGATGTCTGTAATCCAAAGAGAAAACAAAAGTGCATGGGGATTTGACATTTCCACCAAAGTTGTGGGTCGTACGTTTCATTGTTATGTTTTTGCTTAAACGTTTGGAAGTATTAAAGCTTTCAGTTATAACTGAAGAAATTGTCAACATTTCATGAATTCATTCACTGTCTCCGTATTAAATTTGTGTAAATTGCTAAAAACGGAATTCTCAAAAATTAAAAACCGAAAAAGAATGAAAGAAAAAAAAAAACAACAAAAACAGATGTTATAGGGCTCTATTTATGTAGCATTGCCTTACTCCTCCAGTCTCGTGTTTACCTTATTCCTGCTGCTGGTGCACTCACCCAGCAGAGACTTGCAGCTCTTGTGAACGTTCACAGCACAATCTGAAAAACAGCAGGACAGGATCGAAGGATCAGCATCGAATTAGTCTTGCTAGACCAGTTGTATACAGCATACACAGGCTTACATTGATGCCTTTTGGACTAGTCGTGGATGGAGAACATTAAAACAGTAAACCAAGACTGTGATTCTCACAAGACTGAAGCACAACCTTTTCAAGCAGTTGTTTTCAGACAAATATTCATATCACAACGTCGAAGAATCACTTTGACTTCATGAGGCTGGTGGAGCTGTAGCTCTGTGGCTTCTGTTTGTTAATAAATACATGAGGCGGTCTCACAGCAGGCAGGTCAGGAACATCCTTTTTTCTCAGTAATTTTTCTCAAAAAAAAAAAAAAATAAATAAATAAAAAATCAAAGCTGCCAGAATGGTTGACTGCATGTCTGCTGATTAACAGATAAAAATCCGAGATGGTTTGCAAAAGCACACTGTGGGCACCTCCATATTTTACTCAATTACTGGAAAGACAACAAACTGGTAAAGCAAAACAATCTTTCAGGTTGGCTGCATACTGTATAAAGTAATCACTCCAAACCTAGCTCAGGGGATAAGGCTGGACAACCAAATGAGCGTCATCACTATGCAAAGTCTGATCCCAGCCCAGTCAGATGAAGACACGTGGCCACCAATGCAAAACATACAGACGTGAACAAGTGCAGAAATGCACATGTACACCAAAAACGAGAGTTGCTTGTCTGTAGAGAGAGGCTGAGCAGTGAAGCGCAGTAAATTAGGCTAACAGGCCAATAATCAATAAAAAGTGGACTCCTTCTGAATGCATTAATGGGTCTATACCAGGAAGTAGTGTTGTGTTGTTGTGTCTCTCTGAGTCTGTTAGAACTCACAATAAGTGACAAGTTACTTGTGACATTTTCATTTCTTTTATGTTTGTTTTACTTCTAAAAATGCATGTTGCTAATTTGATTTTTATTTTAGAGAGATTTGTGATCTCAATAAAAAAAAATCTAACGACTTCCTGTACACTCTGGGTATTACAGGACCAAGAGGCAGCACGGCGTTTGCTTAATTCTTGTTGGCAGTGGCTCAGCTTTTTTCTTTTCTTTTTTTTTTTTAAACAACAAAGCCAACGGCACCCATACTAGTAACTTCCACTAACTGCTCTACAACCTACAGTAAAAGGCCACTATTGCTTATTTCCCTTTTGTGTGCTGGCACAAAGAAACAATGAAAAAGCACAATTAGAGCATGAAACATTCAGGGAAATGATCACTTGTGCGAGCAGGTGAATGAGAAGGTAAGAATGGAGGAACATGTATGGTGAGTTTTGACTCTTTTACTACCTAAGCAGACTCATTTTAACTGGATTCACAATCTCTACCACCCCCACACCCCACCCCACCCCCGTGCTACTGCCTCCTTCTGTCTGCTAATAAATAAACAATTGCTGGCTGAACTGAAGGAAAAGAAAACAGAAACTGGCTTTTGAATAATCATCACCAGCAGCGCTGTGTCCCTCTTTGAGTCGGGTCCAGCAGCACTGAACTGATGCAGCTGCAGAATAGTGCCACATTTGCCCAAAAGCACAAAATACCACAAACTCCACCTTCTTCTTCTTTTTTTTTTTTAAGATCCTCTTATTTTAGAACAGAAAGTTCTCTTAAGATTTTCAAGCCAAAGAAAATAGTTTGTTTGGTTTTTTTGTTTGTTTGTTTTAGGAAGAAACGGGCAGTGGAGTCAGTAAGTCAAACTCATCAGCAGACATGCCAGCCAAACCCAGAGATGATTTTCCACCTCACTGCAAATGATGTGCACAATTCTAATTCCTTTGCCAACTTGGCCTCTTCAGACAAAAGACAAAAAGAACACACCATGACTGTCTAATCAAGTCAACCAGGCCTGTAATACATCTTCTCACCATCTTTGACAAAGCCTGACCACAATGACTGGCTAAGGCAGGGAAAAGTATTGGTAAGAACAGGGACAGATAACAGGACTCGACAGATAAGCAGATCTGAATGGAATAATAAGCAGTGTCATTAAAACAATATCATTTCAAGTCATTGGAGAAGCTAAGAGTAGGCCATTTTTGATTAGGTATGTGAGGTTGAGGTGATTATAGCCAAGATGAGTTGGAAAGAATTTTTACTTACACACACACATACACAGACAAAAAGGCTCAAGATAAGAAAGTACGCTGTGTTTCCTGTTTACTGATAACATGGAGCTTATCAGGAATAACTTGGTGAGACCACAGACCACCTTGTGTGTGCAGAAAATAAAGCAAAGGTTGGCAAGAAAAGAAGCAACAGACAGCTCAAAGCGCACACAGCTCTGATGTCAGGCCAGACTGCACTGTCACTGTGATTATCATCATCAGGTGAAGCCGACAGATGAGCCGCTCTGCCACTTGTGAGCTGCGTGAGAAGGAGATTCCAGTCAGTCACTCATGACAGCTGCACTGTGGTTTGAAGCAGAACCACGGGACACTCAGCCCCCAAATC
Organism: Echeneis naucrates; assembly: GCF_900963305.1. Classification (NCBI taxonomy): domain Eukaryota; kingdom Metazoa; phylum Chordata; class Actinopteri; order Carangiformes; family Echeneidae; genus Echeneis; species Echeneis naucrates. The sequence goes on from NC_042514.1 coordinate 4,060,469, forward strand.
AAAAACCACCACCACACTCAGCATCGACTGACTTCTGACTACTCTATCACAAGAGAAGCACACTTGCAGTGTGCAGTTAACACTTCAGAGTGACAATCAATTGACTGAAAATGGGCACCGTGACCACAGGAATAATATATCTCTGATGAAAAGGAGGATAAAAGAAGCCAACTAATTCATAAAACACTTAAAAAAAAAAAAATCACTGTTCCCTCACTCTTGGACAGAGAATATAATGCTCAACGTTATCTCATTGAGCAAGGTTGGACTCAACAGAGCAGCAAACAGCACTGGGTGGATACTTTCAGGGAAATGTTACCTAATAAGACAGGCCACTTTAAAGCAGCTGTCTTCATACAGCCTGCAAACACTGTCAGATTCAACACAGAGCCTGAGGAATTTCAAGTGCGTAGATTTTTTTAAATGCTGGTTTTGACTGAAAATATGAAAAACTGCACTTAAATGAGCCAAAGACGAGCAATTCCACAGAGATTTCATAAGCTTCAGTAATTGCACCTTTAGATGAGCAGCTAAAAAGCAACCTTTTGTGGTGGTCAATAAGCAAGAATTTCCAGTTCTGGTGTATGCAGTGTGTGAAAAGGCACAACTCTGTTTATAAACTAAACCCCTACAGAGCCACTTTAAACTATAAAGTGCAGTGTACCCATTCTGAGAAAAAAAGGTGCATGTATGTATTAATATACGCTGCGGTTTACTTAAACCCATTCATAGGCAGAATATAACCCTGAACTCTGAAGTTCATGGGAAACCTCTGCTACCACAAAAGATTTTAAAGCCCAACCATAAATGAAAGAGATCATGACAGCCATTTTGAAGGTAAAACTTTCTTAGTTGGCAGCCAACAGTTGAAGTCACCTGCTTCCTGTGTGTTCATGCGTGCATATGTGTATAAGGGGTCACTTCATTTCACGAGACAAGAGGGACAAAAACATCTACATTTGGGGCGAACTCTGAAGCAGCCAGCCAAACCATGACATCATCTAGTGAAACAGGAGGAACTGGGACTCAGGGAGCTGTTTACGCAGTGAAGTGAAACATCTCTGTCACATTTCTCACCCACAAAGTGGAACCATGAGTCCTACTGAAGACCAGTAGTATACAGACAACACTTTAAGGGAGAGGTAAAGGGAGATCTAGATCAAAATAAACATTATGCACTTCCAAGTGGTGCGAAAATTAGTCATTCAATAAAACAGGGAATCAATAACAATGACAAAGAAATCTGATAAATCAATCACCGGTGTTGAAACACTGTAGTATCAGTTTTCAGTGGATTTAGTGTTTATCTTGGTCATAATATCAATCAATCTGAATACAGAAGATCGGGCTCCTGGAAATTAGTTGCATTTTCACAGTTTTTAGAAATAGGATTTGACTGATTGATTGATTGCTTGATTGATAGTTAATGGATAGAAGAACAGGACTCCACACACAAACACACAAAACAAAACACGTATTACACAGATTAATCTGTAGACGGATAAATAAGGTGGGCATTAGTCGATACAGAAAAATCGACTGCAGGGAGACGAAGTGATAACAGGGGGAGATGGGGGGAGAGATGGGGGAGACAGCAGTCAGTGCAGTGGGCTGTGATGTGCCTGCAGACCTGCCAAGAACAATCAGCAGCATGTGACCCAGGCAGGACACAGGGGGACAGCCTGGGCCATTCCTATTGCCTGATGCTCATAAAGCCCTGGCAGAGGGCATCACCTGCCCGGCTGAGGAATTACAGGAATGTGACACTGAATAATAAAATCCATTTCACCCGTCCAGGATCATGGAGGCTCAAACCCAGAGCCAGTTAGCTGCTGAGCTGGGTCTCTCCTCCGGCTCTGGACGGGATGGAAATACAAACACAGACAGATGCATCTCCCTCAGGCTCGTGTGAATGAGACCATTATTGGTTTCAGTAAGCTCTGATCTCCTCACCACATCGGAGGAGACAATTTAATGGACACTTTAGCACTTTGTAAATACAGTCATGGAGGAGGCTAGCTTTAGCTAAGTTAGCATTCACCTGTTGAGCTTCATGCAAAGTCTGCAGCCCCCGCAGCAAAGACAGAGTCCTAACGGGACACAGAAAGTGGATTTGAAGGGACAAATTCAGACAGGAAGACAAAGAGAGGTGGACTGCTTAGAGTAAATGATTAATCCAGCTAATCATCAGCCGTAATTACGAGCCGAGCGTTTAGCCAACTAACGTTTTTTTTTTTTTTTTTCCCAAATGAAGGGCTAACGGCGCTAGCGTTAAGTGGCTAACAAGCTAGCCGGCTATGAGCTAATTCGGACCAGCTTGTGATTAAAATAGAAAATATAATAATAATTAAGAACTTTAAAAGTTGGTTCCCCTTTTTTTGCTGACACGCTGACTTGAACTCGGCCGAAACACAAAGACACAGGAGGATGGACTCCCGGAGAAAGTCGGCTGGCTGGCTGGCTGTTGTTAGCCTTTAGCAGGCGAAGCTAATGTCCGAAAACTCCCCGCTGAGCGGAACAACGGGACCCGGTCCACCTGATCCGGCTCCGGGAGCCGCTCTCTTACCGATCCGGCACGACCCGACCCGCTCAGTCTATCCGGAGTGACCGCATCCAGAGGTGGGGTGCTGCTGCTGCTGGTGCCGGTGGTGCTGGTGGTGGGAGGGGGGTCTTAGGCTTCCCGCATGAGCCGGATAAATCGGTTGGGCCATCGGATGTCAGCGGCAGTAAGGCCGCCTCGGTCCGGTCTGTCCGGTCTGGGTCTCCGCTCAGAGTCGGGAACAATCTGCGGACTCCTGATTCTGGGCTGAGTCCCTGCAGGGCTCCCAGTTAAAGGGACACACACTGGCTTTCTCACGCCCCGTGTGTGTGTGTGTGTGTGTGTGTGTGTGTGTGTCTGTTTGTTTGTGGCTGTGTGTGTTTGTGTTCTAGTGTTTGTGTCTGTGTGTGTCAGTGTCTGTTTGTGTGTGTGTCTGTCTGTGGCTGTGTCTGTCTGTGTGTGTGTGTGTGTGTGTGTGTCTGTCTGTTTGTTTGTGGCTGTGTGTGTGTGCGTCTGTCTGTGGCTGTGTCTGTTTGTGTCTGTCTGTGGCTGTGTGTGTGTGTGTGTCTCTCTGTGTCTGTCTGTGGCTGTGTCTGTGTGTGTGTCAGTGTCTGTCTGTTTGTGTCTGTGTCTGTGTGTGTCGGTGTCTGTCTGTTTGTGTCTGTGTGTGTCTGTGTGTGTGTCTGTCTGTGTGTGTGTGTCGGTGTCTGTGGCTGTGTCTGTCTGTGGCTGTGTCTGTGGCTGTGTCAGTGTCTGTCTGTGTGTCTGTGGCTGTGTCAGTGTGTGTGTCGGTGTCTGTGGCTGTGTCTGTCTGTGGCTGTGTCTGTGGCTGTGTCGGTGTGTGTTAATGGCTGATGAATGGAGAGAGGTCCTGGTGATGGATGTGTAGTTGTGTAAATAAAGGGAAGGTGTTGGTGACCTGCTCTGTGTGAAATATCCCAGAACAACTTTGTTTAATAAGCAGGTTATTAAAAACAATCATACATTACCCCCCCCCCCCCCCCCCCCAAACTGCAGACTGTGAGACTTATAAATGGCCTTTGTCCCCCCACAGACACAAGGAGCTGGGGAGCCAGGCAGGTCATGAGGTGACCTGACGGCCTGACTGCCCCCCCCCACCTCCACAGAGTAAATAAAATGGGAGCAACATTGCTAATAGTGAAAACGGTTTGTTTCCTCCTTGGAAACTTTATTTGGTGATGAGGAATTCACCACCAGCAGGCCACATGGTTTATGAGAAGACAAACAGAGAGTTACAGTAACGCCAACAGTTCGGCCTTCGACTTCTGCACTGACTCTGGCTGTGTGGAGATGATGAGAAGGAAATACCCCTAATGCCCCGTGGGAGTGAGATAGTTTCACTGTGTCAGCTTCAACTAATCGATAAAGATAGAGATCTTTTTGTGTAATATTTTTTTTCCTCTGGACAAATAGATCCGTACAAACACAATTACATGTTGTACTTCGCTTCATCTCCACTTTAAGCCACTTCG